>NC_081289.1:47005620-47313120 GCF_030490865.1 Poecile atricapillus
GTGGAATGCCAAGAGATGATGCTAACAGGTTCTAGTAGTATTTCAGCAAAAACAGAATGTAGCATTTTGGCAAGATTAATGGTGCAACAAGGTGATATTATACAAAAACAGTAGAGGAAGGAAGGAAGGAAGGAAGGAAGGAAGGAAGGAAGGAAGGAAGGAAGGAAGGAAGGAAGGAAGGAAGGAAGGAAGGAAGGAAGGAAGGAAGGAAGGAAGGAAGGAAGGAAGGAAGGAAGGAAGGAAGGAAGGAAGGAAGGAAGGAAGGAAGGAAGGAAGGAAGGAAGGAAGGAAGGAAGGAAGGAAGGAAGGAAGGAAGGAAGGAAGGAAGGAAGGAAGGAAGGAAGGAAGGAAGGAAGGAAGGAAGGAAGGAAGGAAGGAAGGAAGGAAGGAAGGAAGGAAGGAAGGAAGGAAGGAAGGAAGGAAGGAAGGAAGGAAGGAAGGAAGGAAGGAAGGAAGTGGCGGAAGGAAGTGGCGGAAGGAAGTGGCGGAAGGAAGTGGCGGAAGGAAGTGGCGGAAGGAAGTGGCGGAAGGAAGTGGCGGAAGGAAGTGGCGGAAGGAAGTGGCGGAAGGAAGTGGCGGAAGGAAGTGGCGGAAGGAAGGAAGTGGCGGAAGGAAGTGGCGGAAGGAAGTGGCGGAAGGAAGTGGCGGAAGGGAGGGAGGGAGGGAGGGAGGCTTATTTTTTGCATGATTCTCAAAAAAATGTTAATTTTTTTTTTTGTTTTTGGAGTTTTTTTACAGAGAAGCAGTCAGATCTCAGTAACTCCCTTCACTCTGGGTGACACAACTTCTGAGTGTCCCCCAGGACAGAGAGATATGCAGTGCATGATGGAGCTGCAGTATACCCACACATGGCTCCTGATCTCCATGAGTTTATAGCAACTTTCCCCAAAACTCTGTAGGATTTATGCAACACTGACAGCCTGCAGCTGCCAAATCTCCCTTACTGAACTGACACTTATAATGTCCACTCTGGAGATTAAATCACCTGGAAACTGAGGTCTGTTTTGCTCAAAAGGACTTTGGAAGACTGTATAAAAATATGTGCACATGGGACATTTTATCTCTTTTTTTTTTTTTTTCCCCTGGAACAAATTGCTTAACTTTTGTTGTCTTCAGTTTCTGTGGTTATAATATTGTCTTAATGCTCACAGTTACCCTGGAGAGTCTGAACGAAGAACTCAGGGCTCCCATGTGGAAGTGTGCTATTGCATCAGAGCTGCTGCTCCTCCTCTAAGCCAAGTCATCCCCATAGGAGATTCCTCTGGGTAAGAGGCATCACAGAGACACACATCTAACATTCCCACAGATGCTCAGTTATTTCCCCCTGAGCTAATTATGTGGCAAAGGTAAATCTCGCTATTGGTTATCTGCACAACAAAAGGAGGTTAAAGCAGTAAGATTTTTGCTTGCCTTGGCAGTATGTAGAGGAAAATAGAGGTACAGGCATTACAGAGGGGCCATCAAATTCATCTCATGGGGAGGCTGCGAAAACTGCCTCAGTGTAAGGTCTCAGCTTTCTCCATTTGCTGCCTTCTGCAATCCCCATGTTTTTCATTTCCCAAGACAGCAAAATGCTGTGCCCTGAAAAAAAAGGCTTGACAATGCAAATGTAGTTAGCAATGAAAAGTCATTCTGAGGACCCTGTAAGAGTCATAAACATGTTTGTTTTAATTGAGGTGGGGTAGGGTTTGTAGTGCGATAGAGCAACGAAAACAGCCCCAATAAACAACTCCTCTCATCTCCTCTCATCTCCTGCTCTGACAGCCCCTTTCTCAAAGCACCAGTATTACCCACTTAGAAAATGGATTTATGCCAAGTTTAAAGCACTTCTTCTTTCAGCACACCAGATGGTACTAAAAATTCAAAATATTTCCTACAACAGCTGTATCTTTGACAACAAAATTAATACAAGCTGAAATACCACTGTTGTGTGTAGGTCATAATGGCCACACTCCTCAGTTTTTTGTCTGATGTAACAAGGCATTTGATAGTTAAAACATATATCTGATCAACTCAGTATTGAGTCAGTCATGTGACTTTGTCTGGGTGTTCAAAACCAGTTACAAAATTTAGTGCCTTTGCAGTGTAACAGCTGGTCTGATAAGAATGTAAAATACACCTTTCCCTAGAGCTATAATAAATGTGTTAACACTTTCTTACAACCAGCACTTTCCTACAACTCATCATTTTCTTGCCCCAAGATCCCTCTTTATATATTTGATGACATAAATCTTTTAAGCTAGTTTTGACCAGAAGCTAACTTCCCTTACTCTCTGGTATTAGGACTTGTGAGAAACACAATGAGATAGTTTTTTTTCCTTTGGTGTTTGAAGAGAAGGAGGGAGGAGGTGGAATACTTTCAGTTCACACAAAACAAAAAATGAAAATTATGGTGCTTGCAATTTCCATCTCCTTAAGACAAATGTGTACAGTAAGGGTTTTTTAAAAAATTTTCTATTTGTTAGATCATTAACTAGATCATTAGCTATGACATGCAACTCTTTAGTATTTTAAACAGTGTGGTGGCTTTGGCATGTCCTGAGCAGGGAGCAATAAGAGAAGGAAACATGAAAATAAAACTGAAGTAAAATAGTTTTTCCATCAAAAGAGCATATAATCCAAACATTGTAATGAACACAATTCTATCTGCATATGTTTCTACATGTGTGTGAACATTCTTGATGTTA
This sequence comes from Poecile atricapillus, assembly GCF_030490865.1. Taxonomy (NCBI): domain Eukaryota; kingdom Metazoa; phylum Chordata; class Aves; order Passeriformes; family Paridae; genus Poecile; species Poecile atricapillus. The sequence goes on from NC_081289.1 coordinate 47,008,308, forward strand.
GCATGTGAACATCTGCTAAAAAATTCAATTACTTAAGAGTGCTGTGAAGCAAGAAATAACTGTTAGCTCTTGTTGTAGAGAGGGAGGATGATGTGGTGGTTTTTGATGCTGGACAAAGCCTAGTCTTGTTTGGTGAGATACTGAGCCACCTCAACTGGGAGTTTTTCATCCCAAAGTTGTGTAAGGCCTGAGGCACATCTGCCATGGGAACAGACAGTAAAACCCCAGGGCCTGAGCTCCAGTCATCCTTTTCCCAGTCAGACCTGGTCTGTGGTAGGTGAGCACTGCCTTCCCCACCTCTGTGTGACTCTACTCCCTGACAGCCGTCAATCTCTGCTCTCCCAGCGGCACCTTCCTGGCACAAATCACTCCTCTCAATTTCCCACAGTGCAATTCCCACCCTCAGCTGTGGGATTCCCTTACTTCTTGGACTTTAGTCCTCATCCAGCACAAGCATGTGCTTGCACAGACCATCTGGCACTGAAATGATGTGGTTGAAGTGGCACAGTCATGCTGGACATGGAGATGGTAAGCACATGGTTTTTATTTACAGATATAGTCCTACAGCTATTTTTAACCATCTTCCTTTTTGCACAACTGCAATGCTGTAATATCAGTTCAATTTACTTGAAAATTAACATTCAAAATATTACTCAATACAAGTGCTCCCGTTTAAAAATTTTAAGTAATTAAGTCTTACATTAAATGTCGCTGGTTCTAACTGAAAATTTTTTGTGCCTCTTCAAAACAAATATAATGTCCAAATTGATGAGGCTAATGTGTGTGACCTTATCAGACATATGCAGATGGTTTCACTCTAGGTAAATCTTGAAATTGTTTTATCTAGAAAGCTAAATTATTTATCTAGACATGTAAATTTATCTAGAGGTCTCTAAATACCACAAGGGTGATGGCTTTTTACCTCTCCTCAAATAGAATGCATTCCCACAGTCAGTTCAATTTCAAGACGAAAAACATGTGTCGTGTCTCTGCCCTGGTGATCAACAGAGCAGGATCAGAACAGACTTCTCTGATCTATACTGGAGATTGAACTGATCTTGAAGGCTTAGAGTCATCTTTGTTTTCCTGCCCCTGCAGAGCCACACAGTTTATTCACTGTCAGTCAGGCAAGAGCTGTCACACTGTGAAGGTATGGACCGCTTTTAATTCAGGTAAAGTAATTTTAAAGCTACATTTAGGAAAGAATTCTCTAAAGGACCCATTGCATCTCCTTTAGTTTTTGGGGAAGAAAACAAACAAATGACCTCTAAGCAGGATTTTCTGAGCTCTGTTTTGTTATTTTGCATTTGGCCAAAATTCACTTACAGTTATTTATTTCCATTTCCATTTACAAGAGCCCAACTCTCTCACACAGATCCCTGTTAATGACACACATCTGTGGAGTGCTAAAGGAAGCCAAAGGGATGCCCACACTCTTGGTTAAGCCCCAGCTTAGCTGCTGATTTGAAGCAAAACAAACTCCTCACCCTCTGAGCTCCGACTCTGCCACCTGCTTTCACGCTGCCTGCTAAGCAAGCAGGAGCTCAGCATCAGCAAAATGCCAGCCTGTACATGAGAACTTCCCCTGTGCAGTCTGGACAGCAAGGTGTGCTAAAGCTCAGCCAATAGTAGCCATGGGAGAGTAATTTCCTCTGAAAACTCTTTTCAGTTGTACCTATTTCAGTGCAAAGCTAAAAGGGTTAATATGGAAAGTGCCAGTTCTTTATCCTAATACCTTTGGTTTTGCACAAGAATGAAGGTTACTGAAAGAGGTTGAAAGAACTACCTTAAAATACTTTTTTCTCATCTTTTTTGGTAAGTCTTCATTCCCAACTGCACACTCACTTGGACAAAACCAGAGTAATTCAAGTGATGCATCGGCCAATACTCTGGACTCACTACTTGAACAGTCTCAGAAGCGAATTCTTTCATCAAAATTACTTCCTTCTTCAGCACCTTCAGTTCTGCTACCCAAAACAAAATCCTGTGCATTTGAGATTCCTAGAAAATCATTTGTGCTTCCCGAAGGCTGTCCCTGTAATTCCCTTTCCCAGCCACAGCACATGCATAATCACCATGGCTAACCAATTATTCTGGAAGCGTGTGTGATTCCCAGACTGCCAGATTTTCTTGGTTTGAAATGTTGACATACAGCTCCAAGCTGAACACTTTCAGCTCTAGGATAAAGCACATAAAGGAGAACAGGGTGGGTTTAGTACACCTGTTCTCCATCCATCCACCAAGAATGCCACATTTAGACTTGAGAGAAATTCACTGTAGACTCCCAGAGGTAAAAGTCAATGAATGAAGTCACTCAATAATATTTTATTTTACTGCTAAGATACCATAAGGTTGAGGGAAAGCTGACACCAGGAAAGGTTACACAGGCATCCCAGGAAAGCACTCAGGAAGCAAGGAACACCACCCATACACTTCTAGTGCATTTCTAGCTAAGCTCCACACATTTAATATTTTGCCCTTCATCAAAAAGATTTATGATGTTTGATAGCAGAGTGGTATTGCAAAGAGGATGTGCTGCAGGAACACTATCCTTGTGGTGTCATGCAGTGACATTGCGGGAAGAAATGATCTCACTCCCTCTCTGCAGTAAGTGCTCACAATCTCTCTGAGCAATCCATTTACAAAAAGGGATTGGAACTGCAGATCAGGGCACACCACATCTGATGAGCAGTATGAGACTGCAAACCCCATCTCCTTCTCCTGTGAGCTGATGGAAGGCCCATCTTCACCCAGGCATTTGCTATTCTGATTTGTCTCTGTCATTCAGCTGTTCTTGGTCTCTTTAAGGTCCAGTCTCAGACTTTCTTTACCATCCTCTGATGCTTTTAGATTCCTCTAATGCTCATTTTGTCAAAACCAGAGAGCATCTATGTGTATTTTAGATGTCTTCATACAATTCAGGAGCTACAGAGATGTAAACTGTACTGTGTCTATCTGTATTTCTCTGGCTTGCTGCCTGCTGTGTCTTGCTAGCTTTCATCCTAATCCTGAATGTATTATTGCCTATACGGCTTGTTCTATTACACTTTGTGCCAATTATCTGCAACTTTGTCCCCAAATCCAGGATTCACCCTCAGCAGTGGCAGAGCACAGAATTTATTACCCCATATAACCAGAACTATGCTGAAAAAACCTCTCTTTGGAGAACAACATGCAAGCTGGAACGGATGTGAGGTATGTGCATGGCCAGTTAAGAACTACTCAGGGGTGAAATGTCTTTTCAAAAGTACTGAAATCTAGTGGCTGCTATGCTGTGGTCATTTGTGCAGGATGAAATACAAGAATATTTTCCTGACAACTGGTTGAAAAAACCTAGCAGCATCACTGACCACATCCCAGTATCCTCCACAGAAGGGGAATCTGCCTGGGAAAAGTGTTTTTGAGACAAAGCACATCTGTCAGAGCAGCAGCTTGCCTCAGACAGTGCCACACAAAAGTAGCAGGTTAAGTCATCGTAACAGAAGTTCATGCTCTCCAGTGTATTTGTTCCATATGCCTCTATTTATTTCTTTTGCTACTGCACAACACTCCACCCTTGTTTTAATCATGATTATCTTGATATCTTCTTTTCAAATGGCAATGTCTGAAAAAATCCATGAGCCTGGTGCCTAAGTAGTCACAGTATTATCTTTTAAGTCCCCTTGAACTTTTAGTTCCCCACAGTGACCTTGATGTGTCCTTAGACTTGCTAAGGTGACTGCACAAGTGATGGATTTTTGCAGGTCAGTCTGTGTGAGAATTTGGAATGAGGAGTCTATTCTTATCTAACTTAATGGGTCACCTTGGAGGAGTTTGTTCCCTGTTCTATGCTTCACTCTCCTCATATGTTGGAAGATATATTTAATATTTCTTGATGAAAAGCAATTAGCTAAGCTGTAACACAATTTCCCCTCCTAATTATCTGTCAGCTTGCTGTCTGCTGAGAGAATGTTCAAGCTATGTGCTCTCATGCTTGCAGGTGCACTGAGGCACTACTTATTTTTGTTTTTCTTAGCCTCCCTCTTATACTTCTTGGGCACAGCCTTTGTTCTCTTAGTCTTCATAAAAATGGATCATAATACTCTATTCATCCTAAGTCACATCATAGCACTCTTGACAGAAAAACATTAATTACCAAAGAAATAGAATTAGAGTTTCAATTTATAGTTTAACTTCTGATTTGATGTGTAAAGAAATATGATATTTGAAGTAATTTGAAATAAGTGATGGCACTCAGGCCCTCTTAAGGACTCTGGCACAATTCAGCTTGACCATAGATTACACAGAAGAAGCAGGTCTCAACACCTGGAATTCTGCACCTTTCTGGAGCATCATTTAGAACAGCTTCCAAGCATCTGCCAGGACAATTCACAATACCTCTGGGGCATGAGTTGTGCCAGTGGTGAGTTCATGTGCAGAGTAACCTATTCAGAGCCTATTTGTGAGGTTCAGTCTGTCTGGGAAACCCCAGTGCCACATTTTATGTGCTGTGTAGTCAATCTGCCCTGTGTGATGGCCATGTGTCTGGGACTTAAAGACACCTGGAAACTCCATTAGCATTATTTATCTTTGTCCTTCTCTTGCCAGACATGTTTAACAGACCAAAAAGGTCACCCTGTCTCCTGACAGTTTCTGTGTAGAAAGTGGGCATGTCTGGGAAAATCCAGAGATGTGTTTGAAAACTAGCCTCAGTTTGGCCAGTAACCTCATCTCCCTTTATCCACCCCTTCTCCCCAACCTCCACATGACCATTTCACTGAAGCACAGAGAAAATCTCCTCCAGCTAGTTCCCTGTTTCTTTGGCTGATGCTGAGGTGAGGAAAGCCCTCTCCATGAAGGCACCCGCCTTTGTTCCTCTTTTTTGTCCAAAGCCGCCTTGCTCTTCAAGCTGCTGCTCTATCACCTCTGCCCCTTTGTTCTCCTGCTTAGGGATTTTCCACTCCTCACCTTCCTGCTGATAAAGTTAATCAAACTAATTTTCCCACTCAGTCACCTCCCTTATCACAGTCGCTGCTTGGCCAGAGCCCAATGGATATGCTTTATGAGTGCTGCTGTTTGTTCTGCAGCTTTTTATGGCCAGGGTGAGTGATGTGTCCCAGGGTCTGTGTCAGCAGCTCACTGATTCACAATACCTTGAGACAAATAACAAATACATTTGGAACCATTTTGTGAAATAACTCAAATTAATAAATTAAAATTATTTCATCGTCAGGAAAAGATCCAAGATCTTTATGTTTGGCTTTGAAACTCTCTGCTTTTAACTAGTACTTAGTACAAGAGATGATCGCAATTTGTTTCAGCTTCTGTGTCAATAATTGTAAAAGGAAGAAAGCAAATTTTGTTCTGTCTTTCGTTGCAGTGCAGATGTTCTGAAGATGCAAAATGGGAACACATGTGAGAATCAGCAGGAAATATCTCTTCTCCTTGGCACCTCTGGCAGATCTCTAGTCTGATCTGCCTCCCAAGGCCCCCTCAGCAGTTAATGCAAGAGCCCATGGCTCAGTGACCAAAGAAGCCAAGGAAATTGGTGCTTAACCCCAGATGGGCTGAAGTTAAGGTTAGTTCCACCCAGTGAGTCAAAGATTTTTGGTCCTTCCTCCTGCTTTTACTGCTCCAGCATCACTTGTATTAGTAACACCAAGGACAGCATGCACGAGGGCCAACAGCAGCGTTTAGAGCAATCTGTCAGCTGACCAGGTAGTGTCACAAGTGAGTAGGTAGATCCTTATGCTCAGCATTGCTACTTATCTCTGTGATTTGATTTCATGCCATTGAGTTTGCCTAAGACATCTCAGTGATGGTGATGGCCTGCTCCCCACAAGTTGGCTGTCAGTGTTAGAGACCTCTAAGTAGATCCTGTCAACTCAGTGGCACGAAAATTCCTGAGTACATAAGGCTTACACTCCTAGGAGGATTCCTCTTTGCACATTGCTCCTGGTGCAGGGTGACATTGCAACATTTCACTGGTTACCCTGCTGAGGTGAAAAAATGAAACAAGTTTTATTGTGCTAGAAATAGTTCTTAAAAGCATTCTAGATCTGGAAAGCAGGTGCACAGAATCAAGGAGCATATCCTGCTCTGACCTCACATACCCCATCCCCTGGCCACTCATCTGTTCATCTCTTGCATAAGCTCTGGACCTTTGTTAAGCTTTTCATGAGCTGATTTAACTCCCTGAAACAGCAGAAAACTAATCCCAGAAGGAGGAAAGGGAGTAAACAGTTGTCTGAAGTTTCAGTTAGGTCATTTGGCTTGGCAGGATGTCCGGCGGATAGCTGTGGAAGGGAGCAGGGAGGGATGGTGGTGGACACAGGATGCAGGCTGGCAGAGCCTGCCTTCCTCTGCTCAGCAGGCTGGGCACCAGCCCAGAGGCACTTGCAGCAGTGCTCCCGAGCAGTCTCATCCCTCTAATGTCAGACCCCTGGACTTGGGGCAAAGCTCGGTGATCTCCTGCTTTCCCTGGCAATTCAGCAGAGTATAAATGCCACACTGGGAATTTCCTGTAGCCTAAAGACTTGATAATTGGTTTAATTAGGCTATCAATTTTTGATCTTCTTGCTAGTGAAAAGCTGCTTGATTCAATGTTAGCTTTTGATATGCAAAAATGCTTTTGAAACTCTACCTCAACCTGGGTGGCCCAGAAAGTGTTATAATTTCCCTGACAATAGATAATTCATTCATAATACACACATATATCCAGCTTGACAAATGCTGATAGAGAGTGTTGAATAATCTCTGAGGCTATGGATTCATAGGAAGTTTTCTCTGAAGACACTGCCAGAATGATAAGTTTTCAGACTCCCCCCAACTCAAAAGCATCAGTCTACTTCACTGACTTTCTTGTGGGCCTGCAAACATTTCATTCAACCTAGTGGGAGTGCATAAAAGCAGGGACAGTAGCAGTGACACGGAGGAAATTTTCTCCTCACACTATCACTAGTACCGGGAAAACCATAACATGAAACTAAAGCTTCAGTTTAAATACAGGAGTCTTAATGACTAAACTTTCTATGACATAACCACAGAAATACCTAGTAAATAGTCATTATGGGGGTAGAAAGATAACAACTTATCTACAGTTTTATACTGATGATAATTATGATCTCTGACAAGATGAATTAGAAGATTCTCTGTTCTGAGTTATGGAAGATAGCAGCCTAGCAAAAAAGGGAAGGCTGCTTTCTCTGAGGCACAGTGTGGTGTTGTCAGCATCCTTCTGCATTTCAAAGAGATATTAATAGCATTTTACGAGTATGATAATGAGAGTGACAGTGTTGAAAAGGAATTTCCATTGATCTCATGTCATTTTAAATAATACCTAATCTTTCTCCTTACCATTTGTTTCATTTGCTGATTTAATTTAACCTGATTTTTCTGCAGAGCCAAGAAAATTTCAATTCTCACTTCTTTTGGACTACATTGCTCATAGGGCACGTTTGTTTCTGTTTCCATTACGACCTTGTTAAAATGAAAAACATTTTGTAAGTTGTAAAAATCTGGCTTAGACAGCACCGTGTTCTAAAACTAATGTTAGCCAGCTTTTCATGTTCTCACACCTACAACCTGGACTGCTGAGCCCAACTTCGTATCCTCTACATTACTTGGGGAAAGTGTTATTAGTGAATCCCTAAAACATTTGCTGTTTTGACTGGTGGTTGGTTCACTGTCTTGTTCAAAGAGCAGTTTGTCTTTAAGAAGTGCATTGCTATTCCATACTGGTTTTCTGGCCAGATTGCAAAGTGCCTGATGTCAGCAGTGCTGGTCCAGTTCCATGGTTATCTTTGCCCCTCAGTAGTGGCATCATACGAGACCTTTCCCTCACAACAGTGTGTGGCTGTGGGTGGAGGGTTGGGTGGTGAGTACCACACACTGTGCCCATGCAGAGAAGAGGGAGAAATGGCTCAGGAGGTTGGAGTACAGGGTTGAGGGGAAGAAAAAGAGAAGAGATGCCTTAGGGGACAGATACCCAAGGTCTATCCCCACACAGCATCTATGCCTTCTTACCCATCCTTGCTTTCCTGAGATGAACCAGGAAGGGCCCAAAACCATGAGGAACTGCCTTAAATTCCTGTCTCAGAAATATCTCTGCCCATGTCAAAAATATCCTGTTTCCTCTGGCCTTGGGGTAGCAGCAGTGTCAAGTGCTTCCAGACCCAGGCCAGTGTCAGTGGTAGCCAGGGGTTGTGTCTGGTCACAGAGGGCAGCAGCGGTTTGCACAGCTGGTTGGGAGATGAAAGTAGGCACAGGTCTATGAACTGCACACCAGGACATCTCATCTGGAGACAAAGGGGGTTTCCAGACTGTGGAAACCAAAACCACTGGGGCAGGAAGGCTGGGATAAGAACCGGTGGGATATGCCATGCAGAGTAACATAAATGTTGTGAGCTCCTGCCACAGCATAGAATCATTGAATCATAGAATGTTAAGGTGTTGGAATGGTCCTTAAAGATCCTCTAGTCTGAAATGTTGCTTCCATAGACAGAGACACCTCCCACTAAACTGGGTTGCTCAAGGCCTTACCCATCCTGGCTTTGAACACCGGCAGGGTTGGGGCATTCACTACCTCTCTCACAGGTAAATCTGTTCCAGTGTCTAACCACCCTCAGAAAAAAGAATTTCTTCTTAATATCTAAGCTAAATTTGCCCTCTTTCAACCTGTCCCCAAAGTATGCTATATAGCATGTAGTGAAGTGTGATAGGGTACTTTGAAGAGATAGAGAGGCTCCTCTCAGTTGCTGGTAGATCTCTGGTGTTTCTGTTAAGATATCCCAAACTCAGCCTTATCTCAGCCTTATCTGACCTAAAAATCTTCTGCAGCCTCCAACCTTTGTTTCCTTCTCTCTGTTCATAGCATTTCCAAGCCCAGGAGTCAGGATGAAGGTGTGGGAGCTTTCTAGTGATGGGAATGTCTCACTGACAAAGTGCTGTTTCCAAGTCCTTCTTCACAGATAGCAGCTTTACAAACTCACTCAGAACTATGGGCTTTCCAGGTGGCTGGTAGAGATTTATACCACATAAGGAGAGGAGAAAATCAGATATCTAAGCTGATGGGAGAAAGGAAAGGAAAAAAAAGAAATTTTCTGCAATCAAGCAAAATAGGCATTTTAGATAGCTGGAGACATTTCTGCACCTTGGTTTCAATGGTGGCCAGTTTACATATGAAGCTGGTGCCAGTGAGGAGGGGAGTGAATAGATTTCTTAGTCCTCCCTGTACGGCTACTTCTGGGGAGATGACGCAGGTCTTCTTGCATGGTGTGAGAAACTGGTCTCTATCAAAGTCTCTCTTTCCACTCAGTGATCTTCAGCTGTTAACCTCCAATGTGAAAGGTGCAACAAAGCAGAACTGAAGGAACACCTAAGAAAGGAAAAAGTAGCACTTCAAAAGCAATCCAAAGGGGGAGCTACTTCAAAAGGCAACCCTGGAGTAAGAAGCACTTCAAAGGCGAAAACTTCCCTAGGGAGCTTGTTGCAAATTATCTTAAAGTAGGTCCTACCATCAAACAGATGTAATTAGTTTCATTCTGATTGTCATGAAATCTTGTTCATTCAAAAACAGCCTGAACATTTCATATGGTAGAGGAGCACTTGCCAAAGGATACACCAGACTTCAGTGTAGTTAGCACTCTATCACTGACTGCAACTACCTCCTCACCAAAGTTCCTTAAAGCTCAGGAAGGTCTCTCAGAGCAGGTCTGTCCAATGTTATTAACTTGGGTTAATTTAATTCTCATTTTTCACTGCTGACCTGAACACTATAAATGAAGTTTGTTGCTACAGTAAAAAGTGGAGAATATTTCTGGCCTCTCATGTATTTCCAGGTACTTTTTGTAGTGATATTTGAGCACTCCAAAATTGCATACACTTTTTCTTCCTCTGCTTCATTGTCTCTAGGCATAAGACAATCCAAATGTCATGAATTGCATGCACTGCCAATTAATTTTACTGTTACCATAGACAGTATAATTAAAATCATGGTAACATTGTCTGACCCTCCCATTCCTCCTCTTTTTATCTTTCTTGTAATTTTTTTTCCTTCTCATCACTTTGAACCCTTCATCTTCTACACATCCTTTTCCATGTGCTTGTTCTCACGACAGGGGAACCGAGTCTTTCCAGATCTCCTGGCTGCAGCTGAACGCTCCCTTGGCCAACATCCATATTATCTGCCTGGCCCCAACACTAATACAAATGTTAATTTTGAAATGTCTACCTTTTAGAAGTTCTAATTCTATACTCTGTAAAGAAAGTAACAGGGTGAAGTAAATTGTGTCTGCAATTTAGGTCAAGAATGAACAACAACTTCCAAAAAGAACTGAGGCATTATCAGGATTATTAAGTGTCCATGTGCCCACAGCCTGATTCCAGAAAACCTCCTTTGGTTCACAGCACTCTACTTCCTCAATCCCCTCACAAATCCTTGGTGATAGGTTAATTTTTCATTCTCTTGAGAACCAAATACCATCTTTGGATAAATTAAAAGGAGTATCTTGTGAAACCACATCCATTTCAATTCAATTAGTTCTAAGGTACCTTGTTCCATTTATACTTAAATGGATATGCAAAAAAAGAATGGATACATACTATGATGGTGTTAGACAAAGCACCTATCACTGGAAGACTCTCACACAAACAGAAAGTCTACTCACTAAAAAGCTTACTCATCTTTTTCTTGTCTTCCCATCAGTGCATCACTATGCATCTTATTCAGGAGTTAAAGCTTGTTTGTTTCTTCCTGAACAGCATCTACGTTGTTACCCTAAGGCAGGCAAAAGGTGGTTCCTTATTTCCTACCCAGGTCAGGCAAAGCTGAATACATACTGGAAAAGGAGGAAGGGCTAAAATGAGGGAGGATTGCTTTTAGATTGTTTACCAAAAAACAACATGTAATGCCCCCGTCTGGAAGTTACAGTATCACTTTTCTCCTTGCAACAGACAGGCTCTTACAATGTATTTTCACTGTCTAATTCCCATATTTCCTGTTAAACAACCTTGTTGCAGCAAATCATCCTCCACAATAATAGTGAGATTAATGTTGTCTTTTGAAGAAAAAGCAACTTTTACATGTAAGAAAAGAACTTTCCCTAGACCTCTCAAGTGCACCAGTGCTCTGGATTTGAGCAGCCCACACTCTGAGGCATACGGAGAAACAGCCCCTGGAGTGCAGGGATCCCTGGAGCGTGTGACAGGTACAGTATGGAACATGTCAGACCTATTGCCCTCCGACCTGCCAGTGTTGGCAAGTCAGCTTCCCACAAATAAAAAGTGACTTGGCCTTATCAAAGGATGTTAAAGTGTGTTTTACACACTGTGAACACCTCTTTAAGATTTTTAATATTAATCCTTTTGTAGTTGGGACTTGTTTTGAAATTTGTCTCTTAGCAACATCAGAGTTATTTTACAGAGTTAAATTACATCTGAATTGAGATGAAAGAACTTCACCTGACTTCAGAAAGGAAAATACACACAACTTGTGTTTACAAGGCAACCCATTACAGATGATTGCTTTGGTGATAGCAGCTTATGGAACATCCATATGCGCAGTTGGCATTTGTAAGGTGATGAAACAGAATGCAGTTTCTGATATCTGATCTGCTTTCCCTGTTGTATTTGTAAAAATAAATATACCAAATAATATTAAACTTGGAAATCAAAGCAGTTGATTTACGTGGAAAATAGGAACCAAATCATACTCTTTATTAAAATAAAGATCAAGCTCTAAAATAATTTTTAAAATAATTGTGATTTTTAGTATTTAGACTGCTATAGAACAACATGACAAAGTAGTGGAACCTGAGGCTGCTATTCTGAGCTAAAATGAAAGTAAAATAGGGTTGTTCTTGTTTTAAACTAGAAAGGAAATAAGTTTACAGAGGACAGGTGCTCTGACTCTATTTCTTCATCACATTCTGAATAGAGAGACAGACAATAATGCAGTAGAAGGGAAGAGAGAAAAAAAGTTGGCTTAGGAAGACATGACCTGTGTTTGTCAACAAATCCTGCAGTACTGTTCATACTTTGCTAGTCCATTGCATGGGGGTTAAACCTTGCTACTGACTGTTCACTTTTGTAGGACTGGCTCTATGGTACTTTGGATGGTTAGAAATAAGGGAGAATTCATCCTACAGACTTCACCTTAAGCTAATTTAGAAAACTAAACTATATCAACATCACCAGTTCAAAAAACAAATTGGGTTTTACAGCTGAGTCCTTGGTATTAGAAAACTAGGCATTCCTATGAAAAAAAACAATGGAGTAAAATTATGTTTTGGGATAGGCACCTCAAGAAGATGACAGCCTTATTATTAGAAGTGTGGCAGCACCTTCTGCTTGTAGTGTAATTTACAGATTATTAACCACAGGTTATTACAGATTACAGGAGGATTTAGCATCAGAGTCAGAACACATAAACTTTTGCAAGATGACCAGGGAGGAGACATCTTTCCTAGAGACTCGAGGGGGAAATGCTGTGGAGGATAGAGTGCCTCTGGAGGGCCACACCTCTGTGTAGAGACTTCCACTTTTCAGATGAGCAACCTGTCCTAGGGGTTAGACCTCTTGCAAAGCCCTTCTTATGAAATGCAGTCAGAAAAGATCTTCTCTATCATCATCATCCCCTGTTACAAAAATTTAGATTTCCACCCTTTCCTTAGCAGAATTCAAGTTCAAATCTCCCTTTTCCTTTAGTCTTTCCCATTGCCATTTGCCACCTCCTAACTGCTGGTCTGTAACTATGCAGGTTGTAGTTCCTCTTTCATTTTGTATAGATTTTGTATAGATTTTAATTATATATTGAGTATAACTATTTTGGGTCAATGCCCATAAGAAGCTGCAACTGGGGGACAGCTCTTATCTGAGATGTGAGAGACCTGCATATTAATGAATATTCTATTTAGTACTAATCCCTTTATAATAAAGCAATAAGTCTTTGTGTCTCCTAAGTCTCCTTTGAGTGCTCTAAGCCTTCAAATGTAGGGAATTAAGTTTCCCTGAGAACTGTTGTATGCCCCATCCCTGCAAATGTTCAAGATCAGGTTGGATGGGGCCCTGAGCATCCAGATCTATTTCAAGATGTCCCTTTTCACTGCAGGGGGTTGGACTATGTGACCTTTAAAGGTCCTTTCCAACTCAAACTACCCTAGGATTTTAGGATTCTTTTATTTTATGTAGCAGTGGAGGGGAGCAGTCTTCCATCCTGCAAGTCCAGTCTGGTGTGTGCAGAGTTTCCCAGTACAGGGAGGATGAACACAGCGTGCTTCAAACAGGCACCAGGCTGAGGTGGCCACTCATCTCAATGCTGTCACACCTTCAGGCACTTTATTTGTGTGCAGCAGCAGGAAATTCAGTCTCTGTGGGCTTTGCTGGTAAATCTCAAACACTTCCACACTTTGATGGCACCAGAGAAGAGGTTAGCAGCCAACAGGGCACTTGGGGAAAACCCATTTTTAGATTTCAAAGTGTCTGCATAACTGGCAGTGAGGTGTTACCGTCTGGATGGCATCTCACCATCAGGCAGTCTCTCCTTCCATGAGATTTTCCTCAGCACAGTCAGTCTCCTAGAATGAGAAAATATCACCCTCCAAGAAATAACAGCCTTTCATTCCAAAATATTTGAGAATGTTTTCTAATGCTCTGAAATGAAAGCAGAAAATATTTCTTATTTCCTGCAGAAGTCAAAGAGTACCATCTTTATTTTTGTGTCTATTCTCAGTGTTCAGCTGTCATTGTAGTTTAATTATCTTGTCAGAAGCATCTCCAATTTGGAGACTATTTCTTACGCATTTTTATACCATTTTCATCCCAGTTTGCATCCCATGGTCGTGCATTCTGGCAAGTGGTGGGAAACAGAAAGAGGATGGGGCAGCAGGACACAAAGATGGTCACCTTTGGCAATGAACTCAGGTGAGGCCATGATGCAACAAGTTTAACTATGACAAATCAGAGAGGAATGAACACAGGAGCACAAGAATGGATGCACACTTGTCATGGGGTTAGTTTACCTTTAAGGAAGTTAAAGTTGCTGGGGACTCCTGGGAGTCTTTTCTCCTGACCAATTATCGGTCATTGCTGAGAATTGACAGCAGTTTTAGCCATTGAAAAGTAAAATCAACTTGTGAACCCCACCTTAAAGTGTACAACCAGAAGTCTGTGGTGTTCTTTGTTTCCTGACTGTGAAGGGTGGCGGAGCTCCGGCTGGCCTCCGGTTCCCTGCCCAAGCCATGCGGCCGGGCGGGGGCCGGGCCGGGCCCGCCGCGTCTCTCGTCTCCCGGCCGGGAGATGAGGCTTGCCCCGAGCCAGGTCGGGCTGGGCCGGGCTCGGCCCGATCTCTGGCTCAGCTGCAGGGTTTTGCTGTAACTACATTCACTAGAAAACTGCCGAGTGAAGAAGGAGAGGAGCTCTGAGCCTGCTGCAAGCAGAGACAGAGACCACGCTCTCCAGAGCAGCTATGAGGAACTTTCCATCGCAGACGGCTCCAGCTCCTGTTCAGCAGAGATCACCGAACTATCTACAAAAGCTCGGGCAAGATTTTAACTCTTTCTTATCTAGATGAGACTTGCGGATTAATCTTTTCATCCAGAGAGAGAAAAGGAGAGTGATCAACATGAAAAGAGACTTTATAAACTACTAGTGGCAAGAAAGAAAAGAAACTTCAAGAAAGGTAGAGAATTAAGAAGATGCTTTAATTAAGCTGAAATATCTTTCTGTTAAAACTATGGAGATGGACAATGAAGTCCTGAAAAGAACTCCTTTAATTCATGATAGAGTATGAGGAGGAATAGAGTGTTCAAAGTGTAAATTTGAGTAAAAAGTAGAGTAATTGTGGTATAGTGAAGTGCTGGGAAATTTGAAGCCTTGAGAGGCAATGAGAAAACTGTTTTCTAGTGAAGCTCACAGAAGCAGATGAAAAATACTTTTTTGCCTTTGACTAACTTATCCTTAAAAATGCTATCCTCAAACTCATGGCCCATAACACATTTCAGAGTGATGTGGAATGGGAGGGGTGGGCTTTGATAACGGCAGCTCTGAGCAGCTGATATCAGAGAAACGAGAAACTATAACAAAAATAGTTTTCTTGTGAAAAACTCCATAAATTAACAGAAAGGAACTTCTGTTTCTTTACAGAAACTGATGGAAAGACTATAAAGAGAATTAAGATTATTTAAACCATCAAAATTATGAAGTTTTTGTCTCTGTTGTCATGTGAACAAAAGAATAGTGAGCAGTGAGAAATGAAAAGGTTTTTCTAAAAGTTTATTCTGGTGTTCTTATCCTTGTAGTTTGTCAATAAACTTTCTTTACTCCTTTTAAGTTTTATGCCTGGTTTGCTCTTATTTTAATCCATATCTCACAGCAAGAGATAAATAATTCTTTTTTCCCCTTTTTGTTAATTACTGGTTCAAAACCACAACAACACTTTTAAAAATTGTGAAGAACAACTCTACTTATCTTTGATAATAGTATCTTGAGTAGTTTTTGAATGAACTTGTTATATAGAGTTTGTTGTACTTGCATGATGCTATACCATTGCAATGACATATTTATTGAACAAAACCCATTCCGTCCAAATGGTTTTATCTGTCCCAGCATTTATAGGGGTGTTGAGGAGGCAACGTGCAAGGTATGCATTCGCTGGTCAGGGCTAAGGCATGAAGACACACTTCCTCCAGCTACCAGCTGTCTTTCTCAAGATGAGGCCATTTGAAAAGGGGTTGGAAAGAGCCTTAGACATGAGAGGGTGCCAGGAATGCTGGTCCAGTGAAACCTGCACATGCTATATCTTTTCCAGGACTGACAGGAAAGACCTAGTAGATATAGCATCTGTGTAATTTAGTGCTGTTCTAAGGTTAAGTGAGTCTCCCATCTGGGTGAGAGAGTATCTATTATGCTGGAGCAAGCACATAAACCACAGGCTGACACATAGATTAACGACGATTACCAAGTCTAGACCCTGCTGTATGCCTAAATATACAGCTTTAGTGTAGGATGACACTGTCTCAAACATCTGCCAGAGGGCAACACATAGTAAATTTCTCACATACAGAAGCGAATAAGTGTTAGATAATGTTCAACAAATAAATAAACCAAGAAAACCTGTTGTACCTCAGTCAGAGAGAAACAATTGTCTGGATTGTCCCTGTCAACACTTGAGTAGATTTATTGCTTCTTATCAACAGCTTGTTAAAAAAAACTGGCAAGACTTTAAGAAAATGGGGAGGAAAATCCTTCAGACCATAGTTTGCTATTGAAGTCTACGAGCCAACTTGTCTTGCTTGGAAATCATGCTATGGTTGTCAATAAGGGTGAGCTATGCTATGTGATGCAGCTCTAACTGTGACAGGTGTGAAGGTCAGCTCCTTGCAAAAGACTTTAAATTAGAAGAGTGTAGTAAATATTCTGGAATATGTAGTTATTATGTATCATGACTGAGAAGTTTTAAATAAATTGATTAGCCAAACATTTTTTGAAAATGGCTGCTTGATGCATTTAAAAATAAGGAATGAGGTCTTTTTTACGAAAACAGTGGACAGGTGGCAAAAATCATTCCATTCTGGCCTAAGATAGATATATGAACTGTAAGCTAGTCCAAAGTCTATTCAAGGTAGCCAAATGTTTTAATGGAGGCAACATTTCTACATTGCTTGGAGGAATGGATTAACCAGCAAAGGAAGATGTCATTGGTAAGAGCCAACATATTGTCCTGGGCTGACTCCTAAACCAGGACACATACAATGCTTAACAATAATGCATGATAATCCATGATATTTTAGTTCATCTAATTCTGTTTTCCTAGACTGAATTCACCTTAGATCTACTGCTCACTTATAATTTGGTTATTCAGAAATGTGGAGGTCACATTTGGAGTTGCCAGTTATTAAGAATTTGAGTTTGTTATATATCTGTAGATCAGATCTGCATAATGGTCCTACATTTCAGTTACAGCATTAAAACACTGCACAGAGTACACCTGCACAGAGTAAGAGACAGCCACAGGAAAGCATTTGGTTTTGAAATAGATTTGCTACAGTTTCATTCATTTATAAGTAAAAGATCAATCAAAAAAACAAGTGTAAAACGGATGTTACAACTAAAAAGCACACCTGTATATTTCACAGTTTCTTCCCTTATTATATGGGCAGAAGGAATAGAATTGTCCATTTTTTCACTTTGTGAAGTTTAATGTACAAAATGTATATTCTTTTGCAGCTCTATAAACATAAAGTCTAGCTTTTATGACACAGAAGAAGAGGACCTTAAATGTGGATGTGGTTTTAAAATGAAATGAAAGAAATTTTATATCCACAAAGGATGAAATGCTATCTGTGTTATCTTTGATTTTAATGGAGTCTTTAATATTTTTTTCCTATTCCCAGTTACATCAGATCATATGAGTAAAATACACAAATAAGTGAGATCTCAGTCTTAGAGTGACAGTGCACAGATGGTTTAAAATTGTATGATAAATTCATAGTCTGGAATTTTTTATAAAAGTTATTTATTGCAAAATGTTCCTAAATCTACACTGAGGTGTAATGTTCCACTGGCAATTGCTTTAACAGCTCTCAAAAAAAAAAAAAAAAAAAAAAAAAAAAAGAAAAACCTAGGGACTCACTTTATCTCCAGTTTGTATTTTATTAATTCTGTAAAACTATGTCACTCCTGCTGTCCATCACTTATGTTTAAGGCTAATTTCACAGCCTGCAACAATTACTTCATACATCATGGACACCTTTTTTCTGAAAATAAAACTCCAACAACCCAGAAACTGCATTTTTCTTCACACGTGATTGATCTCCCCTTAGAATTTTTAAGTAGTATTTTTTCAAGGACATTTTTTCCATGTTCACTTTCTATCAGCTAGTAGAATCTAAACATGAATCACTGAAATGAAGTCTCTTCTGTTTTCATGGATCCCACTGTCTCACATGGCAAGCCAGCAGGGCCAAGATAAACCCCTTTTTACCCACAGGTCTTTTGTCAGCATGCAGGGACATGACAGAAAGGATTAATTGGTGATTAATCCTTATATCAGAATTAGAAAGCTCTTCCAAAGCTGTTTTCTGTGGCCACTGCTCCTGAATGCACAAGGGAGAGCACAGGGAGAGCGCAGCAGTGAACATGTTCACCTGGGAGGTGCCCCAGTCTGTTTTGTGCCAAGTGTGATGATGTCCTGGCTGTCCTTCCCCTCACGAAGCTGCTGCCCAGCTGCTCCAGTCATTACCTTGCTGCTCACCTGAGGAAGCTGCAATGGTGCAGTGAGGCTGTAGTGAAGGTATGTGGCAAGAATAATGACTTATTAATTTGGGAATCTATGCACATCTTGGCTAAGAAAATCTCATATGAAAAGAATGTGTTTATTGCATTGCAAGAGTTTCTTCATTACCTGAAAATAACTCAAAAACTGGAGGCCTGTTGTCTGGCACTAAAAGCAGCATCTCCACAAAGCACATTGGTAAGAGCTCACAGTCAGTTTCACTAATTAGCTATTTTGTAATTGCTTTGGATAAAGTAATTTCACCCTCTTGAAATGTGCGAACATCTTTAGCAAATTGTCTCAAAGTGCCATGTAATTATTCTATTTGTGATGGTGTTAAAGTAAAAAAAAACACTTGCAGCTTTGCTCCCACATCAACAAGCAACTAATTTTGTCACTGTTAGAGACACAAAAGCCACACAAAGGCCACCAGCTTTTGGAGCATGGCTTCCACACATGTGAAATGTGACATGGCCAAAAAATAGCTTGAGTGCAACCTCAGCCTTATCAGACAAAATGCTGAAAAGACAGGGACGGCAAGACGGGCTTCGACTGGGAGAACACGAATCTCAATAGTCGGAGCGCGAGAGAAAGCAAACATTAAACCTATCGTGCAGATGGGCAGCAAAGGCACAGAGCAATTAAGGTTCTGATTTGGGAAAATACTTAAGAACATACATGAATCCCACTGAAGTAATTAAGTTCAGCTCCTGGGGAATGACTTTAATGAAACGAGACCTGGGAAATTGCCTGCAGCCACTCATAAGCTTAGGAGTGAACCAAAAGCGGGTTCTGTCTCCAAAGTCTCATTTTGGTAACTTCAGTGGTGTCCCTGTTCTGTCTTACTGGAGTCCTCCCTATTGGCTTTGTTTCTGGCCAGAGAGCACAAAAGAAAGACCTGCACATGTGAATGCAGAGCAGGAAGAACTGGTGGTCGGGGATCCTTCTGCCTGAGCGAGGAATATCAGCCGGGGCTTTATTGCTCTTAGTTATTTTTCTGTTTTCCTTACTTTCCTCTATAATGCCCTTTTTACTATTGCAAATTCAGCTGTTGAGAGGGAAGGAAAGACAGTGGTGGTCTGTCAAGCTCATTTACCAAACACAGTCCTGCCCTGGAGTCCTAACACAGGTTGGAAGGTGCAGCCCTGGAATTTTAAGGTGGCACCATGGTCTTGCTGTCCATTGTGCCCTCTTGCTGCTGCTACCCTCACCGTGACCTGCTGCTTTGCCTGTTCCTGGAAACAAAGCTGGGGGCTGAGCCCACCTAGGCCTGCCACCTGTTTGCTTTACAGGTCCTCTGGCACAGGCACACCCAGCTCTGCACCAGCACCACCTGCAGTGGCAACATGGGCAGGGTGGATGGGAGTGATGAGATTTGCTGCCCAGATTGGGTCATGCACTAGAAGGGCTGTAAGGTCTGGTTGGAGGTTTATTTCTGAGAAAAAGTCAGGTGGAAGAAAAAAGATAGGGGGGAAATGGCATTTCTCTTCCAAATGTGCATGCCTTGGGTGACATATCAGTACACTCAGCTGTAAAACCTGGCAAGTAATGGACTTGACTAGGAGATAGTTGAACTAGGAACTACATAACTAGGAGAAAGTTGAAACAACTTTTTACAATTAAGCTTAACTTTAAAAATATTCAGGACCTTTTCTTTTCTTCGCAAAAGAAAAAAACCAACCAACCAACCAAACAAAAAAAAACCAACAAAAAACCACCAAAACCCAAAGAGAAAAAGCCAGTATTGCTTCAGGCATGTCAATGAAAAGACATGCAGTAATTTATTTTCCAGAACTGAAGTGAAACATTTTTTAATAATGCTTTGGTTTCCTACTGATATGCTCTGCATTTTTTTCTTTTCTCCAAGATACAAGTTTCTATCAAAAGAAAATATGTCATTTCAAAATGAAATATCAAAATATTTACTTTTAGTCTCTTGAAGTAAAATGTTCAAATTTTTTCAGCTGAAGCTTTTTACAGACCCAGAAAGGAATTTTCCCATCTTCCTACAAGAGAGAGTCGGGGCAGTGATTGTTCTTCATTCCCTTCCTGTCATCTCCCCTCTGCCATTTTGAAGAATTTAAGCTGTAACAAGTTAATGGCACTTAACATCCCAAATATTTTCACTGAACAGCCATAGGGAAGACAACTCATACCTTTCTAAACACTGCTTCAGGCTCTGCTGCAGCTTCAGTTGGTCTAAGGGAGAGCACTCAATACATTTTCTGGCAGCAATCACTCCAGCAAATGCTATCTCTTAAATCACTTCTTTGATGTAGTGAAAATACAAAAAAAAAAAAAAAATAAATCATGATGGTAAAACCATCTTTTCTTGGTGCAGCTGTTTTCTCCCATCTGTAGTCATTTGGACTTGAGGTATCTCAAGATAGTCCTTCTTTCTGAAAAAAAAAGCAAAGAGTGTTTTCTTGCTCCTGGTTTTCAGTCAGCTGGTTTGATAGCTGCAGAGGAGTTCCTTGCCATCCTGAAGGTTGTCTGTCACCTGACTACACAGAGTATCTCCATTACTTACAAAAACTTTTGTCTTCCTCTAGTCACCAGTGCTGCTGCTCTTGTGTTTGGTTTATGATCTGTTACTAGGGTGTATTTCCCTGGCTGGGAGCTGGCCACATTTGGCTGATGTCTGGCATGTGCTGCTCTGCTTTTTATTTGTGTAATAGTTAGGCAGGAAATACCTATTAACTTGTTATCATCTTGTGCTGAGCAGAGTCCTGGTGAGCAGACACCAAGGAGCTGCACCACAGTTGTTTCTGTTCACACACATCATTCTCTGAGCTGAGCACAAAGCATATGTGTGCTTCCTTGTTTCACAGCACACAAGTGTAATAGGTATCACATTGTGTGATTTCTCTTTCTTTGATTAGGCTTGCAGGAAACTCACCTCCTCCCACTAGTGAGATCCACATGTGCGTCCTTCCTAGGCTGCATTGCTAGACATTGCTGTAAGTAACCCTAGATTTCTAGCATGAGCTTTCCTGGGATATGTTAGTGATAACCTCCTTCTCCAAGTGACAGAAAAACCAACAAGGAGAGGGGCTATTCTGGACCTTGCTCACACGCAGGCACAGGGCCTGGTGAAGAGTGTGATGCTCAAGGGCAGCCTGGGCTGAAGTAACCCTGAAATTGTGGAATGTAAGATCCTTAGGGCAGAGAGGAGACTGCATAGCAAGCTCACTTCCCTGGACTACAGGGGAGCAGATTTTGGCCTCTTCAGGGATCTGCTTGGTAGAGCACCATGGGATAAAGTCCTGGAGGGCAGAGGGACCAAAGAGAAATGGTTAATATTCCAGGATCACCTCCAAGCTCAGAAGTAATGCATCTCAACAAAGAGAAAGTAAATAAAAAATGCCAGGAGACATCCATGCATGAACAAGGAGCTCCTGGACAAACTCAAACACAAAAAAGGAAACCTACAGAGAATGAAAGCAGGGACAGATAATATGGGAGGTATACAGAGAAATTTTCTAAGCCTCCAAGTATCAGGTTAGGGAAGCTGAAACTCTGATAGAATTAAATCTGGCCAGGGACATCAAGAGTGACATGAAAAGTTTCTATAGGTTGATGATGAAAGGAGGACTAAGGGAAATGTGACCTCTCTCCAGAAGGAAACCTGGTTACCTGGGGTATGGAGAACTCTGAGGTACTCAGTGACCATTTTCACTGAGTACTGACTGCCTCAGTCTTCACTGGCAGCTGCTCCGAGCACATCACCCACATCGCAGAGGGCAAAGGCAGGGACTGGGAGAGTGAAGAACCACCCACTGTAGATCAGGTTTGAGACCATCTTAGGAATCTGCAGCTGCACAAGGCCATGGGACCTGATGGGATCAATCTACAGGCCCTTAGGGAACCAGCAGATCCACAAGTTGCTAAGTTATCCATCATATTTGAGAAGTCAAGGCAGTCTCATGAGGTTGCAACTTAGTGGGAAAGGGCAAACATAACACCCATTTTCAAAAAAGGGAAAAATGAAGACCTGGGGAACTACAGGCCAATCTTATCTCGGTGACTGGCAGGATCATGAAGCAGATCCTACAGGAAATTGTGCAAAGGCACATGAAAAATAAGGAGGGGATTCATGACAGCCAGCACAGCTTCTTGAAGAAGAACTGACATAATCTACCTGGACTTGTGCAAAGCAGTTGACACTGTCCCACACAACATCCTTGTCTCTAAATTGGAGAGACATGGATTTGATCGATGGACTACCCAGTGGAAAGGGAATTGGCTGGATGGTCACTCCAAGTGCTGTGATCAAAGATGTGACATCCAAGGGGAGACCAGTGACAAGTGGTGCTCCCCAGCGTTGGGATCGGCACTGTGCCACACCTCTGTCAGTGACACGGACACAGCCATGGAGTGCACCTCAGCAGGTTTGCTCTGGGGAGACATCAGTACAGCCTCCCAGCACCTGAAGGGGGTTACAAGAAAGCTGGAGAGGGATGTTCTCAAGGACATGTAATGATAGGACACGGATAAAGGCTTTACACTGAAAGAGGGTAGATTTAGATTATATATTAGGAAGAAATTCTTCCTTGTGAGAGTGGTGAGACACTGGAAGGGATTGCCCAGAGAAGTTGTGGCTGCCCATCCCTAGAAGTGTGTAAGGTCAGTTTGGACATGACTTTGAGCAACCTGGTCTAGTGAAAGTATCTTTGCCCATGGCAAAAGAGTTCCAACTAGAAAATGTTTAAGGTCCCTTCCCACCATTTCTATGATTCTATGAACTTTATTAATTTGTCTCTGTTTGAAGAAGCTGGTGTGAATAAATGAAGAGTGGTACAGCCCACAGCTGTGATGTCCACCCTGTTCTACTTCCAGTAAAAGACCTGGACCATTGTTTCCAAAACCACCCATGGACTCAAGTGCATCAGTGACTCCTGTCTAAGCCATGTTTTCCCACGACTAGGCAGATGGCACAGTCTAAACATAGGAAAAAATTATTCTTGACAGAGGTGTTTTAGCGCTCTATCAAGCACCTACAATTATGGTACTTCTTAAGGCCTGACCATATTCAAAATCAGCTTAAAGTTTCATCCTGAAATTTGTGTCTACAAAATACAAATGTAGCATCTAAAGTGGAGGATTGATCACTGGCTGCAGACTTCATAGCAAAGTTAACTTTTACCTGAGTTTCTTGGAATGGTGCTGTCCTGCAGTTGTGGCCAGGAGAGCTGATGTCTGGGAGGTTTGTCCTGATTATGGCTGGGCTGTGTGCATCCATGCGCACTGGCACCAGGGAACTTGAGAAAGAGCAGTGTGGGGGTCTGCTGAAACACAGCTTTCTCATTTGGAGGGGAGGCTGAAACCTCAACAGCTCCATGCTTTCTTCCTGGGATTGAAATTTCTGAGTCTCAGCCCTTTATTTTCCTGTAATTTGTACTTTAAAAGGCCTCTGCTGAATGGTTTAGTTTTAGGACTCCTACAGATCTTGCCCTGGGTCACTGCACCTGACCCAGGAGTGTGATGAATGCACATTTGGGCAGACTGAGAGAGGCTGAGGAGCTTTCAGGAAAGGTGTTATGTGGGAGAGGACTACAGCAGTGTATGCAACCTTCAGCCCTCTTCCTGCCTGTGTCTCAGGAGCCCTGGAGGAAGCCGGCAGAAGGTGAGAGCTTCTTGAATGTCTCTTTTGGAGAAACCAGCTTGTTCCTGGCCACTTTCCCAGATGCTCCTCAATAAAGAAGGAAATGGGAGCATGAGCTAGACTGTACACAGTAGTAAGTCTGATCATTTTGAGAGTGCTCCAAAGTCCTGGCTGCAGTAAGGTGTAATATTATTCTTATTGTCTACTTGCATGCATCTGCTTCAGAATCATTTAGAACTCCTTAGGTTGTACCTCAAGTCCTATTTACAGGCAGCAGTGAAAGCAGTCATAATCACAGTATGGACCATGATTCAGCTGCCTTCCATCTACAGAATTCCTCGCAGACAACCTATCATTTGCCTGCAGGAGATTTCTCTTGCTCCCTGCTTTGGCCCCAGAAGCCTCCAGTTGCCAGTTCTGCAGAACCTCTGACAAGGGCTGCTCCTTAGGCTCTCCTGGCAGGCACCTTAGAGAAGGCAAACAAACTGCCCACCCACTGCCAACCAGCTTGATGTGAGTTAAATTACTGTGTCCAAAGAGCTGTGAATGAGCAAAGCATTGATGAGTACAGGCAGAGATTTCAGGGGGAGGCTAGCTGTCACCAAGAGGGAGGTTTGCTGAACTAACCTGCATGCTGGCATTTCCATGAGTTCAGTGGAGAGGGAGCGAATCATAGGACAGTGCATCATTCCCTTGTCTTTGAGTCTGATGAACAGTGGGATGAGGTTAAACATTTAATATGAAACACTAACTCTGATAATGATGACAGACTTTATAGGAGCCTATTTTGCATTACTTAAATGTCTTTTAATACAATATAATAAGTCTTCCAATGATGAGTGAAAGCTGGAAGGTTTCCATGTTCATGTCATGCAATAACTGTAGTTTAGCCACATCTAAACAGGAAGAACAAATTTTAAACGTGTATTTTAATTGGAAAGCAAGGTGGCAGATCTTAGCAACCAATGCTACATTAACTATCTCTTAAATAATTCTATAGCAATCTGGGCCTTCTGGAATTGCCCTTTTGGGATTTACTCATCAATAAAGTGAGATCAGCATGTGATACTTTCGGAAGTAAGACTGGAGATTGAAGTTTTATTGTTATAAGGCATGTTTTAAGTTGGAAGGAGATGCCCTTCAGAAGAATTATATTTAAAACTATTCCAGGAAGCCAGCCAATGTACACAAGCATTTGCTGAAAGTATGTGAGAGATTTATAAAAATATTTCCTGGATGAAGCATTAACAGCACAATGTTTTAAAAGTAGAACTGCAAGAAATGCAAGAAGTTTAGGTGAAAGTCTTACTGAGATACAGACAAACTGTGAGAATCCAGGACAAAGCATCAGCTGCATGGTTGTGTTTCCACTGAGAGAGCTAAAGGATGTCATTGATATGGAAAATAAACAGTTATGTTTTTCCTTACCAGTCATTCTTCACTCATTTTTTTAGTTCATGTTACCTGAAAGATCCTTCCATTTGAATTGCATATGTAGCATTGCATTACTGCTCCACAGCTGAGTACTTCTGGGCATGGAAAAACTGCAGTTTTTCAACATTTGTGCCACTGACCTTGCTGTTGGATATTTCTTCTTCACACCTTTCAGCTCTGCAGTCTCATTCCCTCTGTTCACTCTGCTTCCCATTTTCCAGCACCTAATTCCCTTCTCTGTCCTTTCACATTTTTTACTTCTGTAATGTCCTTCATCTGTTTCCTTGCAACCATAAGGAATCATCTCTGGCAATCCACAGATGTAAATATGTACAATATGTGAAGCTTTATTGCTTAAACAACTTTTTCTACTTTTTGTCTTGATCATTTTTATATCAAAACCCCTTTGGCTTTGGAATTGCGACCTTATATTTTTACAGTAGCAATGATACCAGGGTGATGCTGCCATGTACTGTACTTAGAGATACTGCCATAATAAGATAGCAAATGAAAAAAGGGAATGTGTAAAATAAATAACAATACTGAATGAGAAAAACTCAATGTCTATAGAGAGGTCTAGAGAAAGGCAAGAGAAAATTATTTTTGAGATGTAAAGATTTACTCTGACAACTAGAATTGAGATGCACACTGAGCATACCTGTAAAAGGCCAGTAAATATTTCTAGAAAACAATCTTCATCATAAATAATGCAACAGACGCAACTACAAGCCAGTCATTTAAAATTCACCACACTAATATATTTTGGAAGAGCTGTGGTCAAAACTATTCCAATGTTTTCACACTGGGTATCACACCACAAAAATTTTGCAAGCAAAGCTGGTTTGCAAGCTAGGATTTCCTGGGATAGATATGACATATTCTTCCCCCATTTTTAGGAGAGCCTAGAGTTTTTAGACACACTGTTTAAATTTAAAAGTACTTGTCAAGACAGTCCAACACCCTGTTGCATGACCTAGTGCTCCATTTGGGACAGTCAAGTGTTGCCTGTTCAGAAATTAAGCAAGAGCACTTTTTTTTTTTCTGATAGTCAGTTTGAAGTTTTGGAAACTATGATTTGGTGTTATAGGATGCATTATCAACTTAGATATTTATTCATTTTGATTATTTGGCATGCCTGTTTTTGAACAAAGAATTGTACCACAGAGCTGATTTTGGTCTGACTGCTGTCCACTACTCACTCTTTTCCTAAAATACTTTATGCATTTAAAAAATTCTCCTACATGGCTGTGCAGTGCTAGTGACTTTTCGTGGAGTTTAACAGACATAATGGATTTTTCAAGTGGAAACAAATATGTAAGCCTTGGTATAACATGCATCTGAAGGAATGCTCACTCCAGCAAGCTTAGGTAGTCACTGCTTCCTGTGATCTATCAAAGCTGTGATGCAGATGCCTAGAAGCAAGTTAATGACCATAATAGCTATTCAAGACCAGGAGCTATGATCATCTGTGTGATCCTCTGTGGAAAAAAAAAAAAGAAAAAAAAGATGGATTTGTACTGATTTTGGTGAAGAATAAATATATATTCCATATATATTCCTGCTGGAGCCAAACCCACTTTGCAAAATGCTGAATCATTATTTTCAAACAATGCTGAGAAAAGTCTAATTGCAGCTTTATAGAAGGCCACGGCTGCTATGAGATGGAGGCCTCTGAAAATCTCCCCGCAGAACTTCAAGAGGAACAGTGGTTTTTATTCAATAAAAGACTACATCAGACCTGCAAAACCCAGTCCAAAAGGGAAGTCTTTCAACTATCACGTGCTGCAGAACTACACTTCACACTGTACAAAAAAATTAGTCAGTGTGACAAGCCCTGGATATTTCAAAGTGAGAGTTAAGGTATGTACAGAATAACATTCTTCATTTCATACAAGAGCTCAGCAAAACCAATGCACTTTAAGTTTGTGAAATGATGCAGGTAGAAGAAAAATCTCAAAGAAAGAGATATTTAGAATTTATAACTGGTGCAGATGGTTTAGATGGTTGTAATTCACACTGTAATAAAAAAAAATTGGCACCAGACACCTTCCTGAAATCTGTTATCCAGATTTGCAAAACATGGATAAGGATATGATTCTAGCTAGGTGATATCTAGAGACCTTATTCTAGAACGAAAAAAAACACCCCTCAAAGGACCTAGTTTCTAGTTGGCAGATAGCGGGGTTCAAGAGAGCATTGGATAACAATTTTACATTCCAAGATGCCAGAAGAGATCAGGACTGCAACAGATGCTTCATGTCTGGAAAATGAGACTTAACTCTGCTAATTTTAGGGATGTTGTTTGGTGTCATAAATGTTTAGGGCCAGTATGAAAGGAATTTACTAAACAAATTGCAGAGAACTTATAACAAGTAACAGCATAAGGAGAACGTTATTGCTTTTCAGAGTACACTATTTTGGAAACCAGATGTTTCAATTCAAACTGGATTCTTAGGAGGTTCTGTAGTTGTATAATTTGCAATCATTGCTGCTTCAGCTTGGTAAATTATTGTGCATAGTGTATGTGAAGTTGGCCTAACACAACATTTCACCAAAAAAATCATACAGTTAAGTTCAACTGAACAAAATCATTAAAAAATCCAGTGTCTTGCCTTCTAGTAAATTTCATATTAGCTGACATCTTGTGAACTGAAATTTTGCATGGCCAAAAGTATCTACATATCAATATATCCTTGTTTATATATGCTCAGCCAATATTTTTTTTCTCAGAACAACCCAGTAAGAATTTTTAGAAACTAAAGTTGTCTCACAGTTTTCTGTAGAGGTTACTGCTGAAGGAAATCTATCTGTAGTCAAATAGAGTACTGCTGTTCTGGTGCTGAAGGCGCTGGGGTCTCAGCCCATCTGTCCTGGCTGTCACCTGTGGCACACAACCAGGAACTGCTCCAGTGTTGCATGAGCAATTAATTACCTGGTCAAGTTAATAGAGCAGCTGACTAAATGATTCCTGAATACAACACAGCATGCTTTGAATTTACATTTTGGACAAATATATTGTAAACAGGTTGCCTCACCTTAACCAGGATATGCTTTAAAAGCTATCTAATAGAATTGCAAAGATCAAGCAAAAGAATTGCTAGATTTATTTTCCTCCTGATGATTTTATTCTGGCTACATAAATCCTGCTTTTGCTTTGTAAACTGAAGTATTTCCATTCTCTGTAATTATTACAGTACTATCTTTCCTAACAATTATCTCATTCTGCTTTTTCCTTTTTTTTTCCCCTAAAGGGCTTTTTTTCCCTTTTAGCATAGTCTAATTTGGCCAGATCCACCTACATATGCTCAGCTTTCAAATGATTCATTTCAGATGTTCCTTCTGCTTCTCAGCAGCATTTTTTTCTATCATTTTCCATATGTCAACAGGTTATTTTCAAGCAAGTTCTCTTCCTATTTTGTCAGTAGGGTTAGCAATGTTTTCTGTGTGATGACCGTCGGTATAAAAGACAATAAAAAATGACTGAAGCTTTCATCTATCATTTCTTCATAACTCTTACAAAAATAAGAGACAAAAATAATCTTTGGTTTTCCTGGTACCTAACTGGTCATTCATTTACACATCATTTCTCATTAGACACAATTGTCTTTGATTTCTCATGTTAATTTTGAGCTTGATATTGTGGCAGGTGCCAAGCCCAAGTAAAGTCACATGTTAATTGTGTGGGGTTTTGTCACTGTTATTATACTGATTTTGCTGCAGATACTTTCCCACTTCAGCATTGTGTACTTCCTCTGCAGTAATTCATCTTTCTCCATTTTTAGGTGCTTACTGCTTTTCTGTTTTTCACATTGGAAGAAAAGTATGCAGCTCCTCTTTCCCTTAGATGTATTCAAAGTATTTTTCTTTTACATATATTATACATCATACATCATTAATTTTTTTTTTTTTCTGCAGCATGCTGCTCCCTCTCAATCAGCCTTATAATATCCTACAAGAAACACTGAGCTAGATGTGAGAAGGTAAGGGTCTATGGCATAGTCTGTGCACTGACCTGCTGCAATTTTCATGTTAGATCATTGTAGCTCTTCTGCATTAGCTACTTTACAGGGCTTCAGGAGAGCAGAGGTTTTTAGTGTCATTTCTCTCCGGTTTAATATATCAGTTCATTCTCAGGATGAAAACTATTTGGTATTTTTTGAAAATACAGCTTTTTTTTTTTTTAATTGGCAAATACTGCACTTTGAAAGAGGCTATAATTTGCATTTTTACAAAGCTTTCATGCAAACACAATTTCAAATTCAGTCCAAATCGTTTCCAATTCAGTCATATCTTTTATTTAAATTTTAAGGCTTACTTTAAAAAGAATCTGCTTTGCAGATTGCCCAGTTGGTAACAACCAGGCTTTGCATAATGCCTAGTACAAACTTTGTGCAGACAGCCAAACAATAGAAGGCCTGTGTCCAACTTGACAAATGTTAGATGCAGATTTCCATTGTCTCGCTTGTAGTTTAGATTGCGTCAGGGAATTTCTGCTGCGATTTTATTCATTGCAAGCGATTGTTAAAAATCACACCCTAAATCCAAAGTTATTAATAACGCATTCAACAGATGGCAGGTTATTTTAGAAGAGCAGAATGCATTGAGTGTGATTTCTCCAAAATGAATTTTTAAGTCACAGTATTTGGCTCTAAATCCAGTATAATCAACTGTAATTTGAACTGCAGTATGAAGCAAAGGAAAATAATTTTGTGCCTCATGTTGTATTGCCATGAGCCTCAACAAAATTGTCTATCATGTATTTAACAAGTTTATTGGAAGATGGAAAATAGCATTATTCAGCAGGAAAATGTCATACACGTATAAGAGTATTGGTATTTACATGGAACATGTGGAAACCAAAATATTTTTTAGAGGGTGTCATTAAGGTGCTTTGGGATTTGTAAAGCTGGGATCTACATATATGGTCAGCCATTCCTGCCTCCAAAAACAACTCTAAGATTTTAAAGTTCTCTGCAAAGATCAAAGGGAGCTGGACTTGGTGACCATTCAGTGCTAAAGCAGCCTCAATGAAAAATATTGCAGTAGCAGCAGCCCAGAGAAGGAAAACTTTCTGAGCATCATCTCCTTTCTCTGCAGACCTAGAGAAAGCAGTACTGTTACTTGTCTATAACAGCAAATGGTTCTCTCCATCTCACCGTCTCTCTATGATTCTTGTTTTCCTGGTGATATATAAGCAAGTTCCTACCTGTTCTTGCACCTGATGAGAGCTTAGCAAGAGAGAGCTCAGATGAGAGCTGAGGCAAGTGACTATTCCAGCACCTATGTAGAGCACAGTGCAGATGAATAACCTGCACAGATGCTTAGATTGCATTTTTCATCCCTTTATGCCTTAATGGGATGGAGAAAGCACCAGTTGGCTGTCAGAAGTGGTGCCCGGTGGAGCGCAGCTGGGTTGCTCCTTTACGACCTGAATGCAGAATTCAGTTCCTTCATGGTGCCGTCAGGGCAGCATCAAAGGAAACCCACATGTGATGGGAACTGCTCTGGTTCCTCCTGCGGGAGATGTTACAGCCCTGTAACACTAATGAAAGGCCAAATATACTGTCAAAACATAATTAAAATGTAAACTAATCTCAGTGCAGAAGGGAAGGTACAGCACCTGCCTTTATCAGTCTCAGCCATGACTCACTGCTCTGTGGCGTAATAAGCCCAAATGAATATGCAGTTGGAGCTCAACCCACGCAACTCTGCTCTCAACTCTCAGCAACAACACCACATATCTTGCAGAAGCAAAAGGAAAGTAATTCTTTAGGAAATTTTATTTCATTCCTTGCTGAAATAGTGGCAGTAAATATACAAAGATAAAGAATCGTGTATTTGTAAGTATCTACCACAAAACCCCATTGAAAGTTTGATGTATGGTTAGCATATGTTCTATTGAATGGGAATACAGCTAAACTGTGCTAAAGCTGGCATCATATTTCTGGTGTTAAGCAAATTTAGCATGTAACATTATCTCATATGAGATTCAAACTGTAATGACTTGGATTTGTGTTTTGTATGAGTTCTGTGAAATAAATCGCACTATTTCTATTGTGCCAGAAGAGATTATTTGAAGGAGGAAGTAGAGATAGCTTAAGTGACATACAACCAGCAAACCATGTAACATAATTGTCCAGTGACAACTTTGGTCAAAATCATTCTTATTTTTCCTCTTTTTTTTTTTTTTTTTTTTTCCAGTTCAGCATTATAAAAGTCCTGTTCAAGCATTACAGAATGTTCTTTTATACTGTCTATCTCCTTTTTCACCCATAGTTTACAAAGCCTCTCAAGCTGCAGACAGGCAGCTGAAGAAATTCAGGAGACTGTGGGTGACATGCCAAGCTGCCTTTTGTAGTTAACCTGAGTCTGTCTGCAGCATTACCTAAATGAGTTATGTATTGCTTTCATCTTAGATGCTTACAATATGAAAATTGCTTCCTACAAAAGGGATGGCATTGTTCCCTGAATGCACTGCTGTGCTGATGGATTTAAAAAGCTAAGTATATGTTGAATAAATTTACCCTGATGACTGGCTAAGGAAATTAAATCACCAGCACATAAGCAAGAAACAGATATTTTTTAGGGTGCCTCTTTATACATTTAGTCAGTAGCGCTAATGATCTGAAATCATTTTACAATGATGACTCTGTTTCATCATTGTAACTGATTCATGACTCTGTTTGCCAGGCTCCAGTTCAATAAGGTAGTCAAGCATGTGCCTAGCTTCAGCTGGGTCACTCTTAAGCAGGTCTTAAACTTTATCTTCAATACCTGGATTTTTAGTATTTTGAGTCAATTGGAATAAACTGCATATCGGGATAATTAAACAAAAAAACTAACCTCTCAAAATAATCTTGTGTTGATAGTTTGAGAAAATGTGTGTAAATATTTCCTACAGGTGAAAAAAAAGTAGACAATCATTAAGGTTGTAAAGTTGTTCCCAAAATGGACTCCTGATTATCTCTTAATTGGATTCTTTTTCAACGAAGTTCACTTGAGCAACAAAACTGATGGTCCAAGACATGGGTCTAAAGGAAACAATTGCCTTTTTCATGTTCCATTTATTTACACAGTGAACTCTTCTAAGCATGTACGAGATTCACTATTCATTTCATATAGATCTTGGGAAGATTTAGAGAAGTTTGGTTTCAAATTTCTGCTTGACAAATAACCTCAGACACAGGAAATAATAGAAATTTCTGAGATGAGATCCTATAATTTTAACATAACCACTAACAAGTATCCTTCTCATCCCACGACCCTTATTGCTCACACAAGAATGCGAAGAACGTTATTTGAAATAAAGAGAGCTTGTAAAACTCAGCAGGTAATGGCAAGAAGCGGGAGACAAAATATCTGCCTCTGTAACAAGGTGCTGTCCTTCGACAGAGGAAAATACGAAGTCATAGAGAAGCTTCCTATAGAAACACAAAAAAAAGTCTGAAAAGAAACTGGGAATTATGATCTTTTGGGTCAGTTTATGCCCATGGACAGTGCAGCCTTGGTGTATAAACAAAAGGCAGTGGTCACTGTCACATTACGTAGGTCCAGTTTAGACTTTCTAGTTGCTATTCTTTTTCTATTTTCCTTAAATTAGGATATATTGAGGTTTGGGGATTTTATTCACTTCCCTCCTTATCCTTTAGGGGCCTCTTGCAGAGCTGAGATTAGGGTAGAACTATAGCAGAAACCAAGTTGGGAAAAAGCCCTAGACCAGCCACATCCCTGGAAGCGTTCAAAGCCAGGTGGGATGGGCCTCTGAGCAACCTGGTCTAGTGAGCAACCTCATAGCAGGGGTTTTGAACTAGATGATCTTTAAGCTCCCTTCCAACCCAAAACATTCTATAAATCTATGATTCAGTCTGCACTGCCAAACTTCTGCACAAAATCAGGGTGCCTCTTGCTGTAAAATCTGTAAAGGGAATTGCTAATGGTTTCTGTTCAAAGGGTTGCTGTTCGTAGTTGTTAATAAGTTATAAATAATGTAATAGCATGCATTGCAGACTGCACCAGTGCATGTTTAAAATGTGACATTCAAGAAGATGAAATATTTCCAGAAATCTGATGCTGGATCTATGTGAGATCAGTGAGCTGCCAATCAAGCAAGATTCTGCCCAAAATTTTGTTCCACTACTTATGTATGAATAACTACATTAAAAAAAAAAAAAAAAAAAAACAACAAACTTATGGTGATGATAGGTTAGCTAAAATATAGTCTAATAAATCTATAGCATTTGAGCATTCATCTGCATGTGCACAAAAATTATCTGGACCCTGATGAGTATATTAACAGAACATAACATCTTTTAAAACTGATGGTGGTATTTTGCAAGCTTTGATTGTTTGAACTGACCCTCCTTTGAATATGGTGAAAGTTTACAGGATACCTTTAAAATTCTGTGTAGCTAATAATTATTTGTTGACTAATGAGTAAAGGCTGTTCCAAAGCACCAGGTGATAGTGATCACATAACAAAGGAAGTGAGGAAATCATGGACTGCTATTTAACAAGACAGAAGTTTTCCTTTTAAGTCTCTTTACTATTCACTCCTCACAAGTTTTAACTCTGATTTTCTTCCCCACAACATGTATCATAGTGCTACATGACATTTTTCAAATAAAAAAGAAACTCTTCAGTGTTCACTTTTTTTAAAGTACCATTATTTTTCTTTTCTAATTTCATATTAGTATGTTTTCACCCAACCCCCTCCTTAAAACATTTAGAAGACTACTAATATAATGAGAATTCAGTCATTTCACACAAGAATTTCTGAAATCCACTTAATGAGTCTGTTTATACTCTTATGAAATAAACTCAGCTTGGAAATGACATTATTTATAATCTTATTGTTTTATTTTATTTTTTATGTTAATTTATTATGGCTTTAATGATTTTAAAAATTTGGCTACCAAATAACAACGGTTTTCAATAACTCATGGATCCTTTGCTCTGTAAGAAATTTCGTGAGCTGAAGGTGTGCTGAGATTTGCTGTTTGATATTCTTTTCAATATATTTTCTGTATCCATTTTTGTATGAATTTGTAGATTACCTTTTTAGATTTAGGCTTGTGAAACATGGGATGTTTGGATCTTCTTAAAATTACTTTGACTAGCTGTATAATGTACTAGCATTTCCTAATGTAATTTCCTAGCAGAATTTACTGTGTTTCTTACATTAGACTATTTTCTCTGTCTGTATTCTGTTTTAATAGTTCACCTTTTTACCAGGAGGTATTGGCACACCCATGCACTCACACATACACATGCATTCTGACCCACATGCTGGTTTTGTGATTATCCCAGAGCTGGATTTTAGGTCTGTAGGAAAATAAATTGGAATTTGAACTCTGAACATCTTCAGATTGTCATTGTTTAACTCTGTCTCAAAGCCCAAGAACAATTTTATATTATACTGGACAAGTAAGCTGCAGAAAAATTGTTAGCATCAAGGCATTAATTGTAGTAAAGAACTGTTAAATCAGAATCATAAACTCTTAAGGATGGAATTATGAATTCTAGAGCAAAGTGCAAGTATGTCTCCCAGAACTGGTAATTCATTTTGGCCACCAAAACCTCTTACTATTAAAACTAAACATGGATGTGCTCTGCCCAAGGCATTTTTCATTTACTCTAGATTTGTCCTGGAATGCTCTGTCTCATTAAGTGACTGATCCTAATCACAGGGAATTCTATGCTACAGGATCAAAACCCAAAAGAATCAACTTTCCTGAATTTCTTCTGTTGCCAAAGACATTCTTACGCAAGCTTATAAATATGTTCCTATCTAAATCTAAAGTAAATTTAAGTCTTTTATTTCTTCACTTCTTAGCTAGCTCTTCAGATCCTGACACATTTGGAGGGTATCATTTAGGCAATTTAGATAATTTTAGATGTTATAAACTACCTTTAAAAAATTGCATGAAAGTTCCAAATCTCCACTTAAGGTAACAGGACCTGACTTTGTACAAAAGTGAGTTTTTAGTATTAGTATAATACAAAAGATATGGAGAAAGCATCTTATGCCATGAAATATAAGAAGATTAACTATGAGTGCTCTTTCAGTACAAGAGTCTGAAAGTAAGCACTGTTTGAAAGAGAATATTTTCCCAGCAGACAATAAAATATCTTTAAGACTAAATGATGAACTGAAAGTTGGATTCTGGTCCTTATAATCCAATAGCATGGATAATCTAATTCCCTAAAAAGATTATTTTCATGGAAAATGGAACAGCTAAAACCAAGCATGAGTGAAAGTGAACCTTGCTCATTGCCGCTGGTGTCTGTAACATATTTTCATTACTGATTTTCAGTAACAGCAAGGAAGTCCCCATAGAGAAAGACTGTCTCAAATAGACAAACCAGCTTTTGAAAGAAAAAGGTTGGCAAATGGGAAGAAATCCTCAGAAGAGGCTGCAGAAGCAAGAGAAAGCTGAAATTGGGTGGCAGTGAAGCCCCCACTTCTCCCAGCATTGCTTCTGCTGCTGAAGCTGGAAATGCCCAGACATGGATCAGCACAGAAACCCTTGGGAAAAGAGCACCCTCACAGGAAAATATTTTAAAAATTTAAATACAATAAATCTCAGGAAAACTTTTAAATAACAACTGCAGTTACAGGATTTCCAGACAGGAAGCAAACATGTGATAGGACACCATCCGTGCTTCTAAAAGGCAAAAGTCCCCAGTAGCTGTAGTAGAGCTGGTAGCATTTAGCAAGCCCATCATCCTGGAAGACACCTTTCAACCAAGGAGCAGGTTACAAAACACTTGCTAAGAATCCCTCTTAATACAGGTGCAGTTTGTCAGGAGAAATTGTTTAAGTCTGTGCTCTATCAGTGTCACAAAAACCCCACAGTGTCTCACCACTCTTTGATTTGTATTTGATAAGTTTCACTAGCTTTGATAAGTAACACACTGATATTTACCAAATGCAACCTCACAAACCCTTCTTGACAAGCACTGTCATGTAAGGAAAAGCTCCTTCTGATGCCATGTAGGTTTATCTTAATTTTATCTCCCTGAAGACTCCAGATACACCTCTGCATAATGTGCATTGGCAGCCACAGGGTGGTGAAACAATGACAGTGGATGGAGTCACACCCATGTATACCTGTAGAAATTTGTTCAGTTGGTTATTGTTTAGCAGACCTTTTTGGGCTTATATCCCCAGCCAGACCCCAGACCTTTTTGTGCCTGTGATCCTCTGAGAAATTCCAGTTGACACCACTTAGCTGGACTTCATGATGTACACAGGGAGCTTTAAGTAGCACAAACTGCACTAAATCAGACATTTCACTTCTGCCATAGCCTCAGCTCACTGCACAATTCCAGGTTGAAGCTGAGCAACAGTGTACAGTGAATATGGTGGTTGAGCCTCGGCTGTTTATAAATATTCCATGAGTAAAACTGAAGTTCTCCTGACTTAAAAGTCAAGTTCTTGTATTTTATTAAAAGAGAGGATTTTAGAGTTTCTTGGCTGTCTCCCATTTTCTTGGCTAGAGCTCCCAGGCAGATTTGATGCTGTCAGATGGTGCTCTCAATTCTGAGCAAAAAGAGAAAAATGCAATTTCTTCTTGGGGCCTTAAAGGCTTTTCTTCCAAGTTGTCTGATGCCTTCCTCACTGTCCTCTCTTTTCCTGAGAACAAGACTCCTAATACCTTTTAAGAAATTTTCTTCTTTTCTGCCACCAGGAGATTGCCAATTAGTTTGCTGCTTTCTATGAAGGTTAGCTGTTCCTCTTTTGACACCAATGTCCTTTCATTGGGTGATTTCTGATCCAGTCAGCATGCTGCTTTGAGATTTTTTGGCAACTAAGATGCCAACTAACCATTCCAAGCTGGAGGCTCTAGGCTTCAGAAAACATCAAAGCCAAACACCAATAATGGAGACCTTCATGAAGTTTGCTTACATTTGTATGCTAGAAACCCACAGGGTTCAGGTGAGTCCAAGCCAAAACCATATCCCTCCACATAGCATTGGACATGGTTTGAGTAATTTTTAACTCTACCTGATGCTGTGGGAGTGTTGAGTGCTGATTTACTGTGGGCCGGAGGAGCATTTTCAGCCTACCATCAATATTAACCACCAGGGTGCATATTCACACGTCCATGCAGCAACCCCTCCTAAACCAGTGCTGCATTCATCCACAGAGCATCCTAGCTGGAAGGTGAATACATTTCTCTTGCTTATATCACATCATGACAAGGCTCTCCAAGTCTGAGGAATCACTGGGACTTGTTACCCAATTCAGTATCTGACCTAGATTCCTCTGTTGCATTTCCTGGAAAAAAACCCATACATTTTGTAATATGATGTCCCACTCAGACCTCCCAGAGTGATTTCTATGACCTTGATCACATTTCTTCTGTCAACCTTACTGGGATGTAATATTTCATATTCATCTTTCAGAGTCTCTCACAACAGACCAGCAAAGAGACACAGACTTGGAGACCAGAAAACAGCCCATTATGAACTCCGAACTCTCAGGGGGCAAAGAGATAAATTTGAAAGAAGTGCTAATTCAAATAAATACAGTTTTATTGGAGCAGCTTGGTAGGCTTATTGCCATGTTACATGCAGCATGCACATCTTGGGTCATGCAATAGGGATGCTCTCTGGTAGGCTTTTCATTCTCTGTGCAGACAGGAGCTGTTGCTGGCTCTGAAGTCTACCAAGTTGATATTGTCAGCCACTGAAGCACAACCTGAAATTCTACAGCTTACATGTTGCTGAAAGCTGCAGAATTTGGCCTTTGGCCATGCAAGGTGTTTTACAAGGGGTGAACACATTGCCAGACTATTAGCTGTACTGAATTTTAAGCTCTTAATTAGTTGTCTCCTAGGCTTTTCCTTTTACCAACTGGGAGGGAGGATCAGGTTGGAGGCTACTCAGAATTGCTAAGTTAGGCTTTCACACTCTGTAGAAGCTGTCTCTCCCCACTAGCTAAGACTTAGGAAAATAAGAAGCCTCTCCGATCTGTTAGATGTTTTGCATATATATTCTGACAAACATGCAACCAAACGTCACAAGACAAACTTCAACAAGATACTTTTGAA
The DNA here is from genome assembly GCF_030490865.1 of Poecile atricapillus. Taxonomy (NCBI): domain Eukaryota; kingdom Metazoa; phylum Chordata; class Aves; order Passeriformes; family Paridae; genus Poecile; species Poecile atricapillus. The sequence continues at coordinate 47,046,652 of NC_081289.1, forward strand.
CTCAGTTGAAATTTAGCTTGAGGATGGCTTCAAGACACTGTCCTCAGACAGCAAGAAAACTGATATCCAAGGAGATATATTTAAAGCAGATCATTTCTCCAAGTATTGCAGACAAGATAACAAATTAATATCATATTTACAAGTAAAAATAAAAAATAGGTACAAGCACTATGCATTCTCTTTTCAGATAATTGCATAATTATGTATTTCATCCAGGAACTGATATTCTATTACATATTCATGTTAGACTAGGAAATACTCTTTTACTGAGAGAACAGCGAAAATTTCAATGGAATTGAAAGCATTATATTTCCTTATTTTTTGTCTTAAATAATCCAATAGCATCAGAAAATCATAAAGAAATCTGGATGGTCAGATACACCTCACACGCTTCTAGAAAGATCTGTACATAAATTTCAGTGCTGATATTGGGTAAAGATTTTTTTTATCTTAGAATCTGTTATAGGCTGTTGCCATGTAAATGATTTGGCTGGCACTACTGACAGTTTGTCTAACTGGATTGCAAGTTGCTTATTAATGCAGCGTTGGAAAAAGCATGTGAAACTCTCAGTCTTCTGAGACCAAGTCAATATTTACCTACATTTAGATGATGCAGCTGCCATGGTGATGGAGGGGCTGTGAGGAGGCCAGCAATGCCTGGGTTTGGGGTCCTCAGTGCACTCACAGGGTGCTTATGCCCCTCTGGTGGGTGTGCTCCCCATACAGCACCCCAGAAGCTTCATACCACCCCAGGAGAATCAAAGGTCCCAAGGTGGCACTGCTCCCACTGCATATGGTGCCCTAAGTGCACCATTTTGCTCCTAACCAGACTGGAAAGGCTCCTGTACATAGGGAAGTGGGGAAAAGAAGATGGTATTCTTGCTTGCCAGGATAAACTAAGATAGTTGTTCATCTTAGTCATTTCAACTAAATGCCCCTACTCTTTTATGGGGATTATTTCACTTCAAGACTTGATTTTGTCAGTCTCATCTGTCCTCTTCCAGCATCCTTCCTTCTCCGCCTACTGACTTTAAAAACAATTAAAAATTTATTCATAAAATAAAGAAATCAGAGAACTTCAACAAATGCTAGAGCAGTATTCAATCAACATAAAACACTTACTTCCCAAAGCCCATTCAACTTAGCAAACTCCAAGCCCATTCAGTCTTAATTTACTCAAAAATTCCAAGAAGGAATTTGAAGAAAGACAAAGAGAAAAAGGAAGAAAAGAACAAACACAGCTTTTACTCTTGTTTCCAGAGGTGTTCAGCTGATAGAATTGCCAGAGCAAGCAGTGCCAACACATAAGCTTGCCTTGCGTCGCACTCTAAGTACCCTTGTCCTTCCTGGGCCCTTCCCCCAGGCGGGACTTGTGGTCATTTGGCCACTCAGGAGCTGGGCTGGGCTCCAGAGGTGGGTGTGGAGCGTTGCCTCGGGTGTGCCAGCGATTGGTGGCCACTGCAGGGCTGGGACAGGGGCCAGGGGGGTGGGATGTGCAGAGCAGGGTGTCACCTCAGCAGGGCGAGGCCTGACCTACTCCTTATCCCACTCATGCACCCAAAATGTTTCAAGCCATCAATCCTTCCAGTCTCTCACAGCCCCTGCAGTCTGATGGTTTTCCCTGGGATGTTGCCATGACCGAGAGATGTTACTGGAAGAGCTGGACAGTGAATCAGGGAGCTCGCACTGCAGGAAGGAAGTGGAGAAGAGAGGTACTCTGATCCTTCAGCCCATGAGAGCTAAAATAGCTGCCTGAAACTATTCTTACAGGATTTTGTGCCAAAAAGAAAACGTTATCTATCAGGGTGTTTCTCTGACGGAGCTGATGTTAAAGCCATGCTGTGGATCAAGGGTAAGCAGAAGCTGATGAGGGCAACATGACAGCATGCACTTCTCTCTGGCAGATGTCATGGGGTCCCTGTGGATGGAAACCTCAGTTTGAGCTCTGACTTCAGAGCAGACACTGTGCTGTGTCAATCCACTCAGCTGTGTAAATCCAGCACATAGAGCACTCACTTGTTTAACCATTAGAGACCCACCTGTCATAACAAATAGATAAAAATAGACCTTTTTATTTTTTTTCAAATGCTTTAATTTGCATTTGAGTTTATCCATTTAAGAGCAAATTGAAATGATTTCCACTCCCTTCCCCCCCTCAAGGAATATGAGAGTATTTGCTAGTTTTGAATAACAAAGGGATCAAAGACAAAATCTGACAAATGCCACACTGATCACCCAAGTTTCAGGCTATCCACCTGCTGAAATGTCCCCAGCTATATGTGTATGTTCCCATAGTAAAGGGAGAGAGAGAAAAGAGAGAAAAGAAAAAGATTAGTAGATTAAGACCTCAAGGTGTGAAACCAGATGGGCACCACAGGCAGGACTGAGATGCCTATATGCTGAATAAAGCCTTACACCATGAGTAATCCTGTAGATATTAGGTGGCCAAATGGTGAGGAAAAAAAAATTGTTTATGTGTGAGTAAGAAATCCCAACTTGGACAATACTCAAATGAGAATGAAAAGCTCTTATCAGTAAAAGAGATTAAAGATTATTTTTTAAAGCAATTTAAAAGTACTTTTAACATTTATTTGTATCCAAAACAAAACTATAGTAAGTCTTAATTTTCCCAGTGTTTTCACTGTTGGGGAAGAAAGCTTTACAGCTTTCTAAAACCTGATGCATAAACCACTGTAACTGTCAAGTAAGATTTGCTTATAGGACATCATCATCCGGTTCTTCAGAAGGAAGAAGACAATGGTCTGTATACAAAATAACCTGTGCATTATTATGTCTTGATCAGAAAAAAGGAAAGGGTAATTTTAGACACCTCTTTATTTGGCAGCTTTGCAGGATCTGAAGTAGACCATGAATTACCTTGTTTGAACAGATCCATATCAGATATGTAATTGCACTTCCCAAGGACAAACCCGCCCAAATCAAAGCAGGGATCATCAAACGTCATGCAACATCTAGGCTCCCCCTTGAAATTAAAAACATTGCAGTGCTGAGAGCATTTCAATAAAGGGGGGTGTAAACAACTTGACTGTCTTCTCCAGTTTCTTTCAGTTAGTTGCACAATTTAGGATATGTTCTCCCCAAGTCCAGAAAACACTCTAGGTACTTACTATCTTCTAGCTAAGGCAGGACATACTAAGGTATGTTATTGTCAAATGCACAGTGTTATCAACTTGGAAAAAAATGTAAAAATTAAGGTCTGTACTTTTAACCAGGATCAAGTGGAAATAGTGACATGGAAAAAAAGCCCTATTCAAACTGATATACTGAGCTGGGATGTAAGACAGAATCTCTTTAATCTTTTCTATGCTTTCAAACTGTAAATATCTAACCTGTGATTAGTCATCACATAATCCAAACCTTTTCTCTTTGATCCTCAAGATAATGGAGAAAAAAATAATGTGGATCAATAAAATTGTAACATCTTGACAGATGCTGTAGATACACACTGAGCTGATGTGGCAGATTTACAGTAAATTACAACATTTAATCTATGCATGTCATTTTCTCAGGAAGAACATAGGTTTATGTAACTCCTGTTCACTCCCACTCTAATGACTCCATCATGTGAACCCTTACAGCCTTTCGTTTCTCTCTCATGCGATCAGTGGCAATGAGTAACAGGCCTCAGCCAGCAAGTGTTTACAGGGTAAAGCAGAGGGTGGAATCCAGTCTACCTCACCAATGCTTTAGGCGTGTTTCTTCAGGGCTATTAGAGTCAAGGAAAGGGCTGATTCACGGCATCTAAATTTGCTTTCTGCAAGGAAAGCACATAAGGAAACAAATCCCACCATGCTCAGCTTCTTCCATGTCTCCTGTCTTCAGAGGAGCTCATGAGTTCAGTAGCATCAAGCTGCACCAGAGGAGGTTTAGGTTGGACATTAGGAGGGATTTCTTCACTAGGGTGATTAGACATTTGAATGGATTGCCCAGAGAAGTGGTGGAATCAGCATCCTTGGAGGTGTTTGAAGTAAGACTGGACATGGCACTTAGTCCCGTGGTCTAGTTGACATGGGGATGTTTGGCCAAAGGTTGGAGTCAAAGATCTCAGTTGTCTTTTGCAGCCTAACTGATTTCGTGATTCTGTGAACTCTTCAAGGGAAAGCCAGTCCTTCCAAGTTTTTTTCTTCACCTAATTACATGAGGAACCAGTAGCAATTTCCAGATGTCTCTGGTTTCCAAAAGCCAGTCTTCATGACCTTCTTCAAAGGACCTTGAAGAACGTGCCTAGTCAGATGCTGCAGCACAGCCCCTCCTGCAGGCTGGGAAGTGGAGCTGGGTGATGCTGCCTGGGGAGGGGAACCACACATGCCCACTCTCTTGGCCAACACTCCCAACACCAGAGCACAGGTTGCCCCAGGGGACTGCCCAGCCCCCATGCTGCCCAGAGGTGACCATCAGGCAGCCGCTGTGCCTGAGGAAAAGCCCACAGGAGCTCATCACTGCCCAAGAGGTGCCATTTTGAACCATGGTTCTTTCACACACACACTCTGGCCAGCAGTAAGAGCTGGTAAGTTCTGAAGAATATGATGTTAAAACTAGCTGGGATGGGTGTTGTGCAGTGGTAGTCCTATGTAAAAGAGAAAGTATTCCAGAGCTTTTTCTTGGAGTACTAAATATCCCTACATGTGTTGTGACTTTTGTAACTAAAATGCGACCTCTTTTGCCCCTGTATTTTGCCTTGTATTCTGCTGATCCTTCTCTACTGGAGGCCAGCCTTGGTGACACCAGGGAGCCCTGCACAGCAAGGGAAGGCAAAGACTGTGGTTTACAGCTGTGCTGAGCATCTGAGCAGAGAACTTTCTCTTGGTAGTGGTGTCACCCTGTAGCACTCACAGCATCAATAAATTCCTCTTTGAAGAAGGCATCTTTAGAGTCTGCATTCAGAAAGAAAAGCTTGGTTGTTTTTCCCCTTATACCCTTTGTTTTCCCAGAAATGTTGAAATCATTGAAGAGATTACTTCTCTTGGTATGCAGCTAACAAAAATTAGTGATGCTATTTATCATTCCCACCATAAAGAAACAGAACTTCAGCTGTATACTGTTGAAATTATTTTCTCATCTCTTTTACTACAGAAACTTTTTTTTTTTTTTAATATTGCTGAATATTTCACTTCAGCTACTCTATAAATTAGTCTCATCTGAATGAGTTTCCACCCTTCCTTAATATATGGCTTTCACGGCATTTGTATTTGTATCACAGCTGTTGCCTACGTCAGTTTGTTTTCCCTTCATTTAGCCTTTGCATTTTCAGTTGCTTCAGAGAGAAATTTATGGCTGAATCAGCAAGGATAATGTCTGTTTAGGCATGGTCTGTGGGGAAAACAACTGGAGGCACATTGCCTGGCCTCTGTCTTTCTCCAAGTAATTATGTATTTTCTATAGAAATACGTATGCTGCAATGGTGGTGTTCCTACCCAAATGGGCATGAGAGCTGGAGAGCTGAGGAAGATGTGGAAAGCAAGGAAAGAGTGATGTTTTTGTTGAACAAGAAGAACTACCTTCAACACTCCACCTCCAGGAAGTTGCAGGCTCAGGAAAGGAGTGGACTGTTTTTGACTAGCGTGAGGGTACATCTGCAGCTTTGGTCACACTGTGAAATGGAGCTGATATGTAAAAGGGAGCCTTCTTGCTCTGCTTACCACTGCCAACTCTTGTGGTTTAGTGCGAGACCTGTAATATTAGCTGGTTTTCTTGTTGCTTCAACTCCTTGGGGCATGTGTGGGTGAGACTTTCAGCTTCTACTTGTAGGGTAAGGTTAAAGCTTTCTTGCTAAGAGAGGGGAGTAAGAAACAAGACCCAAGTGTATCCTAATAGCTAAAGAGCCCAGAGATAAATGAAACATGCATATTTATTTTAATGAATATCATTTTTCATATGCCAGTTGCAGGAATTTTGAACCAGGCTGATGATCTTTAGCTTGGCAGCCTACAAGGTTCCTTAATAATGTCCTGGTCAATCTTTTAAAAACATTTTTAATTTTTTGATATATCTCTTCCAATTCTCTGAAGCCCCCAAGTATATAATGTTGGACTGAGCCATATGAGACTCTGTTACTGGCCTCAGAAAAGCACTGTAGATATTGGTCTGTTCATGCCTGTAAACACAAATAAAAAGTGTTATAACAATGCCATTTATACTGAACATCATTAAGGTATATGATTTTGCCTTTTGCCTGATTAGAGTTAGCACAGTATTATCTATGCTAAGATGCCATAGTAACTTTAAACAATTGGAAATGGCAATTATATGCATGCTAATGTTGAACATTGCATTAACTGCATGATTCAGGTTTGTAGGGACAGAAACAAATGCAACAAGATGAAAAACTTTGTATGAGAACACAAAGAGGAAACAGCAAATCTCTAAGATTAGAAATACTATATGGCCTCTAATATTTTGTGTTCTGTTCAGTTCTGTGAATAAGTTCCATATACTGTGAATAAGAGCTACTGAAAAAAGAGCTAACAAATCCATTGATGTCCTTCACTAAAGCAATAGAATATTAATTTCCCCTCTTACATCCCCAGAAATGTGTCCTATGTCCTCGTTTAACACTTACAGATATATATCTAAAGGGGAGGTTAGGAATGAAGGCCAAGTCTTTCCAAAGAATGCTCAAGATGAATGGTAATGAAGGTTGTTCATAAATTTTATTCATGTTGGAGAAGTGCCAGCTGCACTCATTTTTAATATTTGAAAAATTAATTGTGCTTGCCAAAGACCCTTTCAAGACAGATGCTTTAATTCCTTTTAAGAGTACAAGATCAAAATATGTATCATCAGTTACTTTATTTTGAAACATTGCAAACCCTGTCCAAGATCAAATTCATGACACAGTCACACAAACAGATCTTTAAAATCAAGTTTTAGGTCTCTATTTATTTTGATAAAAATAGGCTGTCTTTCCATCATTAATATTTAAGAAGAAAAAAAAGAAAACATAAAAAAAAAAAAAGTGGATTTTTTAAAGGGGAAAAACCTTTCCTAGAAAGACAACAGGCCTCCAACAAATACTAGGTGTGCAAAAAAACCCCCTTTACTTTCCATTTATTTTTTGGCATATCCGGCATGGCAGGAGAATTCTATTGTAATGTTCCTGTAGGTCTCATCTGAGGAAAGTAGATCAGTGATTAGGGCCAAAAGGTGAGGGAGGGGCTAAGAAGCTGATACAGGTGAGATCTGAAGTAGGTAAGGACAACAACTGTACCTGTCCCCAGATAGGATGTGCTGTGTTAGCATTCAAAAGACAGCAAAGAAACACTGGGTGATGCAATTTTGTAATACTAATCCCACTCTGTATTTCTAAGCCTATCATTTGTATTTCTTTTATTCTATGTCTCTATTAAAAGTGTTATTAAAAAAGCTTTATGGCCTTTCATAATACATTATTAGAATTTCTCCCACCCACAGAGTTAAATAAGTTCTGTTCCACTTCTCAAGGTATGGTGTATAATATATGACTGGAAATCAATGGTCATATCTACTGTACATATAGAGCTGGATATTGGCCAGATATTCCAGACAGATGTCTGGTTCCCAGAGAGTATTTGCCTTAAGGAGTGGTATCTGAGGAAGTTTTATAACTGCCCACTATTGTTGTTCCCTCTCTCCTCAGTGCTTCTACTCTGAGGTGTCTCATATCACTTTTAAAATCACATTTTCCCCAGCTATTTCCTGGCATCCACTTTGGGTACCTGATTTTTTTTTTATTGCCGTTCTTTGGACACTGAGAGAAATGGCATAAGAGTCATTAAACAATCCTATATCCAGTGTGTCCTTAAAGACAGCTTGATACTTGCAGCTTTACAAACTGCTTTCCACAAAGTGCACTGCTGATGAGCATGTAAGAGTGCAAATATGCAGAAAAGCCAGTTAGTTTTGTCTCAGCTAATATAAAATACATACTGGAGACTTCTTGATTCAGGCAACTTATGCAGCTCCTGGTTTATGGTATATTCACTAACCTGGAGTGCCTTCAATCATTAGTGATAAAAGTTTGTGTGCAACAATAAGGAAGTAACAGCAGCATCAGAATTGGATTACAAGAAAGTTCTAGAAAAATCAAGTTCTTATGAAAGTACTTAAGCAAAACCTATTCTTCAAGATTGTACTTCTGAGTGTAGGAGGCAGGCCTTGGACAGAGCCGGTGAGGGAGCAGCATGCTGATGTTGCCAGAGTCCTGCAGTCTTCACATCAGATTGAAGACTGAAATTAAGTATGAGCTAAATACTGGAGTAGGCTTGATTTTAGTAACATATCCAGGAGAATTTGATGGGTGATGGAATCACCTAGCAGGAAGGAAAGCTATAATAAGATCCAATGCCTAGAAGCTGAATATTGACAAAATTCAGTCTAGAAATAAGGTCTGAACTTTATCTGCCAGAGTGATTAACTACTGGAATAATGTGTGCAGGGATGAATAAATTCCTGCAGACACAGACCATCCATTTTTCTAAATGACAGAGCTTCAAAGAGGAGTGCTGAGCACAGTGCAGAAATGACGAAGTACGTTTTTTGGGCAGGTGTCATGGTTCATGGAAAAGGTCATACCAGCTCATCAACACCACACCTTCTGGTCTTCAGATTCTCTTCCTTTGCTTCATTGTCATATCCAGAGGTGTGCATAGCTGCTGCAAGGCCACAGGCAACACCCATCCCATGGTCTTTGGGACCACGTCTCACTGCTAACTTGAAACTCAGGGAAGGTAAACTGAAAATGTCACAAGTTTTTTAACCAGCATGGGGCAACTTTCAAACTAACCAGAGATGTTAATTTAGATTTTAAAAATCTGTGGGTTCAACTTCTTTGAAACAAATTCCTCTAAATAAGGCTTCTTGTTTTTTTTTCTTTTTGAGCAGAAATAGTAAAAATGAAACTAGTGAGATGTAGTTTATTACAGAAATCTCCAGTATTGATGAGTTGGGAACCACAGATATTTTTTTCTGCTAATCTGATTAGTTGCTGCCTTCTCAGGAAGGCAATGTATCTCTGACATGTATCTATATATATATCAGAACACCTCTTCCAATGAATGCTCTGGTCACATTTTACAAATAGTGCTGAATTGGGGACAAACAAAGGGAAAGTTTCTCACCAATATTGTTCCTCACAACTCTTGTCTTCCAAGATAGGCTAACTGGTCCCCTCTCTTCAGAAAAATTAAAAAAAAGACAGGAATTTATTTGCTCTTTATTGTGTTTTCAGACAGCAAAGTCCATGTCTTTTCATAGTGCTTCTTCTGAAGGTGCAGGAATAGTTAGAATAAAGACTTTCATTGTATCCCCGTGTGTCCCCACGCTCAGCAAGGTGTTTTCTTTTTGCCTACAGCACATCTTCAGTGACTCATTGCCTTTTGCATTGTGTATTTGTAAAACTGCAGACTATGAAGTTTCACCAGGTTTCACTTTGTGTATATAGATTTGGTAGGCTTCAAGGTTCAAAATGAAAAGCAAGGATCTGATGGGATGAGCTACAGCTGCCCACTCTCACAGAAAAATAAAAAAGATATAGATTTAAAATGAAAGAAAAAAGAAAGAGCCAGAAATTCTACATAAATATACATTATTTAGAGAAAAACTACACTCTTGCACAGATTTTTGTTTTCAGCCTCTGGATACCATCACTTTCAAATAATTAATGAACACAGCTCCCTGAGACCTCAAAACCTGCTTAGATTTTTTTTTTTTTTTTATCTGTGTCAAATCCTTTTTTCTACAACAGCTTTGAGGTAAATTCCTGTAATTTGTGCTAGGAATTTTAACCTCACCGAGAGGCTGATGTAGGTCAGAGTTAGACAAAAGATGACAAAGCCCTGTTATTGCAAAGCAATATTGCTCATGAGATTCTATTATGTGTCTTCTCTCTCAGGAAGCTGAAGCATCAGATTCTTGCACATGTGGATTAACTTTCAGTCAGCATAGATAAAAGATTGTTAGTGGTGTTGCTTTCACACAGTTTTGGTTTGGTTTTGTTTTTTTAATTTTCTGTGGCTAAGCAGTACTGAGACAGAAAGGGAAGAACGCTGATGTGGATGAAAAAAATATAGTGGCTACCTTTTCCTAGTCAGAGCAAAAAACCTCCTGCAGCTATATCAGAGATCATGGCAAGGACACTGTGCCAAGCAGTGCTTGTCCCTCCCTGATGGAAGCCCACCACCCTCAGAGACTTTGTTAAAGATGCATTTCATGAAGGCCTCTGCCAAGCCTTAGCAGTTATGCCAGATTTTGTCCAATGATGACGATTAAGAGCTTCCTCCTTCAGAAATTTCACAGCAAATTTTGGCATGAGGCAATGGCCCCAGTGGTAATGCCTAATGTAGGAAACAGCTCCCACTGGCTGCACCTGCAGCACAGTGCTCAAGGGTGGGCATCCTTGCCCTCACACACCTCGTGGTGGGTCAGGGAGAGGACAGTGGGACACACAATCCCAGTTCTCATCTGCTCTCTCCTGAGAGGCAGCAACTTGCTCTAAGCCCTGCCACAGAGCCTGGCAATCACAGCAGGACATTAAGTGCATCGTCTTTCCCACTTTTGGAAAAACTGTAGTAAAGTGCAGGAGTCTAAAAGGGAGGAAAAAAAAATCGCTTTTTCATTGCAAGATCTACAGGGTGTCAAAAAAAAAAAAAAGTACCAGGTGAAGCTAGGTGGTAAATTCAAACCGAACAAAAAGAGATGGTCCTCATTCACTCACAACTGTGGGTCACTGAAGATCACAGCAGCTTACAAAAGTTCATAAAGAAATTGGATGGATCCATGGCTAAAACATCCTGGGCTATGAAACAGAAGCCACTACTGCTGGCTCAGGAGGCACCTGCACCACAAATCACTGAAGTTGCAAGATTGGGCCAGGGTATAGTCATTACATGCTTGTCCTTTTTCTCTGCTTTCTCTTGAGCTTTTTCTAGTTTACAGGCTTGGATACAGGCTTCTGGACCTTTGATCTGATCAGTTCATAGTTATCATTGTATTCCCACAATCTTCAGAGGGTCTTAGCCAAACCTATGATATCTGAGTACAATTTATGATTTGTAAAATTGTGATATAATGAAATAAATAATTGAAGGCAGACACATATTTTTTTTAATTATTGTTATGTTAAAAGTCACTTAAATCATACATACAAGCAAACCATACAAGCCATTTTCCAGTTATCACTTGGCTACACTTAATTACTTTTACTAACCTGCCCACATACTTATCTTTTTTATTATAGCAGTGTAGTATAAAGCAGATCTGTGAAATAACTGGTGGAATACAGCCAGGGGTGGGAGGTTTGGGTCCAAAGTTTGCAACTTGGTTCTGCTCCCTTTTAAAAGAGATAAAAAAATCTATGCTGAGTTTTAATGCCTTCATTGGCTGATGCGGTTCTGGTAAAACTACTTGCAGTGTACATGTAAGTTTCTTAAAGCTCCAATCTGTCAGATAAAATACCAAATAACCCTTTACTCTTTACAGCAAGGACTGTTCCTGGGACCAGGTACCCAACTCTACCAATGGTGCAGGAAGTGACCTTGCTGTGGTCTTCCTCCTTCACACCTAGATTGCAGTATCTGGCAGATGCTGTGCTCTCTGTGTCTGTATTCACTCCCCATGCAAAGCACATCTCACTAAACTGAGCAGACTCAAGCCCAGGCAGAGGCACAGCTGTGCAGTGATTCCTAGAAGGGGTCCCAGCTGGCTTTGGCCCAAGCTGTTCCTGGAACATGAGTAAAATTGTCAGGGGTCCACACAGCTGGCAGCATGTGTGTGGAGACCCCCTTTGGGAGGGGAGGTTTTGGGGTCAGGGAGTTTTCCTATGGGGACACAAGTCTTGTTTGATTTGCCAGTTCAGCTGCAAGTTGAGATGAACAACTATTTGCAAAACAGAAGATGGGCCCATTAAAAGCTAAAGGAGTCTTTCCTTTTTTACCATTGATGGAGTTTGGATCAGCCCTGCTGTGCCTGGCCAGTTTGGTGTTTGAAGCTCCAGAGCTCCTAAAAGAACACAAAAACCATCTGTCAGTTCTGCGAGGAGAAAAGGCACTTACCTGAAGCATAGATGTACCACACATTTTAACAGTTTATTTATGAGCTACTGTGGCAAAAAGATACAAAAAAAACCAGTTAAACTTAAGGAAAGTAACTATTGGGATGAGAAAAGTTGGAGTTTAAAATGGTTACTCGTTTCTGGGTCTGTTTTCCTCATCAGGGGTGCACAGCACTGCAGCTGGTAATGCAGTAGTTTGCAGCAGCCTAAGGCACCAACTGCACTGTTTGTTGTTCCCTAAAGCTCCCAAGCAACAGCCCTGCAAGCTGCAGCTGACGTTAGTGCCTTTCATACACCAGAACCGTGTCAAAGGCTGAGAGCCATTGTGATTTGTCTGCTGTTTCATGTTACGAGAGCTTTACCAGTATTCCAGTACAATATTCGTGTGGTGCAAATGTATTAAGCTTTTACATTCTTGTTTCTACTAAAGTATATTAGTAGAAGAGACATGTTGGCACTGTTGTGCTCAGGTCTTCAAAGAATCCCTGAATTGTCCAAAAACATAAAATTCCCAGAAATATTCAACTTAGCCAAAAATGTTTGGACTGAAAAAAGGAAAAAAAAAAAAAAAGAAAAAAAAAAGAATTTTTTATCAGATGAACTGAAAAACATCCAAACTCCTTTTTTTCTTTTTTCTTTTTTTTTAAGTACAGCTGTATATTATATAAACACTCAAAATTTCATGTAACAGGTAACAAATTTTTGAATGGTAAGGAGCTAAATAAGATAAGGTTGCAAATAAGACTGTTTCTAATATCCTAACTCTGCAGCCTTCAGAACTTTTCTTCAGGCAAAATGTAGGCATAGAAAATATTTTGTAGTGCTCTTCCCCTTCTCTTTTTTTTAGCGTATTTATAGTTGACTTGCTGATATTGGGTTAGAGTTTAAGTGGGGAGGGGAGACTTTATTTTCTCTCGATTCTGGGTAAGTACTATCCACTTCAGAGGGTACTGTGGGGCTTAATTAATGTTTACAGTGCCTCAGGAGTCTTACCCACATTAAAGGTATAATAATAACTATTCCTAATTAACTTCCTACTAAAAAGCAAAGTTTCATGAAGTTTTAAAGCAGAACAGTGGATGAATTTGTAAACTCCATTTATTTGAATCCCTGGAGTAGGAAAAGTTAGTGGGGAAAGTGGTAAAAATCTTCAATTAATTTTCCTCAACCTGAGGGATTTAATTAAGATGTTAGAAAAAATGTGAAAGTTTCCTGTGGGTATTTCTTATTTAATCTTCAGTTTTTCGAAGATGGATCTTGAAGCTTAGAACAGATTTTGTACGTGACCAAGAGACTAATTCAAAAATAGATGTTAGCTTATTAAAGTTGAACTGGCTATGGATCAAATTATCTAGACAAAATTCAACAGCTACATGCAGCACTTTATACTATTTACATTCTGTAGTTTCCTTGCTTTGGATTTCTTTAAAAAGGATTGCTTAGGATTGCAGAATATGTCTCGCTGGCATAAGTCAAGCACCAAGTAGAGACACCTGAGCTACCTTTGGAAGATCTGAATCAAGTGTTGGAAGCTATGCATCGCTGCTAGCTCAGAATAATATCTGAGTTTATTAGTCCTGGGGAGAAGAGAAATATTTTCTTCAGTGGGGCACAACATAACACAGAGACCCAAGCTACCTACTCTAGACATACCCTCTAGGAATTGATTTCCAGCTGAAAAGTAGGAAACTATTAAAAGGACCCACAGCACTGCATGGATTGCAGTGCACCAAAAAAGAAGCACTTGCCCTGTGCCCTCGGGGTGCATTTCCAACCACAGACAGGAGACCTACTTCTATGTGCAGAACTATAGCTTGTGACCAGACAGAACCTTAACCAATGCTGCCTTTGTCTATACCCATCAAACAAACCAATGTTTGCTGCAAATGTCCCATTTCCTTGAGGACTGGTCACCACGTGGCATGTGGGGACAAAAGCTTGTAGTTTGAAAGACATCAGGTTTCATGAGTTCATCCATGTGAGAAAACAGAGATTAAAACCAGCATAAATAAGGATATTTGAAGACCAAAGTAAAAAAAGAGTTAGAGATCAAGACATTACGTTGTTCTCTTGGAGACTGCGTGTGAGCTTTAGAAGCTAAAGTGCTTTCCTCAAAACCATATCAAGACAGGCAGGGGTCTATGTGCAGTTCCAAGGGGGAATCCAGGCTCTGGACAGCACTCCCTCATCTCACCAGCCTGGCTTTCTGCTTCCTTCCCTGGGTGCTCACACATGCCACAAGGTGCTCAGTGTTTTTCATCAGGCTCTGCCACTTCACTGAACTTGAACAGATTCTTTCCTTCCAAGGAAAATATCAGCAGTGTCCAGCATCACTGCTTCTCCCCACACCACGAGGAGTCTGGTGAATGGGACTTGCAGCTACATAGTGATAAACCTTCATGTTCCCTGCCAGCAACCGGCTTAATTTAGATATGTGAATACACCTATGGAAGCAAATGCTTCAGGGTAAGATTTTCAAAATAAGCTTGAAGGAATTAAACACCCAACTCCTACAGGCTTTCTCAGTCTAACTGCTTTTCTGGATTGGGGCCAGAATGCTAATCAACTTGCAGTCCTGAGCTCGTAATGAGGGGCCTATATCCCAACTTCTCCAGTGTGCTGCTTGCCTTCTCATTTGACTTTGGCCAAAAGCATGCAATAGAATCTCTGGTTTTGCAATACTAAGATTTCACAAATGTTGTTTTATATCTTTTTGGATAAGATTTTTGTCTGATGTGCAGCACAGCCTGCAAAAATATATCCTCTATCATGTAGAATTCCAAAAAGTGTGGTAATATCTGTCTAACACAACATCTGTCTGACATTAAATTTGAGGAATTGGAACCATTTGTTTGATGAGCCATGTAACAAAGATGAAAATTCTTGGGATATCAATGGGGAAATTATTTTTTTTTCTTTTTAATGTAATGTGAGATTATTTCAACCAAAAATTATGTCTGCCAGCACATATAAGCCTCCAGGCAGCTTATAAAATGTTTATAAAAATAAAGCACAGACTCATTAGAAGACTTTGGGGGTAAAATGCAAATAGTACAAGATTTATATGCTGTTTATCCATATACAGGTGCTCCTGATGAAAAGAACCAACAGAAAACTTGAGGGCATTTCTGCAGACTTCATACTTCCTGCCACACAATAGGTTGTTTGTCCTTGTATTTTATTCACCAATATTTTGAGCCCACAAATAATGTGAGAGTTTGCTATAGGAAAATCTTGGGAAGTGCAGAGTGTTCCCTCAGAGGTATTAGACATAGATTTCTGTACACCCTCTTCTACAGATGATCAAGCAACCAATAAACATGCCAATGCAGCAAAACCAATCTCCATGAAATCATACCAGCTTGGATGGGATTCAATGAAGTAGATGATTCGGGGATAAAAAATTACTGACAAAAAGAAGTACAACAAACACAGCATAAGATGCCAGTACAGCAGGCTGTTGTCAGACTTGACAAGGTTTTTACAGAGGTCAGGACGAGTTGGCTGTGAGTGGAGGTACATGCAAGGGAGATGGAGCATCCTGTACTGCATCTAGGCTGCTTAGGCTGCTGGGAGAGAGCAATTAGGCAAAGAGGAGCAGATGAAATTTGTCAGCAACATGGCAGTATTGACAGGTGGAAGTGGCAGTATATTTTCCTCCAGAAAACATTTAAAACCCACCTCAGCAACTTATTTGGCTTTAGATGCAAAACATAAAGGAAATTAATGGTGCTGTTCTATCAAAATCATTGCATTTTACCGATAATGAGAAGCTTTTTGGCTCAATGTAAAATTTCAGAACTGAGTTCTCCCTTGACAACTTACTGAGCTATTTCTCTGGTTTCTGGATGGTGTCAAATATAGAATGATCTTTCTTGCTTCTCTCTGGCCTAAAGCATAACTCTGTTCAGCTGACCAGATGTCAGGTATCAATAGTTTCCATGGTAGGTTCTGTTAATTTCTCATTAGTTATTTTTGTCTATTTTATTAACAAAATAAACACCATTTAAACAGCAAAGGTTAATTTTTATTAGTTGTTCAGGAAAAATATAAAAAGGTCTTTGTTTCAGACAGTGACGAGCACAGGGTTGTTTCTCAGTTGTTCAGGACATGTTTAAATGCCTTTTTTATGTCTTCTATTATAACTGGGAAAATAAAACATGTCTGTTAGAAACTAAATAATGCTTATTTATGACCCACCTCTAGGGGTTTTTTTCGCTCCCATTGTTCTCATTTTATTTAGGACAATTAAAATACAAAGGACAATGGCTATCCATAGCTTTTGGCACATTACCAGTTATTTAAAATACAAGTCCAAGACAGCAGAGCTCACGCAAAACAAAATTAAATTAACTTAGCCAGCAAGTAATTCAAAGCAGTAAAATGTATCCTGTCCCATTCATTCCCTCAATACTTCCCAAAAAGCCTTAGGAAATAGACAGTCTTTGTAGTTTGCTTTAAAGGTCAAAAGACTATGTTTGAAACTTTTTGCCTCTTTTAAAAGGAGGGGACTTGAGCTTGCATCCCTCTGGTGACACCAGGACCAGTTTTGTCAGCAAAATCTGAAAGAAACAGTAAGGCAGCATTTAACAATACCTTAACATCCAGCCAAGAAAATCCAGCTGCCAAAAACCAAGGGACACAGATCGTACAAGCTTACAGAAAAATACTGTTACACAAGCTCAGTCAGTTGATTGCTGGCTCAGCACAACTGGGCACAAAAATGATGGAGTAAGGCTCATTCAGTGGAAATAAATTCATACAGTGATTAGGGGTGTAATTTTTTTTCAGTTTGGCCACTGAAGCAAATAAATTTCAGCCCCTCAGAAACCTTCTTCTTCCTAATCACCCATCTCTCTTCATCTTCCTCATATAGGGAGGACAGGACCTGCTGTCCCAGCCAGCGCCTGGCTCCCAAACCAGAGCGGAACATTCATGCTGATCCCAATGCCACTGTTTCATTCTTTACAGCTTAAACAGCTTAAACAGCCACCAGCACAAGGCCTGCATGACATTGGCTTGCCTCTTTTGGGGTACACCCAAAAGCCACAGGCTCTGAAGCCATCCTCTCTTGACCAGCCCATAGCAGGAACAGAGATTTTCCCCTTCCTTGGTGCTCCCAGAGGTTTTTTTTAGTGTATATATCTGGGAAATGCTCTCTCTGGGGATGTATTTTTGGAGTAGATTCTGCTCCTGTCCATCTGAAGCCACCTGTGCACTATGGGTGGTATGTGCTCTAGAAGTCTCTGCCCCAGAGCATGGTGGTGATGCCCATTACTGGGCTAGAGAATCCACTAAAGGGACTGATAAACTCAAATCTCCTCAGGCAGAAGAGAGAGCTTAAGCTGAGTTTTTCACAGATTTGATGAATGTTCAGATTGCTGGGTGACTGTGGAGGCCATCACCATCCACAAACTCACACCTAGACCCGAGGAAATAAATTTATACATATCTACCTCCAAGGACAGCAAAAAAACCCACAAAAACACCCAGCTTAAACAGCTCTACAGATGTGGTTTTGATTCGAGCATATTTTCAGGCCAACAAAAATCGTGTGTTTAGTGAATAATCTATTTGTTGGAAATAAATGCCTAGAGCCAACTCTTTTCCTGTTGCTGAAATAAACAATTCCCCTTTCTCCCTGGAGAAAGACTCACACCCACATGCTTTCAGGCTTCCTTCCTGAATTGCCTCCTCAGACAGCATCCATCTCTGATGAGAGGAGCCACACCTGAGAGTGGTATCTGTAAATACGCCAAGATACACCCACTTCTACATCCACAGAGTGCCCCTTGTTGCACTCTGATCCCGAACCAGTGACCTGTCATGGCCTGTGCCAGCTACAGTTTGCAGCCCTCATGGCCTGTAAAGCTTCTGGACCAAACTCACAGGGCGAAAAGAAACCACAATCTCTGGAAACATCTTGCAGGAGCAACATGAAACAGCTAGCATGACCACTTCTGCATTAGAAAGTGCATTTTCAGAGGCCTACCTATGCTCTCTTTGTGTCCTGCCTCTCTGAAGTCTGCTTAAGATTTCCTTACCTGGTGTCCTAATTTTTCAGCTTCATAACTCACAAAATATGCAGCTACTCTCTCTCAAATAGGGGTTCAGAGAATTAATAAATGTGTATACCCTTTCCTATCCCTCAAAGATATTCCAGGAATGGTGTTTTGTATGCAAAATTGTAAGATCTTCAGGGAAAACAAACAGAAATTGCAGAAACAGAATGAATCCTGTGGACAAATTTTTTTTTAAATCTCTCTTTTTTTGCTTCTGAGATTTCAAATTATTATTATTATCTTTGATAATAAGCTGAGGAGCATTGAGCCAACCAGGAGCAAGACTCTCCTCTTGGGGCTGTGGATGTAAATCACAGCAAACTTCAATGGATTTACACCCATAGCATCAGACTCTCATCCTCTTAGAGCAAGGCAGTGCTAACATATCATCCAGGACAGGTAGAAGGGATTTCTGCAGCATGTCACTCAGCATATGAATTTTCAGGGGGAGAAAGAGTTTAGCTCTTCTCTGAAGTTAGTTTACATTTGTTGCTCTCTTAATTAAAGCAGGGTGTTTTTTTACCAGACTGAAGTGGATTAGAAATACAATGGCTTCAGTGAAAGCTGAGAATAACTTCTCTGTGATGCATTAGTAGGATGACAGAGAACTGAAAGGTTTAGTAGGGGTGATCCTTAGAATTATTTTACACATATAAAACATCAAAACAGAAATTAAAAAATCTATTGCCAGATCAAAAATTATTTTCCCAAACGCATTTTTACCACAATGACAATTGGGCAAGTATTGTGTGACTTCCCACCCTTGAGTGTAGAAAAGAAACAAAAATTCTCTAAGTTCTCCATGTGGACATTTTTTTAGTGTTATTATTTTTCAATGCAGCAGAAAGAATAGCTTTGAAATTACATTCTTTTCTCACAGAAAATGAGTCTGAGTTTCATACTTGGTCCAGTAGTATCTATTGCAGCACTTATAGCAACATATGGCCAAAATCTAAGACAACTTAGTGTAAAAGAAAAGTCAATTAAATGTTTAATTTGGCACTTGTACCTAAAATAAATGCCATGGCTATGTTTCAATGGAGTATATACAGGAATTGGCTCAGAACAGCTTCTGTTAAACAGCCACCTTTGCCAGGTTTAGTGACTCAATATTACTTATTTCCTGGCTAAGATTAACTTCTGATTTTACGGGTATTTTTTGTTTCTCTTCTGTAATCAGCACAGATAAACAATTTTAAGAGCACAATCCTTTAGACCTCCTCATGCAAAATGGCCACTTAAGAAAACCGACATTTTGGTGCAGTGGGGACTTAGTCCATGTTGATATAACACTGGTGCAAAGAACAGAAATTAAAATAATGGCTAATTGTATTCAGGAAAATAGACTGGAAATTAGGACTTACAAACTTTTCTTTTTTCCCCCCTATACTTCAACTCCATAAATACAAGGATTTGGGCAACACTAGTGAGATGCAAAAGATTAATACCAATTAGTCCTTGCTTGTGCAAACTTGAATGTGTTACTATACCAGTGTTTTCTGATGGCCAGGAAACAGATTCTGCAGGACAGCTTCCTTTCGCCGACCAGCAGGAAATAATAGAGTATTTTTATTGCTGCTGTGTTAAAATCTGAGACACTCTAAGAAGGGAGCCAGATAAGAATGATCTTTTTTCCCTTCTTTTCAATGTCTTTATTTCTAACTTTACCATGATGTGACTAAAAACTCATTTCAATAACTTGTGAAAAAGATTACTAGGACTACAATTATAAGCTGCTCCATACTGAACACAGATTTTTTTGAAAATCAAAATTAGATCAGCTGCCTGGGGAAATTTTCCACTATGTTATTTGTAACAGATTCAAGTTCTTCCTGTTAGTGCCTTCCCTTGTAAGGAGCCTTATTATCCTTAGCCTGGAATGTGCACAGAAAAAAAGGCATTTATTACAGAAGCTATCTAGTTGGTTTTAATTTTTAAAAGTGAATAATTAAATATTTTAAAAGTCTCAGTCTCTCAGATTTGCAGCAAAGGTTGAACTGCTTTCTTACAGTGAGGAGCTATTGAACCCCACCTACTTTATGACCTGCAGTATGAAACAAACATACCAGTCTATTTTTCCCTAATGGCATGATGGGATGTATTAAAGCATATTACATGGTGGAAACTGAGTGACTATTCACTCATTATTGTTAGAGAGCAGATTCAAGTTTGCTTGTACAGAGCATAAACTCATTTTCAACATGTGGCCTCAGCTTTCCTTCTCACCCATGCTGTGCTCTCCTTCAGCAGTAGATTACATGCCCATTTCATCTGCAGTGGTTACATGAAGCATTAAAGCCTTCTTGACAAAGAGATAAAGCTTTCTTTCAAACAGAATCATAGAATGATTTGGGTCAGAAGGGACCCTAAAAATCATCTAGTTTCAACCTCCTGCCAAGGGCAGGGACACCAGGGGCATATCAATACCTCTCTTCCCTCTCCAAACTCGGTAGACCTTTGCTCATACACCACTGAGCTCTTCCTTAGCTGGGGTTAGGAAGCAATTGGATGCTGCCATACTGTGTTAGTTCTTGCATATAAGGACTCAGGTTGCCAAATTGCTTTGTATATCTCGAGCCTTTTTCTTCTGCTGCTTACTCTGTACATCCAAATTTTAATCCCTTAATCCTCAAGCTCCTGACAGACCAGATCCAGACAGATGTTTACCTCTTCCATGCCTTCCTCTTGGGCCTTTACCACAGCAGCCTCCCTCAGCTCAGCTTGGAAAGAACTCACATGATGTGTTCTCCAAGCCCTGTTCTGTCTCCATCTGAGGAAGGACCTTGTTTTAGAAAATCCTTATTGCACTTCCCATCAGGGTTTGCACTCTTTGAGCTGCCTTGCAGAAAAAAACAGCCACTGGCTGCTTAGGGGGTGCTATTGCCCTCTTCCAGGACACATAGTCCTGGGCACAAGGTGCCCTCACTACTCTGAGAGTTATCTCAGTAAGGAAATTTACAAGAATATTATTCAAAAGCTGGATTTAGAGCAGATTTGAATTCAGTTCAATATATATTGCAATTTTTAGGAAACCTTGCAATGAGGTTCATGTCTTCTAGTTAGGGAATTTGAAAGTTAGATTAATGATTTGGATTAGGACAAAGCTCCTAGCCCTGTGCTTCTTTGACAGTTGCTGAGAGAAGCAGGCAACTCCTGATGATGTGCCACTGCATGTGAAGAGAGAAGCCTAAAACTGGTCTCAAAAACTACCTTCTCTCCATACACAATCTAAGGCACCAGAGGTGACTGATAAGGATCTTGCAGAATACCTTGCAAATATCTTTATTGAGAGGAATCCTGTGGTTTCCCTGTGTCATCACAGAAAACAGACATGGGAGTGGCCAAGTTAAGAGTAGGTATGAGTGCAACCAGACCAGGTTGAATGGTACCTGCTCCTGGAAGTGAGCCTGGCTGTAGCCCCAGGTGACAGGATGGCTTCCCTAGGAAGGCTGAGTGGTGAGCCTGTGTCAGCCCTTGGCAAAACGCAGCTCTGCACAGGCACTTGGAGAGATGAGCTATGGTCCCTTCCTTCATGCTCTACATCTCTATGGAAATCAGATATTTAAATACAGAATTTTGTCCTAGTTGAGGATCTGTCCAGAATTGTATTTTTAGGCATAAATATAAGGCAAAGCAACACCACCTCTTACCAGTCCATTGGTATCCCATGTTAATGGTTGCAGTGTTCACTAGCCTGCCTGAAACTGCCATCAGCAGCAAATCTGTGCATGTTGCATTTTTCACCTGCCTTAGTGAGGGAGAGCACT
Organism: Poecile atricapillus; assembly: GCF_030490865.1. Taxonomy (NCBI): domain Eukaryota; kingdom Metazoa; phylum Chordata; class Aves; order Passeriformes; family Paridae; genus Poecile; species Poecile atricapillus. The sequence goes on from NC_081289.1 coordinate 47,068,527, forward strand.
GGTAATTTTCCACTTGCAGAGAGGAGACCAGACCCTAGAAAACAAGAAGATAAGGGAACACAATCACACTTGAAATTTACCCAGGCTCTGTCCACTCTTACCGTCAACTAAGATGATGACATGTTAAAAAACTGCCATTTCTAAATTGCCACTATATCCAGAATACCCACATACAAAATCCTAGCATCTGTAACAGTCTGATTTTTGTATTTTCCTATTTTTGCCGCATAAATGTCTGTGCTATAAAAAAAAAAAAAAAATGGTGCTATGCGCTTAACAGTAGACATAATTTCAGTCTTTGGATCTGTATTAATCCTCTGAGTTTCTCTCTCACAGTTTATTATGTCATCCAGATTTCACTCTGAACCATCTACTCTTTTCCATATGTTCTTAGCAGGAAATGTGCATGAATTTAGAAACACAGCAAGACATATGATATTCAATAATAAGAACATTTCGAAGACACACAAAAGAAAAAATCCAAATGAAAGTTGTCTCTGGCTTCCAGCTTCATTCAGTTGAAGAAAAATCCAATATTCCTTAATTTGAAACTTTTAGTTACGGTAAGTTTTGCTTTTCCTTTATTTAGCTGAGACTTTACAGACTTAGAGACTGTTGTTTTACGTTTAGTCATATTTAAGTTTTGTAATAATTTGTAATATCTAGCATCATAGGAGGTTTTTCTTAAGTCTTATGCAGACAAAAGTAAACAATGCTTTAAAAGACAAGTCTGTATTTTGAAATTCAGTGAATATAGGGCTATATGACATGCCACAGCTTGGTTTATGAACTACATTGCAGATGCTAGATATAGATATAGATATCAAATAACATGATGTAGCAGCCTGAAAAACTGAATATTATACACATCATATCAACAAGATATCAACATTTATCATATCATATCATATCATATTTTATATATGATGTTTTCACTCCTTAAGAGTGAACTAAATAAACTGCTACAGACCTTAAACATTCCTCCCTTGTGACCCTGCATCTAGAAAGATGATGGCAGAGTAAGAAAACAAGAGTTTGCGACTGCAGAAAAAGCAAGGAAACCCCAGTCTCCAGAGCCTTGTAGGTTCATGAAGACAATGGAGAGGGGAATAGAAAAATCAGGACAGATCACGAGAGTTATGCAAGCCAGAACTGCACTCTGGGTCAGCTCTGGATATTCTATAAGTCTGTTCAGTCCCATAAATCTTGAATAAAGAATTGTTTATTTGATCTCCATAAGAAAAAAATAAATTGAAACAGGAAGTTACCTTTTTTTTTTTTAGGAGAAAGGACTGTTTTTTTCTATTCTGTTTTGTTTATTTACTTGTATAGAATGTTTTATTTTATACCCTTCTTCTTCAAGGTGACCAGTGTGTAGTATGAAACTCCTCCAGAAATATCAGTTCAGGTATATGGTACTAAAAATATCTTTCTGTCTTTGTTTGGTGGTGGGGGGTCTCCAGGCAGGCAAAAAATGCCCACTGAATGATGCAATCTGCTGTCTGCAGAATTCACCCTGAAGGCAACGTGGAGGCTTAGGCAGGAAAAGGGAATGGATCTTCTGCATTCTTCTCCTCCAGCCCAAAGAAATTAGTTGGAATTGGTTTTTGTTGCATCATGTAAGGATTTATCATGGGCATTAATGGTGCTACAGCCCTTCAGCTAGTAGGGCCTGATGTTAGCCTGGATGCTGTCTGCAGTGACAGGCTGCACATCCCACGTCCACTCCTGGCCCTGCCTGACACGCTATCACCAATATGAGATCCACAGGTCAGCCTCCCCACAGGACAGAAAACAGCCAAGGGTGAACACCTCCACAGCCTGCTAGGAGCACTGGAGGCAAAATTTAAATACTCAAGCTGGAGAAAGTAAAAGTTATTTACAGAAAATTACTAAATTAATTCACAGAATTATTTAAGGTATTATAAATTACGGTTAAAATTATTTACAGAAGGGGTAAAGATATTGTTTCAAGACCATGCACAGATGCTATTTATGATCAGGATCAGCAGTTCCCAGACTGTCTTCTGCAGACTGTCTTTTGTGGGGCATGAATCAGCAGCAGGCAGCAGATTGGCTGTACCCTGTCGCCGTTGTAGTGTTGCAATCTCATGAGCCATATTCTCGGTGCTCTGCCAGAGGTTTTAAAAAGGTTTTTCTGTCACTTTTCTTTCCTGATTTGAAACTCAGAAGGATGAGTCTCTGTTAGCAGCTAATCAGAACCATATTCACTATTCCAAAATATTTTTATTTTTCCCTCTTATTAAATAAGTCTTATATTCCAGAGAAGATAGATTTCAAGTATATGTCTGTACAAAAACACGATGTGAGCTGAAGCTCTTGCTCTGTAAAGTTTTTTGGACTGTGGTATGTAGAAAATCCAATTTTTTTCTGTGGATATTTTTGGTATTGTAACTGTGTAGTCTATGTGTACCAGATCTGTAATTTTAAGCTAGCCATAGGCAAACATGGCAAGTCAATACATGTATAAATCACTCGCTGTGACAGGTGTGGGCCACTGTAACAAATCTTCTGTACCTTATATTAGTCATAAACACATGCCTTTCACTAAGCAGGCTCTCATTCTTATAAAAAAAGGTGACCATAGAAATCAATTGTGAGTTAATTTGGTGTCTTAAAATGAAAGATGTATGTGAAGCCAGCTACATCCATTGGTGAATTCACCAATCCCATATTTCTTAAATTGCTATTAAAAGAAGAAAAGGTTTGCATTGCAGGGATGGGACCTCCATTGTTAAACTTTTTCCATTTTTTGGTATTTTTTCTTTTCCTTTGCACAAGGAGAATTTAAAGTTCAACTATTGCTCCGCATATGTCCTGGCAAGACTGCTGAACAGCAAACACCCCCAAGTTCAGCCAGTGCTCCATTCCTCCGTTCCTCAGGGAGTTCTTGTTTCATGTGTTTTTCATTTTAAGTTCTGCCTCCTCGAATGCTATTTCCTCTCTTTCAGTTTTCACCAAGGTCAAAGAAATCTTTAGCAAATAAAAAATGTGAACATCCAGTCATCTACTGGAATGGTTCCCACCCAGTGTCTAAATAATAAGTTAATAGGTTTATGGAGCAGTGCTCCCTACATGAAGGTTTTCAGCTGAAACCTTCATCTGAGCATTTCTTCACAGCTAAATAGAGTACTTCTCAAATAGAGGGCTCTTTTGTCTTGATTATGAACTGCAGAGAAATCAGTTCAGCAGAAATCACAGCTCTGGCAAAGAAGACTCTCCCAAACTTCTGAAGAACCTGACAGGGCCCAGATCTTTCCCATTGGCCTTCACCCATCTGCAGGCCAGAGCTGCAGAGCAGCATTTTCTCCTACACAGAGGAGAAACGATGGTAAGCAGTTGGAACACCCAGCTATTGAAAAAAATATCTCATATTTTGATAATACTACATGAAAATCATAGAGATTAAGATTCTGTAGAACACATTCAGCATGTTTTGGGGTATATCTTGGGAGAATTACCTATAAAAAGAGAAAATGTGGTTTAATAATATCTCTTACAAATCTGGGCTTACTTTTCATCAAAAGTAGGATTCAAGCTCATGCTAGTCTGTGGAAGACACTACTAAGCTGAGTGTCTGAGCTGTAAATGAAATCAGACCCAGAAGAGTTTTCCTGGACTGCTGCCTCCTTCTCCTCCAACCACCTTGCTGTACCAGCTTCCACAAACTAATAAGGTTCTGTTTTAAGAGCACATTCAGGTTTACAGATGGGTGTTCCAGAAATGTAGGACTCTTCTGGTTAGAAAACACCCTGCTTCCATTTGAAGTAATCTGTGTCACAAAATGGCACCCATACTTATCTTTGCTGCAGGTTCCCCACATGATACATCTGATCACACATTAGTTCCCCATGGGAACATCACATATTGTGTCATCTGGTAATCAAATAGTCCATTCCCAAGTCTTTTTTCACAGCTTCCTGCTCGGGGAAAAACTATGAGTCCTTAAGTGCCTGACCTCACCTTTTGGGTTATTTAAATTTGTACTATTTCTATTATTCCAGTCCTGAAACTTATCCAATTCTTTCTGTACACTGTCCTCCTCCACATTCACACTACATATTGCATTATCAGAAAATTTCATGAGCACAGTGCTACTTTTTCTGCCAAAGTTGTTAAAAATGTTAAATAGGATCAGTCCCTAGACACATCTTGGAAGAACTCCACTGGTAACTTCCTTTCAGTTTGGTATTTTTCCTTTCAATATGATCTTTCATTTTTTTTCCACATCACAATTTTTCTGCTAATCCAAATTTTCTCCAGCTTAATGAACAATTTCCTATGCAGCACTGAGTCAAGCACTTTCCTGGTAACTGAGTTGTATCTCTTTCTCTTAAAAATAAAAACAATTTTTCAGGTTATTCAGACATTATCTACTTTTTTTCATTTCATTTTCATCTTCATGTCCTTATTTGCTTATATCCAACATGTATTTTGAAGTTTCACATATTCTTGAAGCCAGACGTGTGGTTGACGAGACTTTTGTTCTTTTTTGCTTAAATTAGATCCAACGCTAACTTTTTCAAGGAAAGCTTTCATCTCCAATAAACACATTCAAAATCTCTGTTAGCAGACTTGCAGTTTCTTTAACCAGTTCTTTTTTCCAGGATGTGCCTCCGCTGCAAGCTGACTCAGTCACATTAATCTCTTCAGATTTTGGCGTCCACCTTAGATGTGGTTAATTCCATTTCCATTCACATATTCCCATTAGCAACACAGTCTTGTTTAACATCATCATCCCTGTTGAAATCTGAGCCAAAATATTCATCTTGGGGCCATATCTGTATTATCCTCAACTTCACCATCTTTGCTGAGCAGTGCTTATAAATCATTTTTTTGTTTGTGTGGCTAAAAAAAAAATCTCTATTTGATTTAGCTGTGTTTGAAAACAAGTTCAACTTCAACCAAGTTTGTCTTTTGGCAATTTTTATTTTATCCATGCACCTCCTGATCTCTAAGACTTAATCCAGTTAGCTGAACATTACTCTCTTTTTCCATTCTACATAGGATGTCTGCTTGTTCTGAATGGGTTATTTCTGAGCTGGGTAATCATCCAGCTAAGTCTAGATCCCTTCCCTTGATTTCAGTTGAGGCCCCAGAGAAAAGCCGCACCTTTGTCGTTCAGAAATTCCAGCTCACTGTTACACTCAGGTTCATGGGTTTCCCAGTTCAGTGAACTGCATGTTTGAAACTGAAAATGGTAGTTTCATTTTCAACTAGAAATACCTGGTTTTACCTGGTTTAAATTAGTCAAGACAAGATGTCTAGATCTGGTACAACCAGTTATTTTCCAGTGTCCAAAGGTGTAATCCAAACTGCATCTAGTTGAATGATCTGTGTCTGGTGTAAAGTTTACTTAAAAGATTGCCAGCTATCTCAAATATTAAAGACAGAAGCAAAATTTCTGGTAATCCTTCTAACTGGAGTGGAAATGCAGAGATTTCTATCCAGAATCTGTGGTATAAATCTGTGTTGCTCTGCTGAAACTAGTTAAGCTGCAAAACTTTAAGCACACTCTTTGTCATGACAAACCAGATCAGACACATGACAAACACAGCACACTTTGGTTTAAAGTAATGGCTGAGCTGCCTCATTCTCTGCGAGCTTTCACAACCCAGAAGGACTTTTTATGGCACCATTTATAAGCCTTATCCCCTACAGCATCAAATAAGGACACTCCTATCACTCCTGCTGCCATTGAAAAAGCATCTCATGTAATTTATTGTCTTTCATTTGCTTGCAAAAGAAGCAAGGAAGTTTCATTAAGTAGGTGGGAGAAGCTCAAGGCCCTTTTCACACTCACATGTTTTCTCTTTGTTGCTGTTTGTACAGGTGCAGTGAAAAAGACTCAGAGGGCGTATTCATAAAGACAGGACTTGAGAAATGCCACTTTAAATTGTTTGAAATCAAAGGTTTTGGTAGCTCATAAACAGGGAGCTGGTTTTTTTCCCTAGGACTGCAAATCTAAGTATAAGGAGCTAGCTTCATATACAAATACATTTGACATACACATGTAACTACCATTAACATAGTCTGCCCTTTTGTGGGATTGTGGGAACAGGCCCTTTTCATTTATGCTCACTGAGAATTTCAGTACAAAAAAAAAAAAAAAAAAAAAAAAGAGATTCTCATAATCAACCAGCTCATTTTGTATGTTGAAATAAAAGTATCCAATGAGGATGTCAGGAAGCCTATACTCCATCCAAACTGACCAATTTAATGCCTGCTGTAAGCATACTTCCAGACTAAGCATCTGGAAATCTTATATGAACAGAGATAGATATAGACACCCTTACACTCTGGGAAAAAATTAAAGTTGGAATAAGAACACGTTTGTGGACCAGATCATCAGCTGGTATAAATCAGCACAGATCCAGTCATTCCAAAAAAATAATGCCAGTTTATGTTAAAGTGCTAGCTGTCTCCTGTAGCTTTCCTTTGTGATTAATTTCAGTGGAATCATTTGCTGGAACATGCTTTTGGACCAAGCTTCCTGAAGTATTACTTTTACAAATCTCTTGTGTGCTCTTGGACCACTGCCTGTAGCACACCCTTCTGTATTAGGTCTGCTTTTCTCCAAACAGAAAGCTCAAGGCTTGGGATTTTTTTTCCAAATGATATCTTAAAAATAAGATAAAACCCAAATTTTTGCAGTGCAGTTTCTTTATATTTATCACTTTTTGATCTTCTATGAATCAAAGACATCTGACTTTTCATTCTTTGCCACTCTTTGATTACGTTTCTAGGAATGGTAATGTTAACTAATGGTAACTAATGTTGGTATTTTCCATTCCTTGTGTACCACAGAACCCCACTGGATTTAAGAGTGGAAATTCATCTTCATGGGAGGGCAGAAGCATCCACAGGCTGCAGTGAGGTACCTCCAGTGCTGAGGGTGTGACAGTCACTGATGCAGCTCCACTCTGGCTGGCACCTCTTACACAAGGTTCTGTTCACAAGGACCACCACAGCACAGGTCAGCACAGCCAAGGCTCCTACACCCTCCTTTTTGCAAACCACTCTAGAAGGTCCCCAGAGCTGGAATCCTGTGCCAGGGGAGGGTGTACAGGTGGCTCTGTATACAGCTTTCTACTGATGTGTCAGAGCTGCCAGATTTCCCTGCCTGAACACAGTAATCCTGATGAGTACCCTCCTGCTGGGACCTCCTGTCTGCCTTGAAAAAGCTGGCATAGCCCAACTTGGCACCATAAGAGAGAGGCTACAGCACTACCTTGTGGCTGGGGAAGTGTCACCATGAGAGGCTGTGCACTCAAAGCCCCCTCACTGGAGCATACAGTTCCACTTTGCAGCCTCATGCCCAAGCAGTCTGCGGTGAGATGCAGCCAGGTCTGCTCTCGTGGCAGACAATCCCTGGGAAACCAGTCTAAGAGCGTGCCTCACAGTTATCCTGCAGCTCCCCAGCCATGGCTGGCACATTTTCTTTTTTATGTGTTTACCACTGAAATAAAAAAGGGCAAATTACCTAAAATATTGCATGTTCATTCAGGCATTTCAGTTAAACAGTCTGAAAAAACAGAGACACTTGTGAGTTAGCTCATCAGTCTGTGTTTGCTTTACCTTCTTCCCCAGCTCTCTCATTTCTTCCTCCAGGCCAACCAGAACCTACAAACACATGAAGAAATGTAGGGAACCTATGTGTACAAGGTCATGACTTTTTTAAAGGCTGTGGTAACTCTTAAAATATTCCACAACAGCATCTGTCTCAAAACGTGGGAAGCCATTGCTCTTGCAGGAAGGAAGGCTCACAATAGCGTTCAGGATGATGGCAGCAGTTCAGTTGTCCTTGGTCACCCACAGGCAGCTCTTGTTCCCCATCACAAGGGGTAAGTACATGGCTGTACAGTCTACAAATGTTCAAAGACACAAAAGACTTGCTAGAAGCCCTTAAGTGCTGACAGAGACTAATTTCCTTCAGGGCACAAGACAAAATGCAGATATGTGCAGTCTTCTGGTTATGAGAAACTGAGCTGACGCAATGTTAAGGATGATGTCTCAAGAAATGAGCCAAAAGTGTACTTCCCCACACAACACCTACCCGTAACACAAGATGTGATTTTCAACTCTCAGAAAGACAAGGAAGATTTCCTTCAGTGTTATCCATGCTTCCTCTGTGACAGCAACTTGTAGAATTACTTTTTCTGGGTGCTTTGGGTTTGTGTTTCCAGGTCCTGATTTGCAGGAGTATTAAGTATTCATATGGAAATCTCCATCTGGAATACCCCAAATTTGAATAGATATGACCCTGAAAGACCTGATCTGATTTCAAAGTTGGGTATAACTTCAAAATTGGCCCTGCTTTAAGCAGGGGGGTGGATCAGATGGTGCCTTTTAACCAGAACTATTCTCAGACTTCAGCTGCCACTGCAGTCACTAGGAGCTCTGGGTTGAACAGACGGGCTCTGAAAAATCAGAGATTTTCTGCTCGGCACCCAAAATTATTTGGGATGCTTGAAAATATTGCACGTAAACACTGCATCTATAAAATGGAGCAAATAACACCAACACAATTCACAAGCAAAGATTAAGGATTCTTATGAATCTCTCAGCTATTATTTTACAAGCATTAGAAAAGACTCAGAGGAAATCAGAAATTTACTGCTGAGACCAGGGCTGGAGTAATGTAAATGGACAGTGCTCTTCATGGAACCATGATTCTTAAGCACAAGACTGAAAACTCATTTGTTAAGACCTGTCTGTTCACAGTTGTTCCTCTGAAGCATGGCTTCTGTGCAGAACGTAGTATTTCTCCATGGAATTGAAAACTGTAGCAGGCTTTCATTTCTTATTTTGTGCCCAATGGCATTTATCTTTTGAAAATTAAGTTTCAACAGGCCATTACAATCGACTAGATACAATTTTACATCAATATTGAAACAGCTTTTTTTTTTGTATTACCCTTCAGAGTATGAAAATGGAGGTCTGATCACTTACAATTACATCAGACTCCTTGAGTTTGAGTCAGAGTCAGTGACTAGTATTAACAGGGTACTGTGGAAGCAGAATAAAATGCTCTGGAGTGTAGACACACATAAGTATCTAAGTGAAATCTACTTCACTCAGCAATTAATCAGATTAAGAAGTCTACTGAAGTAACCAATATTTCATTTAACACATTTCTCATGGGTAACTGCTAGCAGTAATAGCAGAAACAAGCCTTCAAGATTGAAAATAAAAAACATCCCTCTTTGCCTCTCTCTGTCTCTGAAATGCCATGCTGAGAACTTGAAATGCCTTGAAATTTCTCTCTCTGAAATGCCATGCATGAGCACTTTCTTTCTGCAGCACACAGAAATCTATGTGCCTGACAGAACATGAGATAAAAAGGATACAAAGCACCCAGCTTTCCAATGCTTACATGGGTTGATGATTTAAATTACAAAGTTTGAAGAATTTGGCACTTAACAAACTTGAACCTTGCCCAGGCTTTTTTTTCCTCCTCAATAAGAAGTTCTTTTAAACTCAAAAAAATAGATGTAACACAACATATAAACAACATCTGCACTTTGAATGAGCTCAAAACACTTCGGGAATGAAAGGTTTTTCCCTTCCAGCCTGCTTCAATGGAGGAAAAGCGTCGCAGAGATTGAGCTGTCTGGTTTCATTGTAAGGTTGCTGGCAGAGACACGGTGGCAGGATTGACGCTGCATTAATCACCAGGCCCATGAGCTCTCCGACCCCACTCCACCATGAGACAGACTGGCGATGGATCTGAGGAATACTGGTGTTATCTCAGTCCTAAAGACCTGATGGCAAGGTCTTGCCTGAACTACAGGTGAAGTGAAACATTTCACTGCACTAATAAAATACACATTTCTCTGGCATTCAGACTGTCTGGGAGATAACTATTTAATGTATTGCAAACTCTTTTGCTAATATTTGTATTTAACAAACATGACTACAGAAAAGATGGATTTTTTTGAGGTATTTTGGTTTGTAAATATTCCAAATACTAATAATATTTTAATAGAGATTATTATCAGGTATGAATTAGTTGAACAAGGGCCTCAATCTTATTTATGCATCTTCCATGGGGGAAAGTAACATCAACACAGGAATGTAATGGCATGCAGACCCAATGGATGCTGGGTCCACAGGGAGCTATGCTCCATATTAATTTTATTGGGTTTCCAGGGTAAGAAGAGAACAGTGCATCATAGTTACATCACCTGGCACTTTTCAGCAACTGGTCTTCCAGGTGCTTTATTTTCAGCTGACTTAATTGCACTGCAGCAGCTTGCTGAAATTTGGAGGCCTAGCATGATCAATTCTTTGCAAATTCTTTAAGCTTGTCTAAGTTTGCACACTAAAAAGTTAAATACATCACCATGATCACTATGTAATTGATTCGTTCCTGTTTTGCTTGGTTGCATTGGCATTTTAACTCAAAAACAGATATTAAAGGTAAGAAGATGGGAGCCATCAAATGACTTTTTAACCAGCATCAGTTCCTTTGGCTACATAAACAGTGACAGTCAAAGCTGTAAGACTCTGTGCTGGTCTTCTTTATGAACAGGAAGAGCTGGTGAATTTGGCATCATCTCACTATAAACACTTGAATGAGAGATTGGATACTCAAAGTCCAAAGAAATACTGTTTGCAAACAATAAGTAACAGTAAAAGCAAAACTTTGAGCTCAGTCTATATATAGTTCTTTGATCCAGGTGGAGTTTAAACCAATATTTGGCCTTGATATATATTCCCACTGAGTGATTGTGCAAGAATTACCGATTTTAACAATGTTTATATAAACAACATGAAATGCGAGATAAAAAACTTGATAATTATGTATCACTTTTAAAGATACAAGTGAACTGTTTAAGTCTTTCAAATCAAAGTCATAATGGATTACAGATTTATATGTAGTCAAAACAGAGATTTGTGGAATATGAGGTTTTTATGGCTTCTAGATCTATTTTTAAATATTTTTTTAAATAAAGCATCCCATCATTAGTTCTTTCAATTACTGCATCACATAGTGTTTTTTTACAGGCTCTAATTATATCTTAGATTAAAATTCAAAACACCTGCTCTTGTGGATCACACTAATTTCAGCCTTGAGTATTTTCATACAAAGAGCTATAATCAGAGAGAACCAAGTGATTTCCTATTCTCTGTACCACTCCTTCTCAGCAAAGTACAGCTAGAGATCTCCATTACCTTCTTATTTTTTGTGTTATGACTATTATGTCTTTTATTTAAAGATGACTTTTTATTGCTGAAAAATGTAGTATTTTTACTTTTATTTAAATCAGATGAAGCATTTAATGCAGATATTAATTTTTAAAATAACAGTAATTCTTATTTTAAATAGTAGATGAATAGTGTAACTTTCTTCTGTTAGTTCCCCTTTTCATTTCTGTGTAGCTAATATAAATACTTTGTTCCTGGCTTTTAAGAAAATTGGTCTTTAAAAACCCTGTAATTTGAGTTCAGGGATTTAAATGGGAATACATATTTACTTGAAAGATAGTTTTTGATGTGCTTGGTTCTCTGACATTATTCATGCACTTCTATACACTTTAAGGGTGTGATCCAAAGCCCATGGAGCCAATGGGAAAACATGCAGGTTTCTCTGGACTTTCGGTCAAGATCTAAATACTGGATGAAGAAAAGGAATGGTTAAATAGTCCATGTAGATTCTATCACAGTAAAATAAGGTTATCTTTACAAGTATTTATTATTTGATGAGCATAAGCTGAGATCTGACCCTTTGCCCAGCTACACTGGTTTTAAGCTAATAGGACAGCACTATAGGAAAATAGGACAACCAAGAGCCAGGGTAGGGCACTGAATCAGGTGCACCACAGCCCTTCAAAGCCCTCCAGAGCAATTAAGTTAAGCTGAATTTTATGCAATGATCTACTTTCAAATAACATTGTCTGCTGAAACTGTGGATGTGGGCCAGCAGCTCTGCACCAGAGCTGCTTATTTTGTTCCTCCTCCATGCTGTGCTGGAACTTGCCACTTTGCTCTGATGCAGTGGGCAGATTTCTGAAGGACATGAAAAGCCACCTGGTTCTTGGTCCAGAGTATATTAATGCAATGAAAATAGATGTAATGGCATCAGACTTACAACAAGAGTTTCAGAAATTCAGTAAATTTGTGCTCCATGTTCCTCACTATGATTCATTAGCTGTGAAAGTATTCATTGGTATTTTTCTTCCCTTTTCTATGCCATGTGTTAGAGAGGTAGGGAAGGTAAGTTCTTTGTGGAAAAATTCAAGCTCTCCACAAGATAAAATGCAATATGCCACTGGCATGCACCAAACCCCTCTAGTTTTCCGTAAACACAAAGAAATTTGTGCCTCAGCGTTGTACAGTGAGCTTTCCATGACTTGCAGACAGCTGTTCTGTTTTAAGATAAACAGTAACATGGGCCAGAGATATCTACTAGAATCTCACATGCAAGCCTAGTAGCTCTGATTAACCATCAGGTCTTTGCTGTGTTCAGTGTTTTCCAGCAGTGCTTTCAGCTCTGTTCACATGCACATAGCCAGCTCAGCTCTGTGACTACTGTGCGAGGAGAAGACCCTCCTGAATGGGCCAGAGGCATGCAAGGTTATGTGAAGGAGCTGAGACAGCTCTGTGGCATTGGCCTCACACTCCCCTGGCTCTGAGAGTGCCTCACCATCTCACAGCACTGTGCCCCAGTTAATAAACTGGTCTTATGAAAGGTAAGTTTGGGTCAAGGACCAGATTTGTATTCTGCTGTCCAGAGTTTCCAGTCTTGCAGGTATCTCAGGTCAATTGAAGCTGGCTGGTACCTCCTGCCAGCCGACAGTAGGGCAGAGCCCAGCAGCCACCAGCACAGAGAAACCCAGAAGGAGAAAAATAATTATCAGCAGCACTAAGAACAAAACAAGTAATGCAAATTTGTACATAGAACCCAAGGCTTTGTTTCACAAAGTCTCACCTCTCTGCATGGTAGATGCATGAAACTTGATGTCTGCCTACAGGAGCTGAAAGGCTGAGTCAACCCTGCTGAGATTTAAGCCAGTGGTTCCAGAGAGTCTAGTATCAAATGTGGTGCTTACATGACTAAACTACTTCTTCAGCTTTATTTAGCTGTGGCTACTGCCATCAAAATAAACCATATGTTGCAAATCTATTCATTATGCATTTGTGGTGGGTTGACCATGGCTGGAAGGCAAGTGCCCACTAGAAGTTACTCTATCATTTCACTTCTCAGATGGACAGGGAAGACAAAATAGAACAAAAGGCTCATAGGTCAAAATAATGATAGGGAGAGATCCCTGGCCAGTTACCATCACAGGCAAAACATGCATGACTTGGGAAAATCAGTTAATTTATTAGCAATCAAATCAAAGTAGGGTAGTGAGAAATAAATACTTAATAATTATCTTTATATACATAAGCTAATAAATCTTAAATCACCTTCCCCTCAGCCCTCCCTTCTTCCCAGGCTAAACTTGACTCACAAATCCTCTCCCTTCTCCTCCCCAGTGGCTCAGGGAGATGGGGAATGGGTTCTATGGTGAGTTCATCACATGCTATCTCTGTTGTACCTTCCTCCCCAGTGGAGAACTCCTCAAACTTCTCTTGCTCCAGCTTGGGTCCCTCCCATGGGAGAAAATCTTCGATTAACTTCTTCAATGTGAGTCCTTCCCATGGGCTTCAATTCTTCAGGAATTACTAGAAACATCTCACAGAAGCCACCTCTTCACCAAAAACTTGTCCATGCAAACGTAGTACAGGGTTTGTGCTTCATTTGATGGGAAAGTCTTTTTTAAAACGAGACTAAACCTTGTGGTAGTCAAACTGCTTTAATTTTTTAGCTACACAGCTTAAAAACACCAATTTTTTTTTTTTTTAGTAGTAGAAATTAAAAAGAAACTGATGTTTATAATTTTGAATTTACTCCCACAAGGAAAGACTGCCTACTACCTAGTAACTGGAAACATTAGTAAATTAAAAAGATAACATAGAGGGTATTAAAAAGAAATAAATAAATCAAAGCTGTGCACAAACTGTAAGTGTCTTCTGTCTGACGGGAGTCCTTAGAGAGCAATACCGTGGCATTTTCCAGAATTAAATTGCATTATTATAAGAGCTTTAAATTAAGCTCCTACCCGTGACCTTTAAACACGGTGATTGCCATTATGCCTGCTGAGGAGGTTGTGGAGGGTTTGGAAACCCTGTGCAAGATTGATGGGTTATAATACGTAATCAAGTATAGGTTCATTTAGCACAGCTGTTGAACAGAGGGTCTAACACCAGGTTACCACAGGGAGTGCCCTCTCTTTTCTTCCAGACAAATCAGTGTTAGCAGTGGGAGGCAGGCTTGTTAGTGCAATGGAAAACAACACAGTATCTTCCTGATGAAGGAAGATGAGGAGTTTAATAGACATGCCCCTCCTTTAGAGAGTGACCAGGAAAAAAATGTTCCTACAGCACTCATGCAGAACCACCACATGTTGACAAAGAAAGCAACTGACGTATAGCTTTGGTCTCAAAGTATTTCTATAGACACAATCCAGAATAAAAGCAATCTAAAAAACAGTAAAACCTAATAAGCCAAATATGCTGTGGAAGTATGTTCACTTAGGTGAGGTAAAGCCTCATGCAATGCAAACTTAAAACAAAAATACTAAAATACCAAATAAAATAAAATAAAATAAAATCAGTAAAATTTTTAAACAAAGGCACAGAGGTAAAAAAATAAGTTTTCTTGCTCTCCATTACATTTTGTTCTCAAGTGTACTTAATGACACTTATACACCTATTTTATACTTTTGTGCTGGCTTTATCACCAACAGGAAATTAGCCACTTACCTTGCTTCACTCCTTCTGGAAAGGGAGGGACAAAAAGCAAAGATCATGGGTTGAGATAACAATTTACTAAAAACACAAAGCAATGGAGTAAGGCACGCAGAATAACAGCAGTATTAATAACACAAGTATACAAAAGGAGAAGGTGTTTTAACCACAAAAAGATGTTCACCACTGGGAACAAAGCCAGGAGAGCAGTCACTCCCTTTAGGTCATGCCCATGTATCCCCAGACAAAGGTAATATGGTGACCATTCCCATGTGTTGCCCACATGGTCATTGGGAAAGGCAGGAAGACAGGGGAGCTCCTGCTGATAACACTTCCTGCCCCACAGCCTGAAAACAATGAAACACCATGATGAACCAGCTCCCTAGAAGCTAGGTTGTCCAAGCAGGAGTGGCTCAGCTGCTCTGCTGGTGCCTCTGGTGCACTTCTAATGAACAAGTCCTTTGGAGTCTCCCATGGAATTTTCCTACTGCTCTACTCTGCTCCTTTTGGCTCTGCTCAGCTGGGCTGGGTTCAGTTTGGCTCCTTCCCCGGGTTGGGGTGGCCCCCACCACCGTTCCATCCTCTGCCAGCAGCCTCCTGCTGGCACTACCGGTTCAGCACTATGGCCTGTAGCCATGCTCCAGAGAGAAATGGGAGGAGGGACAGGCAGGGTGCCAGAGGGGTTAGTCCTCAGGGGTTGATGTCAATACCTTCCCAAAGGGAGACAAAATGGCCGGCTACAGGTGTGGACACCTGGGCTTTCACCCTGGAACCATGTGCCCCTGTGATAATGTGAGTGGTGTAGAATAACAGCCTGGTCATGTCTGCTTCACCCCCATCTGCAACCACAACAGCCTTACATCTTACACACCTCCATACACCTATCTTACGTGTTACAGAATTGTCTCCCAGTGTCAAAAAAGGAAGCACTTTGGAGAAATAAAAAAGGAAACACTCTGGAGAAATAAACAAGGCCCCAATGCACTGTTTGGTTATAAGGGGCCAATTCTGTAAATGTGCTATACAACCTATTCCAAAGGCTGTTAGTTCTCATCATAGAAACAAAAGCTTTGGGTGAGTACAGCAAACAGAGATCTGAGAGGGGTTGACTTGTCTCATTATAGTCCCAACTCTTCTAGTGGACCAGACAGCATCCTGACTTGTCTGACTCCCTGAAGCAGGGTTAGAGTAAGCCAAGGCCCAAATAATTTATTTTGTGCTATTACACTGAAAGCAAACTTCAGGGACTGTAGGACCTCCTTCTGGCATGCAGAGAGCATTTCTCTGGAGTATCTGACTTTCCAGGTGTGCTGCCACTTGTGCTCTGCTGCAGAAAACACAGCTGTGGGTTCAGACCAGGGTGTCATGCCTGAGGACTTTCTCCTGTCCATCTCTGCCAGTGCCCCTGACCAGTCTCAGGCTCAGAATGAACCTGTCCTTGCTGTCAGGTTTACTCATCAAACACAAATGCAACCCGAGCTCACAGGTTATTAAATACACCAAAAACTCTATGATACCTCACCCAAACACATGTTGTGTCAAGAGCTGAAACCTGAGCAGACAAGATAGTTGTGGTAGTTGGATTTGGTGCTTGTGTGACAGGTTTTCAAGTGGCATAACCAGGACAACTGTACTCTGTGGATAATATTTTGCAGTATTGTGTCAATAATAGATTTTTTATTAGTTCAATTTCTAACCAGTCAATCAAGAAAACGTAGGCAAAGCCTGAAGCATCACTTTCATACTTTAACACTGCATTAGGCAAAAAATTCCAAATAGTTCACTGAGTCTTTTGACTAAAAAAAGTATGTGCTCCAAATTCACATGGCCTACCATCCCACATAAGCTCTCCTTCCTACTAATCCAAGCATCTTTGAAGGATAAAAACCAGACAGTGAAATAACGTGGGATTTAGACTCTGTGAATCTGGGCTTCTGTGGAGATTACAGAAATAGGAAATAAAAATATTGATAGGTTAAGTTATATTTGTCAATGGTCACATTGACAAACATGGTTTCAGGGTTGGTCAAGCAGAACTTTCTTTTCCCAAGCCTCTGCTGGCTGGGCCTGAACCCCTGGTTGTCCTGCATGTGACACAATGGCAATTTACGATTATCTGCTCCACAATCTTCCCTGGCACCAAGGTCAGGCTGACAGGCCTGTAGTTCCCTCCTTCTTCTAACTGGGTATTGCATTTGCCAACTTCCAGTAACAGGGCACCTCTCCTGTTGGCCAGAACTGCTGATGGATTGTTAAAAGTGGCCTGGTGAGCTCTTCTGTCACTTCCGTCAGTACCATTGGGTGAATCCAATCCAGCCCCATGGACTTGTGAAGGTCTAAATTGCACAGCAGATATCTGACCATTCCCTCTTGGATTATGGGAGCTCAGTGTCCAGATAGGCTTTGGCCCTTCTACTTTCTCCCTTGCATGACTTCACAGCATCCTTGTAGTTCCCCTAATCTTCCTGCCCTTTTTTCCAGAGATGGTTAACTCTTTTTTCTCCCTGAGTTCCAGCCAAAGCTCTCTGTTCAGCCAGTTCTTCCCCACTGACTCATCATTTGATATATTTAGCATATTTTGTCTTCTAGTTTCTCACATTTGAGGGAAAAAGTTTTCCTTTTCTATAAGAATTCACTATAGTATTGGTAACAAGATGTATAATAACACTGTTCCAGTTTTGACTGCTGACACTCTTTTCCTCTACTATCAGTCACGATTGGACAGAGGTCTCATGCTCATCTATTCCTGACCATATGGGATAACTTTCAGGAAACCTAGACATAATTCTTTTTACCTATTTCACTGACCTCTGTTGGCCATGGAAGAATTAATTTGCTTCTGTAATGGTGTTCTGCTGGAAGAGTTCTGCACAGAATCTTCACTTCTCATTCCCCCATCACCTACATTTTGTCACAGTATTTTTCTCCAGGTGTTTTCTTTTATTTTCTATTTTGCTTGTTTTAATATTATTTCAATAGAGATGCAAACTGACATATTAAACATGAAGTCTGTTTAGCTGCATATCTAAGGCAAGCTGAAAGAAGAACACTGCAATCTTCTTCCTGCTCCTTTCTGCATTTCACAACAGCTTGCTTGATGTGCAGCCAAGTTTTACTTGTCTCTTGGGCTTTTTAGGTGAAGGTGGAATACATTCCTATTCAATCACTGGACTCTTTTGTTAATTTCTCTGATTAACTGAAGTTATCCTAGCACTGGAATTAACACTAATACAGAGCTGCTTCTGTTCTTTGCGTGGGATGCAAGATTTTTTCTCTTTATATTGCATCCATATGCAGTTTGCTTTCTTGATCTGAGGTTTGTCTTCTCTTTAAGTTGGGAGGAGGAGAAAAAAGTGCATAAAAATGCATCAGTCCTCCAAATCCTAAAATGTGTCCCTTTGTCCCACTTGGGTCAGAAGGAAAAAAATAATTGACAGTTTTATTTACCTTTCCAGAGCAAGAAAGCATGTACTTGTGTAGCAGAAGTAGTACTTGATATGCACTGCTATTAGTAACAGCACAAAGCAGCTTTGTAGGCATTCATATCCAAGTCAGCTACCCAAGTGTTTTCCCTTGTAGACATCTGATTGAACTGAATGATTTATGCCTATCTGCTCTGAAAATCTGCACTGTATTCTCATTGTGTGCTTTCCTCACAGTCTTTTGTTGGTGCCTTTTTCTGTTCTTCCCATCACAATAGTGTACTTACAATACTCTGATGTGCAGTGAGTGTCCTGTCCATCCTTATTTGGATTTCCATTAGCTGATACCAAGTAATCAACAGACAGCCATCTGGGGAGAAAAGGTATCCTCCAGATGAGATTTTTAGCTGAAAGTCATGAAGCCCTAAGTTTCTATAGAACTTGTGATGTTCCACAGAGAGTCATCTGAAATTCAGTTTATGATTCTGCTGAAGGTAACCCTAGGCTGGGGATCCAGCTGCTGCTTTTGCTTCAGAGGAGCGAGCAACCAGCTTTGTGGGACAGTATACATATGAAGCTCAACAGTTGTATAACTCCTTCTGTCCTTTGATGTAGCTGTCAGCCTCTGAGACATGTCCATGTGGATAGTGGCAGTGGGATTGGAGGATTCTGGGGCACTGTGTAGCACCTGGTTTAGCACCTTAGAGGGGGAATGTCTTTGCGTCCCACCCCCCCACCCCCAACCCCACCCCTCCTCCTTTTTCCATGAAAATAGACTAGGACTTCTAGGAAAAAGCAATCAGAAGTGTGTCTATCCCACTAGAGGAGACATTAAGAAAGTATGTGAAGTCCCAGAACTGAATGCATCCTGCATTTTTTATTGGCAATCAGATTTGACAAGGAATTGACAAGTCTTTAGGACCTGCAAGAAGGGATCCAAGGACCCACTGCTCCACCTCCCAATGTCATACGTGCTATCAGAATGCCCAGATCTACCTTGTCACATCTCATTTAAACTCAGAAGCATCAGAAGTTACTTTTTCCTTCATTGAGAAAAAAGACAAAGCCCCTCCAATTCAAGAAAGTTGTTTTAGGAAATAATTTAGGATTATGTTTCAAATATAATGTTGAGATTTCAGATACTTTATCTCGTTCCTGTTTGTTATATCCTAATGTTACTTTCACAAGACAGAAATGATCATTCTCCCATTGACAGTCAAGCTTCAAAGTGGATAGTATAAGACTTCATAGTCTGGATTTTGAGTACTTGGAGGAATACAGGTGCAAAAAGTGATGAAATACTTTCATGGAAGTAAAAAATATCAAGAACTTTTAATAAAAAAACACCATGTCTTCCTGGGAAAGTACCAACTAGTTGATTGCTGAAAGATGGCAATATACTAGGACAAAACATCACCACGGACTTCTGATTTTGAGTACCTCTTCTCTAAGCATCAGCAGGAAATGATCACAAATGGGACGCTGTTATGGATGAACCTTTGCTCTGTCTGGTAAAACTGGTCTTAAATCCCTGTGACTCCTTTACTCTGGTGTCATGCTGAGGTACCACCACTATACCGCTATTAATTCAGTGCATTTACAGTGTCATAAAGCTGACCTAGTCAAATGCAGAATTAAGCCTGACAATGGCAGAACACTAACTTTCTGAGCTGAGTTTGTAGAGTTTCTGTACATGTTTTTACGTGGCAAATTTACAGGCTATACCTATATGCTACCCCTCTTTTAGCGTAATACAACCTCTTCTTTGTAACTGCAGGAGCACTTTAAGAATTTCCCTACAAAACAGAACTCATTTCTTGGTCAATGAGTTGCAGATTATTTATTACTTACTTAAGAATAATTACCCCTGAACATAGTTAAATGTTTCTAGACTAAAAAGCAAAATAAATGTAGGTTGAAAGCCATTATGTACAGATACAAAAGACTTTTTGTGAGTAAACTTTTCATACAGCCATCCAAAATAAATTGAATGGGTCTGATCCAGAGACTTCAGTCTGCATAAAACCCCTTATTCCTTACTGGACTATTGCACTCCTGGCATTTTGGTAAGGAACAGTTTTGGGCAGATTTGTCTTAAGGAGGTATTTTGATCCAAAGACACAGGCATGAAATTGTCTCCCCTCTTCCTGCCCTATGTGAAAACTCTACCTGAAGAAAAGGAACAGCACTGATTTTGAATAACCCAGCTTGGAGGGGTGCCAGGCCTCTGTGAAGTGAAGGCTTCCAAAGGCTGCTCTGCCTGCCTCCAGAAATGCCAAAATCGATCAGCACACTGGTTTCAGCCAGAAATGGAGTCAAAGTATCTGTAGTTACTTCTCTCTGAGGAGCACTTTCAGAGGAATGCCTCAGAGGCAAGGACTGAGGTTCCCAAGAACAGCCAGCCTCACGCTGGGAAGGACTGGAGCATATCCATTAGCTAAATGCTCTGCGAAGGGTAATGTTCTTTAGGCACTTTTTGGATAAATCCCACTCCACTTCTTAGAGAATAGTTACAGACAGCATCTCCTGAGCATCCTGCAAGTGACTGACACAGATACACATGGATTTTGTTTATTCTTGTCTGCTCTGGTTTTAAATTTTATACATGTCCTCTAGGCATGACTTTGATGCTGACTCTTCTATGGAAAAAAAACTGAATACGTAAACAAAGAAGTTATACATTCATAAAGTAGTAAAACATAAATCAAAGTCAGGCCATGTTTTGGGTTTTTTGGTTGGTTTTGTTTGTTGTTTTTTTTTTTTAATACCAAATACTTTAAGAAGAAAGGCTCTGTTTCAATGGCTGTCTTGCCTTAGCTCTTGTCTTTTGCAGTTTAAGGGGTTTCTAGTTCTGCACCATGACCTCCTCAGGAATTTAGTTGCATTGTGAAACTCTATAACAGTAAAGTCAGAAAGCTAAGAGCTGTAAAACAGTTTCACAGCACCAATATTTTGCTTTTTTCCTGTGTGTATATTAAAACAAGAGGTCAGGTCTCTATCTGACCTGATGCTCTGGCCTTAGAGAGGTTTAATGTGTCACCTGCTAGTGTGACGAATCTCTCTCACATCCCTTTTCCTGATGTGCTCACACAGAAGGTGGTGGGTGGGAAGCCATTCACAGACTTTTTTTAATGTCCATGCATACATTTTCCCTCCACTGCTGATCTTTGTGAACCAGGTGGATGGCACTGGCTTTACAAGGTTCTTACCAAGGAACAGCCAAAAGCACTTTGCTATGCAAGTCAGATCCCTGAAGAGTTGCCAAGGATAGTGACACCTGTACAATTCTCCTAAGTGCTGTTTACATTACGGACATCTATCTGGACACAATTTTATTTGCACATCCAATTTTTCCAAAAGTCCAGAACATGTTATTCATTGACATAATTCTTGTGTTTCATCAATGCTTGCCCCTATCCTTCCCCATAACTTCTCTGCATCCACAAAATGGCTCCGGGTTGCTCCTGAAGTACTTGTTGACTATTCTTTGAAGAACGGGTGTCAGATTTCTTTGAAATAATTGAGCACTATGTAGATGAGCTACATAAAGGAAAATCCATCCAAAAAGCCCTGCTCTGACTTTTTTTCACCTTACCTATAAATCCAAAGTAAATATAACAGCTAGACTTGACTGTATTCAAACCAGGTTTGTCCCAGATGCATCAAATCAGTTCAGAAGCTGGGCTGTAGCCTGGGATCACATGTATCCAAGGTATTATTTTCTGGTTTTAAATGTCCAGAATTTCTGGATTGATTATTTCCTGTGTTTTATTACATGTGTTCAGTAGCTAACATGAGACCTCTGACTGGGAAAACATCACACTGAAAAGGCTCTGCTGAAATAGCTCCCTGCCCACACATCTTTCTACAGCACTTCAAAATATGCGTTTCCTGCACATACTGTAATTAGGCTCTTTCATTCTCCCTGCCATTCCTATCAAAATGCTCATTATCTACTACAAAACTCTTGCATTATGCTGTTTTTTATAACCCTCTTGTTACTTCAGGAGGCAAATGGAGATATTTTAGTGGATTTAGTTCTAACAAGGGAAATTCCAGGATTTCTTCACCATGACAATGGGACACAAGCATCAGTGTAGCAACTTCACTGTGGATCTGCAGTGCAACTGCTAAAGGATTTGATGCTGGCTTGAAGCCATAGACAACATCCATGGGGCTACCTGCAATTCACCAAGCTGCACAGGCAGATGCTAAACTTGAGTCTAATTCAAAATATGTTGGAAGCATTAATAGACCTTGGCATCTTAAGTGGGGAACAAGAAATGAAGAAGTAGAGAAGCAAGAGAAGCTTCTTCAACTACTGATAGTTTGTTGTCTTGGTTAAGATTTCCTCCAAAACGTGTGTCCTCCAGAGAGCTTCTGTCTCAGGATTATGCTTTACTATCAGAGAAGAAATCCTGCAAACTCAAAAAGTCCAGAGTTTAAACCTGTCCTGCTTCTCTGAGCTATGACTTGCAGTATCACACCTGATGAAACAGAAGGACAGATGCAATGTCATTGTCTGCTGCTGGCCATTAGGCAGCTACTGGAACTATATTGAGTACTTGAGCAGCATGTTCCATCCACAGCTGAAAATGATCCAAGGGGTTTAAAAATGGATTTTAAAATACTATTTGACTCAAATAGGTTTTGAAGGGGAGAGGAATTCTCAGAGAGAATATGGTTTTTAGGAGAGTATCTGGGGCACAATGTTCCTGCTTATGGATATTTTCAAACAAAAGTGTGCCCCTTCACTGCTGTCAATCTGACCCAGGAAGTGCAAATTAGGCTGTAAGAAAACTAATAGGTTTATACTCTGGAGAAACAGTACTTCAGTGCAGTATTGGATAATCTGATGAAATATATTCAGTAATGGATAATCTGAAGAAATATTATGTATAGAGATATATAAAACTCAAGTATGAATTATTATTAAATATTAGAAAAGATCCGCTTATGACCCAGACCTACAATAATGGAGCAGTTATAATTTCCATTTCAGCTTAGTCACAGTATGTTAATACACAACCTTGAAATTATATTTTTTATACATAATCTGAACTTGCTTTGACTTTTCCCAGAGGACATGTGCAATACAGTTTGAACTTTTTATTTTTCCCAAACAGGATCAAATGTGTAAGGAATATTAATATGTTTTAAGTGCACAGTTAGGCAGAAATGCACTTCCTATTTGAGGAAAGAGTTGAATAATTGTCCCTGGTTCAACAGCAAGTCATTATACTGGAAGCAAGGTAACATGAGGAACATAGTTTCGTCTAACTTTGAGGTACTCTCAAGAAAGAATCTGGTGGTAACAGGCCCAAAAATCAAGATAAAATATCAAAGATGCATATGTAAGGTGTAAAACCCTTAATTGCATAGCTGAATGTGCATGTAGACTGTGCTTCTTCCAGAAAATTTTGCAGCTGTGTTCATTTTGTACAAGTCATCTTAGACATAAGGTCCTGTAATCAGTGGTTTGCTGCACAAGCACTGTTTAAAACAATGTTGGTTTACCCAAGAAGTACCACAGAGTGAACCCAGTTCATCTTGAGGGAGATATTGATGATGAAAAACAAATGAGTAGTCTAGTTCATTACAAGTTCTCTTTTAATTTTCTTTGAACTTTGTCAGTCTGCAGATTTGTCCCCCACCACAATCCTCATTATGGTTTGTTTCAAGCTGTACAGAAAAGATTTAAAAGATACAGTCTTATAGGATCATCTTTTTCTGCATTGCATCCTTTCCCTTCTATGGTCTTTTGATCCTGATTTGGGAAGTGCTGTCTTGTTCCCAACTTGAGTATAATTGTTGATTGCTAAAAGCACATCACTCTCCTTACCCTAAGAAGTGACAGACCCAACCACTCTTTTAAAACAGACTTTGAAATATAGAAATGTCAGTGGCTGTTGGTGTGAAACAGAGGCGGTTAAAACTCAGAGAAAAACATTATTAAAACATATAAATAAGAAGACAAGAAGCAACTTGAGATAAAGCAAACATCTCCCAGAGATGGGATTCCATCCTCAGGAAAGACCTCAGGAGTCAAACTCCAACTGGTTTGGAGCTGTAAATTACTAACACATTTGTCTCAGAAGCATATCCATGCATTGTTATGACAAATCTGTGTCATGATCTGTTCCTGGCATTCAGTGCTTACTAGTTTCTACATAGCTGTCTAACACAAAAGTATATGAGCAACATCAATCATATCAAATTATAAAGCAAGATCTTCCTGTGTAAGGGTTGGAGTTTTTTTTATTTTATTCACAAGACAACGCAAAAACATGTCTAATTAAATCTCCACTTTTCCTCTCTCAGAATTCAAAGAGTTTTTTTGTTGTGGGGGACATTCATTTCTGCTGAAGACTGGATGACTCGCAACTTTGCCTAATACATATCAAATGCTAAAACAGACATTTTTAATTACTAGCACAGTCTGCAGAGATACGTTTTGTAATGAGGAATGTGGTTAAACAGCAAATTAGCCCCATTTTCCTTTGCAGCAGACTGCCAAGGTTTCATTTTGGCCTATCCTTATACCACAGTTTTTTCCTTTCTAAAAATTTGCAGTTTCTTGCTAAGTCAGGTAAATACAAATGGACAAATGCTGTTCTGCCAAAGCAACACTGAAGCCATTGGACCTCTGCCTACGCATATCTACTCAGGATATTTCATAAACACGATTAAATACCGCTAAGATAACAACACACATCAACGAAACAAAACAAAATATTATTATACTAGTGCTGTATCATAAATATAGTGGGAAAGAACAATGGGCATTTACGAGAAGACCTTCTGTTCCCTGGATAATTGTGTATCAATAATTTGCATATAATACAATTATTTCCCTTATAGTAGTGGTGTTTAACAAAACCAGTACAAAACAAAGGATAAATAAATTATTCAAAAAGTTTCTTAAAGGCCATTTAAGGTTAGACAATGTTATTATAATGATGGATCAAATTCATGGAACCAAGCTTTCATCGTACAGAGAAGGCTTTGTAGACCTTTTTTGATGTAATAATCCAATTTTAAGGCAGAGAGGACCTATACCAGACCCTGCTGCACATCAGTGGAGGAACACTGTGATCTGTCAGCCCTTGCTAGGCAGAAATCACCACAAGAGTAAAACCTGTCACTAATCTCACTCCAAAATGTGCATTTAAGTCACATGCATTTCTCTGCCAAGGTTTTTCTTCTCTCCACTGATTAAAAGAGGAGTGAAGAGTCATTAATTTTGATTTAGAAATCTAATTTTTAGACATACGAGTCTCAGTTAGATGAGCTCCTGCCTATGGACCGTGGCACAGACAGCAGTCATTTCAAAAGTTCTTTGGCTCTGTTAGACCCCATCTGGCAGAGGTCACCAAGAAAGGTGATATAGAAAATATTTAACTATTCTAAATATTTAACTATTCTAAGTGGAACATAGATTGATGAGAGTTCATTTTTGCCTCATATCATTTAGAAAAATACATAGGAATACATAACAGAACTTTTATGCTTGCATCATTTAATGTATCTCAGATTTCGGTCACCAGCTAAGCCAACTACATGTGTTTAAGTAGAACTTTACCAAGCTGCTTTGTTTCCTTTCTATTTATCTTTCTTTATTTTTTTTCCCTGAAGCTATGTCTGAGAAGGAAAGACCAGATAGTGAAAATGAGAAGGATTTGACTGAAAAGTCTGAAAGTAATGAAAATTGGAGGTTGGAGTAAAATAGAGGAACTCCAGTTTTATTTTTCCTGCTTCTTACTTTACAGTACATTGCAAAAAGCTAATGGCTGAGACAAAAAAGATCTCGACATCATTTCAACATTCAGAGACCATTAAGTCAGGGGAAAAAAATCTGAAACTCTGAAGGGAAGAATTCAACATAATTCAGTTCTTCAAAGCAATAGTCTCAAACAGAGCACCCTTTCTACATCTATAATCTGGCACCTATGAATTCAAGATGGAACAAGGCAAAAGCCATTGTGAAAATCTTGTTGTTCCCAGTATAATGGACTTTGTTTTTTCTCAGAGTTGTAAACACAGGAGGAGGTACCAAATTGAAAACAGAGCTATTGTCAGACAAAAGTGCTTCCTGCTCTATGAGACATGGCTGCAGCTGTCTGTGAGCAACAGTTTCAAAGCTCAACAAACCTGACAGCTTCACAAATCAGACTGTTTTGTTAATTTGCTGCAGCTCTCTTTCTGAGCTATACTAAATGGTTGGGGCTAGCACTCTACTGGAGTAGCTAGTACTAGCTACTAGTACTAGTACTAGTACTAGTACTAGCTAGTCTAGCTGGACTCTACAAGTCCCAGACCCAGGAGATACCAGATAAATTTAGTTTTACTCATATTATATAGATATGATATATAAACCTGTATTTCATGCCTAATAAATCCATGCCACAATACATACTTTTTTAATAATAATTTAGTGTGTGAGAATAAAGCCCACACACATATATAGTTTGTTTATGTGTGTGTGTGTATCCATTCACATATTTGCATACAATCTATCTGTGAATGCACAAATGTCTCCAGGTAACATCCAAAAATAAGTGTGTATTTCTTCTCAGGAGGAGAAGTGGGCTAGAGTTGCCCATATACCACATTACCATTGTTTTTAGTTTTACAGTGGAGGCACTGGACTGAGCAGATTCATAGTAATATATAATAAATAAATAATATATATATATATATAATACATAATTTTTTTTCTCTAAAATAGAGAAAGAAGACAGATGATTTATGTGAAGCAGTAGCAAAAGGTTTCCAAAGCTGTTTTCGGTAGCAGATGGTGACCCTTGGGGATCACACCACAGCAGTGACTGAGGACAGTGGCACTGTGGTTGGAGGGCACAGCCACATTGCATGATTCTACTCCAGTGCCAGAGCTCCAGGAGGCTGCAGCACTGTGGGTACAGCTACAGGCTTGGGCTCTGGTCCCACCGCCACCAGCCAGCCCCCTTGTGAACCAGAGTGAGGCCAGGCTGGTCACAAACCTGCCTGCAGGTACACTCACCACAGCTGGTCTCCAGGGCACAGTGCCTTGGAACTTCTGGGTTTTTGGCTCTGGCACAATCCGACCTACCTGCCTTGGAAAAGTGTGACTGCTGTGTCTGTGCACAGCAGAACAGAGCACCCGTAACAGACCAGGGGGACTGGACTTTGAGAGTGAGGGAGGAAAGCTGTTCGTCTCCCTTGTGTCAGGGGGAGTGAGCAGCAGGTGAGAAGCTGGTGGGAATCCATAGCTAAGCTAAAAGCCACAAGGCCCTTGCATGCCTGCTTCATCCCCACCAAGGAAACCTAATGCAGTTATTGAGGTGTTCTTAACAGCCAGGGCTACTGCAAAAGATGCAGGTACAAGTTTTTTCAGGATTAGTAACAGAAGAGATTTTCACTGGTGACCTCAGCTGCCAAAACAAATATCAGGGCAAGAGCCTTCTTGCTGAGCTGTGTAACAAGGAGGTCTTCAGGCTTCCCTTCAACACCCATTCCAGGGGAGCTGCAGGTCAAAGAGAAAATAAGGACAAAATTCTAGACCAGGAAGTAAAATGCTTAAGACAATGTAAGAAGCCTGGCTGGGGTTATGTGCATCTTGGTTCTTCTTCTCTAAAATGCTGACACCTGTCCAGTGTACTGCCTTTCTATCCAAGACAATTTTGATAAAGAGAAAATAATTGCTCCGTAGTATTTGATGGGGTTTTTAAGATTATTTTCCTTTAGGAATGATGCCTTGTGCATCATTTGGGGTCAGATTAGGGTCTGTAGACCTATGAACTATGGCCTAGCAGTGACAGGGGGCTTAGGGAGAGGAGGCAGAAGGGGTAACTTTACTGCCCTGAGCTGATGGCCACCCACCCCAGCACAGCAGAGCAGGCTGGTGCATTGGTAGAAAAATACAGAACCAAGTGGAAAGGAAATAACAGTGGTTCACCTGAGGGTTTGGAAGAGAGAGTCTTTAATAAGGCTAGTTAATCATGGGTTGGGAAACCCATCATGCTTTCATCTAATCCTGCTTGTACAGATCTCCTTTCTCTCTTTCTACATGCTATGCACTGTAATCTGAACTTTCTGTGTAAAGTAACACATTCTTTACAAAATGAAATAGCACAGTAATTGTTCTGCTCCTAATTGGTGGTTTTCATTTTAACACTCTGACTACCATAACACACAAGCAGAAAATGTTCACACTCCCACTTCACATATAGCATGCCTTTGCCTGCCAAAGCAACAGTAGCCCAAGGGTTAATTTTTTTACATTCTAAACATATGCATGCAATGAAATCTATCCTAGGGCTGTGATTCATTTGATGAGTTCACAGGGATAGAAACACTCTTGAATTCTAGCAGTTAAGCCTTTTTTGGGGCTTACACGTTTAGTTGGTGAATATTTGTATTAAAATGTATTAAATTTTATGGTTCTCTTTATGTAGCAGCGAATCTCTGCAAGAAATGCACTGACCAGAAGCTTTATTTTTTAATTAACTGATCTAGTCTTGCACCTTGTATCCAGACATGAGGAGTGAATTTCTGAATGCAGTTTACACCATTTGGGTCATTCTAAAAAGGGAATATATTTATTGAGAGTCAGACCCTTACATCCTTTCCTTGATTACATTCTCCCCATAATCAATGGAATAAGAACTGTTTGTGTGACATTAACCATCAGTTAGTGCTGATGTTAATTAATTCTGGTTTATAAATAATTGGAGCTTGTGGGTGGTGAAGTTTAGCTTTTTTGGGACCCCCAACTGTTACCACAGTGAAAGACATGATCTCTCACCAGCCCCTCAGTGTCCCACACCTGCATTTCTCCTAAAGCAAAACTCTCTGCCTCCCAGCCTGCTGTGGTGCGTGCTCCAGGAAGTGGCTGCTGAGGGCTGGTCAGTCTCCCCTCTGCCAAAGTTCTTCCCAGTTGCCAAAGACAGAATGTCACACTGTTCTCAAGCAGTTGTGGATGTGAAAAATGTGAAAGCCAAGACTTTACTTCAGCTCCAGGAGCAGCTTTTAGAATTGGCATAGCTTTGGTAGATTCAAAACAAGACTGAAGAAAAGTTTGTGTCTTAGTGCCAGAACATGTCTGGGAATTTGCTTTGAGCTCTGGTAGACTTTTAAAGAAAATCACTGGACCTGGCAAGAGCTACCTTTGCCTAATGGGCTGTCAATGATCTTTAGCATCTCAAAACTGTTCCTCTCCCTCAGAAAAAATCTAGGCCAAATCTTGCCCACCTAGCCCTGATCATGGGATTAAAATAATCCAGTTCCCATCAACTCTCTGTCCTGTCGTCTCTGTAAATTCTGACCACATCATGCTGGTTTGGGGGTGGAGGGGTGTGGTGCAATGAGGAAAGGAAGAACAAAGGGTGAGCTACAGACTCAGGGCTGCTGCAGGAGCTAACCCTGGTTTACAGCAGAGAGGAAGATGCCCACATGTTGGTCCCATTTGTTCAGGAATATTCCTGCATTAATGATAGGAAGTTATGACACACATGTACAGACTGTGGCTCTGGAAGACCTGG
Organism: Poecile atricapillus; assembly: GCF_030490865.1. NCBI lineage: Eukaryota > Metazoa > Chordata > Aves > Passeriformes > Paridae > Poecile > Poecile atricapillus. The sequence goes on from NC_081289.1 coordinate 47,098,291, forward strand.
AAGAAGAAATAATTGCTTTAATTTTCTGGTAGTAAAGGACATCTAACTCCTCCCAGCTGCATTAAACTTCTGTCCTCAGCTCCAGTCACACCTGGCTTGAATGACAAACCAATGGGAGCTGTGTATTTCCCTTTGCATTGGGACATCCTCTGTCTCAGTTTGCTCGAGGCCAAGGATTCCTGGTTTGCTGTTCAGTCCCTGGAAGATGGGAACTTCTCAGGACTGTTGTCCTCCATGGGCTGCTGCACAGCTATCCCAGTCACCAATCCTGCCCTGACAAACATGCCTGTTGAGTGCTCAAAAGTGTCCCAGAACCCAGTGTTCAGGATCACTGTATCCAGAGAAATGGAGTTGTTGCCTGGGAAGCTGGCCATTCAGTCTGAGTCCCAGGCAGATGAAGATGAGGAACAGCATCCATATCCAACACCCTCAACAGACAGAGAGCTGTAAAAAAATTAATGTGACATTGATGACCAAGAGCAAACACAGAGATATCCAGCTGAGGTGCTGTGGGCTCTCAATCTTAATAAAACCCTGCCAGGGTAGAAGCAACTATTGAATATAAGAATGAAAACTTCCTGTGTCCCCGTTCACAGGCATTATAAACTGACATGGCCCAAAGCATATTTCTGCATGGACTTATTACTGAAATGCAATCCCTCAACCAAAATACAAGTATATTAAATCAGGGAGTTTATGAAACCCTCTTTGGTGCTGAAACACTTATCTACAACCTGTAATATGCACATTTTTAATAAAAGGCATTTTTCTATAGATTTCTAACACAGAACCAAATATTCATCTTTTGACTTAAAAACCACCACCTAGAAACTATTTTTGATGTGTCTGAAAACTGCAGCTTGGTCAAGAATACACAGCACATGAATCCCATCAGCTTCCATTCAAATTAAAGAATGTTTTAGAGTTGTTTTCAGAATAGAATGAATAGTGCCAAAATGTTTGAAACACTTAAGCAGAAACTATACTCCTAGATTCCCTCATATTACTTGAAATTGTTCAGCATAGATTTGTTTTGAGCTCCTATTTGTAACATGGATTCTTTATAAATATATATTTATAAAGACAAATATTTTAATTTCTCTTAAGGGGGTTACATTTCTTTGATACTCATCCATCCCTGAGGAAGGTAAACTCAGTACACTGGCTGTTCACAAACTGTTGTCAATGCATAGATGGTAAGAAATTTGGAAAAAAAATTCTTTCAATTTTCACTTACAATAATTTTAGATTCTAATTTTAACTAAAGTTGCTAGACTTTTTTCCAGACAGGAAAAGGATTTTGTGAATCAATGGCCTTCAGTGTTGTTTTGTTTCAAAAAAAAGTGGCACACCATGAAAACCAACACAAAATAATGCCAAAATATATTTTAATTTACTCATTAAAAGAAAACTGTTTTTTTTTTTTTTTGCTTTTACTTAAGAATTTCCTATAAGTCAGATCTGTTCTATTCCTAGAATGCAGAATCAAGCAATGTATCTCAAGCACCTTAGCCAATTAAGCTGGGCCTTGAATGGCAGCTCCTTTTTCTGGAATAGCTATTTTGAGAAGAAAGAAGTTCTGAGAAAGTAGGTAAGGTCATGAGTAACTAATAAAAATGAGCCAACACCTAGAAAAAATGATATGCTTGATGGATCCATCATATTCTTTCTGCTGCCCAGTAAAAACATTCCCACATACATTTCAGAATTCCACAATGGAAAGGTTGTAAATTGCACTAGGTATTAAAAGATTCAGCTAGAAACATTGAGATAAGACACTGTTATTTTCCCAAAAATGAAGTAAAATTTATGAAGATTCTGAATCAAAATCTGGTTTTAACTTTTCATTACCAGCTTCCTCAATCTTCTTCTTATCATGTCTGAAAACTCCTTTGTATGGCTGGAAATTCAAAGGAATGCTGAAGATTGTGTTATTGATATTGGAGAGAACAGTGTGCTCCCTTCATGTGAAAGCTTATGAGTTTGAGAAATATCTTTACATCTTAAAAGATAAATGAAGGCAAAAGTAATGTAAAGTGAGAATGAACTATAATATCATTTTGCTATGCCCAGAGGGCTAGGTTTTTTAAAAAGAGTTTGTACTATAATGGGTCTGATTTATAATGAATCCATAAGAGGAAAAAAAATCACCTGCCTCTTCCAGCAAAATGGAATGGTTTATCATATGTGTACCAGGCAGTGCAATATGTTCTCACCTCCATTAACCACAGATTTTCTTTGGAAAGTACTTATCTATGTGGTCTTATATTGTTGTGTTGGGTTTTTTTTCAGTTGGTATGAGCACAAGTATGAATAAAGCATTTATTTCCCTCACCTTTTTTTAAAGACTCTGTGTACTATTTGTCTGTCTCTGCTATTTCTTTCTAATACTTGACAAATTATGCTGGTGGCTCTTTAAGCATCCAGATTGTGTATTTAGCTGCATTATAGTTTAATGCAGTTGGATTTAAAAGCCATCCCTCTCTCTGTACCAAACTTGTTCACAGTCACAGTAAGAGCTTGCTCTGGAACTGTTTATAATCTGCACTAAAAAGCAGACTGGAGAAAAACAAAACAAAACAAAACAAAAAACCTGGAAAAATAAATTAAAAAAAAAAAGGGGGAGAAAGGAATCCAGACTTGTCACAGTGTGTAGGAGACCTAGGACCAGGCAGAATGCCTTGATGCTCAAGGATTTGTAGGACTTTACTAACCCTGAAGAATGAAAAATACCACCTGAGACCTACAGGGTGAAGGACCTTCTTCCATTGAAATCACTGAGTTCACACTGGTTTCAAAGGCGAATGGGACCTCCATCCAAAGAATATCAGATTTGGTCAGCATGCCCGATTTCCAGCCTCTCTCTGTGGATCTCCAAGGGACACGCTAATTTCCTTTTAAATGTGCAGCAGTGCTTTATACAGACCTTGCAAAATTGTTTACATCCTCTCTATTTGTGGATACCTGGGAAACCAACCACCTCTCTGGGAAATCTACTGGCAATTGGTGGGAAACCACCCTGTCCATGGTAGAAGGTGTCCATTGGCATAGCTAGGCTAGATTACATCAAGATTCTACATCTTGTCCAGGATGTGATATCAGCAAGTCCCTGCTCCAGACATGTCTGATAACAACAGACTGGTTTTGTCAGATCATTCATGTTGTTAGAAGTGTGAGGGTGCAGGTCTCTCAGTGCTGGAAGCTGGCAAGGCTCACACCTTCATTGTGGGGCTCCTTCTTGCTCACAGAGGCTCTGCACCACAGGTAAGCAACAGGAAGTATCTGATCACCAAAAAGCAATATACCATGTTAGCTACTAACAGAGCCAGGAAATTATCCCTATTATCAATTTATAATGGATTTTCAGAGTGTGTGGCAGTTTAAAATTAAGGTAAGAGCTAACTACAGGCTATGATAACACCTGTGGAAGGGAGCAGACCATTGCCATGTTGAACCTTAGTGGTAAGGTGAGGTGTTGCTTGTTTGCTCTCTGGAGTTGGAGAGAAATGGAAGGACTGTTTTCCAGCTTAGAAATATCACCTGCTAGGTGCTGACAGACAGCTAGGGAGACATAAGGGAAGAAGAAAGGTTCCTTCTCTTTCTGCATCTGTAGTGATTTTGGTGTCCTTTGTGATCCATTTTTGCATGTGGTTGTCAAGATAAAGTGGGACAAATAAATCAGCAGAGCCCTGTGATCTGTCTCTCCAGTTCTGGATGTTCTTGACACCTCAGCTGGAGACATACTTTGCTGCTCCATGTCACAATTATTCTTCATGTGTGTGGGGCCAATAAGCCACAGAACTGCTAAGGGATTTCTTCAAAATATCACTTACAAGAAGACACATCAAACAAAGTTCAGAGTCATTTCCAAAAGTGCAGTCTTAATGAAATCCTTCTGCAGGCATTCATGATATTTATTAGCTGCTATTTTCCAACCTATTTTAGAGGGTAATTATGTGGATAGCCTGCCACATGCCCCGTTTTTTTGAAAAGGTGATGTACATTGCAAGCCCTAAACATTCCTGAAGACCACTGAAGAAAGCTAACTCAGCAGAGCACTGCCCTCAGCTTAACTGGACTGACAGTAACAAGTCAGGGTTGAAAAGGCCAGAAATGTCTCCAGAGGCTCTGTGAGGGAGTGTGGGGAGTGCCGGCAGCACAGCGTTCCCCTGCAGCCCCTGGAGCCCATGGCTAGAGAGTCGTGCCAGCTCGGTGGGAGTGAACAAAAGGGAAGTGGGATCCAGGGAGCAGACAATTTCCACAACATGTTCCCTGCCTAAGCTGATGGTTATAATTGTGCCAGAAAACTAAAATAATAAACATAATCTTTGATTTCTGTTGTTTTGGAGTGTATTCTCACAATGCAGCCAGTGGAAGGAAAATAGCTAATGAATGCACAGTTTCAATAGTGATTTACTCCTTGTAGCAAAGGGCTTCAAACTTGTTGTTGTGAAGGCCCCATGGGTCCCCAGTCCTGAGAGATGTGGACCAGATGTTAGAGCATCTTCCTGAGGAAACCAGTCCTTGCTGCAAACAACTGGCAGGGAGCAGGGACCTGCCGGGCCCTGCCTGCTATGGTTAGCACAGCAGAGCGAACAGTTTTCCATTTTTAAACACTTTCCTAACCTAAATGAGTTGTACAAAGAAATCAAGTTTTTCCAACTTCTGTACATTATTCTAAATGTCAGAAATGTGATCCAAATGTTGTGGTGCTAATTGCTTGTAACCCATAAGGGAAATGAGCTTTCTCATTTAAATGTGCTTTCTCTGGGACTAACAACATGGTCTTTCAAGTGACAGAAAAATAAGTACTCCTCACAAGAGTCTGACTACTCAAATGATGTTCAGGCATCTCCTTGTCACAGTGCTCATGAGGGATGTGACTACCCATGAATGAATTTGGTTGACTTGAGGCTTTTCTTTTCCCTAGGATTTTACATTCACAATATTTATTTCAACTGGGAAGGAAAAACAGTCTCCATGTTATATCAAATTGAAGTTCCAAGTGTGTTTCTTTGCCTGAGTTATTAACCCCTAGTAATGAAGGTTTGAATTGAGATATTAACTGCTAGAGGGGCAAATGAAGTTGCTTTAATAGGTCTAATTAGTCTGCACCTGCAGTGATGCTGGATGTGGCTGCAAGTCACCAGCAGCTGTGTTCCTGGAGGCTTATCAGTGTCAAGCAGCAGCTTCTGCAGCAGGGCTCATTCCAGGACCTCAGCCAGGACCTCAAAGAGGCATTTATCCAAAGGCAAAGCCATTCCAGACAAGCACAGCTATGTGTCCTCAGCGCTGCTGAGGCTTTAGTCTTCCAGCTTTGATGCTGAAGGCCAGCATGGCAGTGGCATGGCAGCAGCATGCCGCTTATGGCAGTGCTTGGTCCATGCACAGCAGCTGTTGCCTTAGCCAGGCATTATCAGCCTGATTTACATATTAATTGTAGAACCATGTTTAGCACTTTTATTTCATCCTTTATTTTTTTCTTTTTTTTTCTTTTTTTCTTCCTAGAGCTCAGAAATACTTCAATCCTTGAATAGACAGTTTCAAGATACAGGAAAAGAAATAGAAAGGGAAAAAAGAAGCTAAGGTTTTTCATCTCAGTTTTGGAATTGACTGACATGTTAAGAAGATTGAGAGTTTCCCTAACAAAAGCATCTGCATAAGACTTAGACCCTTTCTCTGATCCTCTTGTGCTGTTTTGCTTCTAACCAACTGACAGATTAATCCAAGCATAAACAATTGCATTACCGTCCTGAAAATTATTTTCCATACAGTCCTTAAAGAGTGAAAATAAAAAGTAAATCCATAAGAAGTCTTTGAATATTGAAAACAGTTTTATTGACTTAGAAGTTCTCAGCCACCTCCAGAAAATAAACTCAAATGGCCTAATTACTAATACACCATATGGAGGAAAAGCAGAGGTGTGGTGCAGTCTGTTGATGGATCAATTATCACACAAGGCAGAGGATTGTGTCATCATTGCTGTTACCATCAAAACAAAATCCTGTTTTTCATGTGTCTGTAATATCACACAAATGATCTTGTTTTTTTCCATTTGCATAGCACCTCCTTCAAAACTAGTATCTCAAAACACTTTGAAAACATTGAATAAAACCATCTCTGCCTTTGTTTTATTCTCCAAAGGTTAGAAAGGTGTAAATGACAACCTGGTCCAGCTGCTGTATAAAAGTAAATAATTTCTAGAACAGCCAGTTTCTTCATACTCCACTGATAACTCCCAGCACTTTTACAAAGTAATGGAAAAACTGCTGAGAGTGAAGATGCTGTCTCTGTGGGTGTAAACTGGTGAAGGGCTTTTACCTTCACAGCATAGGAGGGAGACCCCCAGGTGCCTACTTCAGGACTTAAGCAAGGCACTGGGAAATTACAGTGCGGTGCAAATCTCTTCACTGCTTTTATCAGTATAATACACCTTGCATTCTGAGGGGAAGGGTTAGAGTGTGAATTCTTTTACCCCCAAATATAATGTAATGAACTGCAGCAAGCTGCTCATGCTGTTGCAATTAAGAAAAGTAGGTTCTGGTAGCCTCTCATTTTAGGCTTGGATTACGTACTCATAAAGTTTCTGAGAAGGCTACTAGGAAAAAGCATATTGCTAAAATTTAAAATTAACTGGCTGCAGTTTAAACAGGAGAGGAAAAATGTTTTGAGACGTAATTTGACAAAATTAACTGCTTTTAAATATGGAACTTTCAACTCTTTAGTGAAGAGCATGCAGGAGCACAGGCGAGCTCTGCAACAGGGCTACAGCTCTTCCTTTCAACATCTGCTGCCCTAACTGGCTAATTTGATAACTGTAGGTCAGCTGCATCATTCACATAAACCTCTTCTACCAGAACTTCAGGTTTCTGGGATTTCTGCATTAGGCACCCTAATACCCCAGTGTTGGAGAGTCCACCCACCAGTTACACTGATGGGACCATCCTGTGGAGCTGCCACCTTTCCTTCTGTATACACACCTGACTGTGCAGGACAAGGCTTGGTTCCTGGTAGAGTGTCTGTAAAGGTGAACCACTTTGTCACCCTCAAATACTCTATTTTCAAGGGGCTCTACTTCTGTACAGAAGTCAACTTTCGAAAAGGTCACTGCCCTCCTAGTAGAAGTGCTGCATTTAATCAAATGCTTTGACATCTCTTTTGTTCTTTAATCTGCTTTTTATGTTTTCACTTATGTTCTGCTATGTAACATGGGAAAATGTGTCTTGTACACAATTATTGTTTTGTTCCTCCAGGTTTCATCTTGCCATGCATTTTAGCCAAGAAATTTGCTTTCCAGCTCTCTTACTTAGGGCCCAAACTAATCCTCTGTATGCATCATCACTGACAAGTTATCCATTTCTGAAAATTTAAATAGATATGGAAAGCAACACTGAAGGATACTTTACTCCGGGAAAGATTTGAGATCAACATCCATCTAGCTATTTCCACTGCTGTCCCTTTGTAATAATCTTTTGTGCTTTTGAAGTTAATCTCAGACAAGACAGCTGTTTATTGGATGCAGGATATTTGAATATCCTAGGAAGTCTGGAAAAACTGTCTTGTAGGGTTTCTCTAGTCACTTGGAAGCAATAGAGATTGGAAAGCCAGTTGGACAAAACTCCAGACACTCAAAATCATACTTTTCTTCTGAAAAGCTAGGTCTAACATTTTATATTCTTCTGAAGAGACTTAGGCAGGAATCAGTTTGTCTCAAGAAGTCAGTATAAACATGATATCAGGTTTCATCCACCTTTCACCCACTTATACAAGCTAGACTTCCAGGAAGCTGTCTGGTCCTGAGGCTATAGACAGGAGCACCTTCTCTTCCTTAAGTGACAGTACAACATAGTGATGAAGGAAGGCCACTTCTCTGGGTGCTTTTAGACATGCAATAAATTATTGCAATGGAATATGGTTGCTAATTCCCATTAAAATTACTGTAGTAAATTTAAAGAGCAATCTAAAAATGACTGATGGCTTCCATTATACCAGAGAATGTGAGCTGTCTGAGGCTTTGAGGGCAGCTGTTACCAATGATAATCTTCCCGTGGAAAACTGTTTATTGTTGGACCATCTCTCTTTATATGGTAGGCACAATGCAGTAGAAGATATCTCACTCCTCTTGGACTGGCTCCCTGCCCAGCCTCCTCCTCCTCCTCCCACCATCCATGTGTCCAGTCACCCTTACAGGAACGCTGCATAATGATAAAACTTTTAGGGGAACCATATGTCTAGAAAATGAAGTGGGCTTGCAAAATGAGATGGTCTCTAGTCGGAGTTTGGTTTTATTTAGAAATGCCTGAAGCACAGTGATTCTTGTATGAGTTCTACTGAGAAACTTTTGGCCAGGATGGAAATTGGACATGAGGAAAGATGATGTAAATATTCCTTGACTGCACATTCACTCAGGGGATGAGAGCTGAAGTTACATGACTCTGTCCATATGGGCCTTGCAGCCATGTAATGAAGTGCACACATCATGTCACATTTTATTCTGGTGCTGTGATAGTTGTCCCTCAAGTACAATTTCTTTTGTCTTTTCTCATGATGCACTTGGACATCAGTAATTTAACATCAGTAATTTAACACACTGATTCCTGCCTGGTTAAATTTTTTGAAAATTCAGATATCTTTGTTTTCTGTTAAAGGAGAAATATGCACATGCCCAAGAGACATTCAGTAAGCATCTCTATAGACTTCTGGCAGTGTGGGCAATAGCTGCCCAGTAATACTGTCATTTATAGTCAAGGGTCACTGAAAGTGTCAGGAAAACAGGAGCCCCAGACTCAATTCGCTTTTGGCATCTCAATACTGTTTTTCAGTGCACATAGTTGGGTACCACTCCATGCACAGAAACATAATCCTTCAGAAAGAGGAAAGAAAATCATCCCTAAATAATTTATTCTCTGTAGAAGAGCAGGTAAAAACTGAAACTATAGTTCAGCAGAGAAGTACTTCTACTCTTTGAAACTCCCACTACTGCACAGGGAATGCTGCAACTGTAAGACAAAACTCATTATTCAGATATAATACCACCCACTCGAATCCATCCAGAAATGCTAATGGATTATCTGTATCAAGCAGACCTCAGCTTACACCAGGTGCTGTTCCTCTACACCACTAACTTAGGCTGTACTGAAAGTCATCCATCCTCCCTCAGCTGGTGTAAAGCCAACATAAACTCCATGACAGTTCTGTATGGTGCGTTCTGGCTAATTTGACAGAAATGTGATCATGTGCCTGTTCTTGAGCCAGATCAAATTTGTACTTCTGGGAGATCAGTCAGCACACAGCCCTCCAACTAACAGCTATGGAGCCACAGAGTGAGCACAAGCAGCACACAGGTTCCTGTGACTGAGGCCACTGGGGTTTGAACAGCATCCAACAAGCTCCCCAAACTCCCAGGCCCTCAAACCAGCTACTTTTCATTTCCTTGTATTTCAGTTTTCTGCCACATACAGACTCATCTAAATCAAACAGGAATGCAACACCATTGCATACCATGTTGCTTTTCTCCAAATATTCCTCTTTGTTTTGGAGAACTTGCAATGGCCTGTGCCATTTGAATTGAGAGCCCCAGTTCCCCAAGTCATGGCACAGGGGAATGTTCATCTATAACAGGTTAGTTGAAACAGAAGGAAAAAACCCAGATCTGCTTTATTAAGCATTTGCATACCATCACTCTCTCAACGTGTCATTTTATGGTTTTCAGCAGTAGCTCCTGTGGTCTTTGCTGTGTAGATGTGTTTAGCAAGGTCGCAGCTGTCATAGTCTGGTTTGGGCTAGGAAGACATTCTAGATGAACCAACAAACCAATGTCTTCACATGAAATTGTAGTTTTGTGTCCAGTTTGGTTGCAGTTGATATCAACTAAAAGCAGTACAGATTTCATTTTGTCAGGAAAGCAGCAACATTTATCTCCTTGTGCATGGTCTTGAAACTTCTTACAGATGTTGACTTCAAAAATGCAGCCAGATACAATCAATAGCTCCGTTGATGGCATTTAGATTTCTCTACCTTGTACTTTTTCATTTAAATGTTTTAAAATATGCAAATTTTGCTCAAAGGCAAGTTTGTAGAACATTCTCTTTTCTTTTTCTGAGCTTTCCTTTTGAGCTATACCTTAAGAGTAAAATACCATATGGCAGACACACACACTTCATAGCAGAATAATGAAATCCCACAGAAATTACATTCAGTTTCCCACAGGGAATAGTTCTGCCTGTACTTCACATAATCAGTTTTATACAGGTATTTCCCTCTAAGACAGCTTACAAATTTTACTTTAAGGGATGAATTCCTCTGACAATTATACTAGACTAAACCTAGAGCAATTTTCCTAAAGGCACCAAAATTACTTAAGAATTATGCTGGCATAACAAGGCTCTGAATGTGATCAATAATTTGGTGCTTGTAATATGAGATCTGAAATACATGGTTACCAAAATGTAATTTATCCTGATTTTGTTATCCATGCCACCATCAGCGCTCACAACATCAGCAAACAAGAGCATCAAAGATCAACTATGTTAAACATAACTTTTTCTAAATCCAAAATCACTGTGACTGAGGTGCTGGGAACAAATCATAACATTATTGGATCTTTACTTTGCAAACATCACTACTGAGGTAAATACAGGTTTTTATACAACTAAGCATAAAGCAAGAATTAAAATAAATTATTTCTTTTGAGAGCATTTAATTTCTAAAATTATCATAAATCATACATTGGTAGGGTAGCTTCATTTTTCAAGGAATAAACAAATAACGGGTTTTTTCTGCAGTGAGGATGGTATTTTAATTCCATATGTAGGAGACATGTAAGACATGAATGCAAGCTAAATTTCAACCATAATAGACTCTGCATGTTGCCACTTCAATGACCTTTTAATCCCTTGGAGTTTAACCATTTCCTAATGTCTCCTAACAGCCATTTTCTTGTTGGGAAAGCCCTTTCTAACTGATAACATCTAAACAAGCTCATACCCTAATTAGAAAAATTTTCCCATAAATATTTATGTTGCTGTGATTAGGCCATTTACTGAATCCAGCTACCCATTATGAGTTAAAATAGAGTGCCCTGTTTTGAGAAGCCTGGGGCATGACATAGTTTATACAACAGGACTTTATGTTGTAATTCATCTAATCAAGTGCCTGACCCTTTGCCTCCAAAGTAGCCAGTACTTGTTGAAGGAAAATAACCTTCTGCTGAGCATAGCATCCTTCAGTCTGCATTTTTGTATGTTGGAAATAAATTGGACACATATCTAAGAAATTACTTAACTATAAAATAACCTCATGCCTCTTTTTTTGCTTCAACGTTCAACATGTGAGAAAGTCTGAAAGAGAAAGCGGGCAATCTCTCTTTCCCAGAAGGAAATACAGAAAGTTACAGGAATACCAAAGGGGGACTTCTACCCAGAGCATATTGCTCCTGCCTAATGAGACTGCCATGCTTGACGGGGGCTGGGGCACCGCGGAGACTGCGGATTGCCGCCTGCTGCGCGTGGAGCTGGCTAATGGGGGGACAGCTCCCGTTAAGAGAGTGATGAGAGATTTAGGCAGCCTGTGCTCAGGGGCTCTCTGGCTCCTGAGGTGTAGGAAGTACTGAAATGGGGCAGTGTGTGCAGTCACATTTGCCTCATTTAGCTGGATATGGAGCCTGAAGACATACTGTCCCAGCAGCCACCATTCTTTTAGTTGCTTAAAGCCATTGAGTGCTCAGACTGGCTTCTGAATGAGGCTTTGGGAAAACTCCATACGTCTGTACAAGGAGATTTAACTGTGTCTGGGAGCTGGAGCCCAACTATCACACTGCTGATACCCCTCCCAGTCACGCTTTTGGCTGTCCCATTCTGTCACACATTTCCAAGACACAGTCCTGGCAACAAAATTTTATAAAGCTGGTTCCTGGGAGGAAGCTCATGCATGGTCCTCCCATTTTGGTGGCTGGGGAGACTCACAGAACAGACACAGCTGCTCCTGGCCAGCTGGCTCATATGCACGAGAGCACTGCTGGGCATGTTCCATTCACCAGCGTTTCTGATGTCATTTGTGACATCTAGAGTGCTGATTCCATGTCTAAGTAAAGACCTAAGAGTCCTTCCAGAATTCCAACTCCTTCAACATCAAATGGAAGAACAAGTTTCTTTTTAAAGAGATTTTAAAATAAATTTTCACTTTATTTATCCAAGATGTTGCTCTTCTCAGAAAGAGTTGCCTTCATTAATTCCCAGATATTTGAGCCCAGCTTGGAGTAACATGTTTAAAATGATGGAACTCCTCATATTTCTGCTTTCCACCACTTATGCTACCCTCATTTGTAAGGATATATTTCTAGGGTTAGTTCATACATATTTCAAAGACAAAATTGTTTTCTTACCTCTTCCAGCTGCAGATTTCTGTCCTTCCATTTCCTTCCCTTGGACTCACTTAATTCACATGCAAGTAAGAAAATTCTCCTTCCTCTATATGCTGCCCTTACAGCCACAGTTACTGAAAATAATTTCTATTTTTTTTTAATCTAATTTTTTCATTTCAGTAAAAATCACATCTATCTTGTTAATTGATCAGGACACTTTACCACAGTGCGTTTGAAACTGTTAACAAGTAAGGAAGTCTGAAAATAAAAGAGATCATTAACAATGTTCACTTAATATATTATCTTCTTCGTTATTCTGTGTCCTCTCATTAGAAAAAAAAAAGCACCCCTAAACCAAAAAAAAAATCCCAAACAAGCAAGCAAACAAAACCGAAACAAAAAACTCAAACAAACAAAACCCAATTCCAACCAACCAAAACAAAACAAAATAAAAAATCCAAGCCAACAATGGGATTTTCTGTGGTTTCACTGTTTATTTCTTTATTGTAAATAGAGTAGAATTTAAGTTACATATTTTTGAAAGATGAAAGTACTTATATTTTAGTAGTATTATTTATTATCCTGGTTTGGATAACAAGTTTTTATGTAAATGTGCCAAATTTTTTTCTTAGTGTCAACTCTAGACTTCCTAAATTGTTTCATGATTACCATATCATGATACTGACCTTGAAATAATAAGATTAGAAAACAATCATTTGAAGTCTTCTTAGGTCTAGTCTGGTTTCTGAAACATGAGGGGTCACATTTTTGAGATTTTTCTTTCCAACCACACCAAGAATTTTCTCTAACAAAAGACAAAAACAAATCTGAGGCACTCTGCTGTCTGAGAAAAATTGCCGAAAACTGTTTCTTGAACAGCAACAAAAACAATCATGAGAGTCATATTTAAAATCACAGAGGCTGGCTGCATTGATTTGCCTGAGTTGGGAACCTTACTGCAGGCTTGAAAGCCATAAGGACCCACCAACTTAAGTTTTACTGATATTCCGAGGTACTGAGCATCACGAACTCCCCTGACTGCAGTTAACAATGTCTTTAAAGTTATTCTGTGTAAATAAACTGGGCACCATAACCCTTGTATGAATGCCTGCTAGGACAATAGAAGTGCTGTGAGTAAATTCTCTTTTAAGAAAGAAGTGCAAATGAGGTGAATGCAAGTTATGTGAATTCTTTCTCTTCTGTTTTCCATTTGCCCTGTAATTGGTATTGATTATCAGCAGCTAAATCACTTCCAAAATTTATTTTCATTTCAAATTATGTTTCTTGTTCCTAATGGGATTTGTCAGATTTATGCTTTCCTCTCCAGGAAAATTCCAGGTTCTGATGTGGATAAATAAAATAGTGTTTGCTTGAATTCACGAGTCAGACTATTTTGTTATTTACAATTCTCTCCTGAACACTGCTTCTTTCTACTTAGCTCAACTGTCCTGTCACACCACTGTTGACTGCATGAGATGCATGTAAATGAGAGTTACAAAGGGGATTTTAAAGTTTTTTAGCCCTGTAATATTTCAGACTTCCTCAGCCGAAACTGTCCTCTCTATGCTTCTTTCAAGATGCTTATCATTCAGCCAACAGTTTTCACCTTGTACTTCACAGCTGTGGATACAGGACCACCTGTATCACCCAGCAAACCATCAGCTTCTATTGCCCCAGCTGACTCTGGGAAATCACCTGTTGCCCATCAGCTGCAGATGCCTATGACTCACCATTCCAGTCTTCAATAAACAATAAAAATGAGAAAACTGATGTTAAACAGACAAAAACCACTTAAAGTCTTATTCAACAAGATTTTTTTTTGTAAGACCAATGAAGCACATCTAGGGTTTGAATAAGACAGAACATCTACCATGTTCTGTAGGCTATTTGTTCAGTTGAGGTATTGAGAAGAAAGTTCCAAGTTCAATTTTCAGCAACAGGAGGTTTTTGCTGAAAAAACAAGAAACTATTTCTCTGGCTGAAAAAAATGAGACAAACTCAGCATACTTAAGCACACACTGAGGTTCTAGAGCAAAGTCAGATGAAGACTAAATAGGCCAGAAAATCAGTTGTCAGTAGGAAACCATGGGAGCATGAGCAGAGGTTTGAGCAGTCAATTTGACAAAGAGAGGGCATGAAGAGTTTCCAGAACTTCATAATATTTGTGACAGTCTATGGGGCTAGTTGAAATCAGCTGCAAAATCCCAGAGAAACTGCTCCTTCAAAATTCAAGCACTTCACCCCTTCCAGTCAGGCCAGAAAAGCACTGTCAGGGTTATCAAATTTCCATGTCATATTTTAGCTCTTCTATGTACATCAAAAAGTTGAAGCACACACAAAAAATATCTTGCATGCTGCTTAAAGTCTTTCAAGGTTTTTGTTTTTCAGCTCAACAATGCTTTGGCCCGGATGTATAGCCTGTGAGTGGGGATATAGTCAGACTTGGCTTATGTCTGATTTTGTCCAGTATCACCTTGCAGTGAAATTACATTCTGATGTTTCATTATGGACAACCTCACTCCTTGAGAGCTTAATGTATTTGTCTGAATGAAAGCCCTGTGTCAACCTCTTTGACAAACCCTGATTATAAGCTGAGATCACAGGTCTCAGCAGGGACCCAGAGAGGTCTCTGTAGCCACAACTCAGCAGGGGGCAGTAAGCCTTACTGGCAGATTAATTCAGATTCTATGTAACCCCAACAGAAGACTGGTTTATGAAGACTTGGTCTCTCCTGAATTGGGTGTTCACACACCAGGAAAACAATCCCAAAGGACACGTTACTTATATTTGAAGACCCAGTATCTTTGTTCTCTATGGTACAGATGAGCTGGCCATGCCCTAGGCATATTGTAAATCTCAGTAGCAGTCCCATACTAACCAAGAGGCAAATCCTTAGCTCTTCCATGTGTTACAAGGACCAATTTAACGATTTTCCCCTTAGTCATCTGTGCATATCATGTGTCGTATTCTCTGTGGATCAGAAAAAGGGAATGGCATCACCATGTTCAGCACATTGCTGAAAACACTGAATCATCTCCATGACATTTCACATATTCATGCCTCTGAATAGTCACTGAATTTAAGCTCCAACTGTCTCAAACTCTTGTCGTACCAAAGCAGTGCAACAGATCACATCTGTTAATCACTAAGGATTCTAACATTTTAAAGGTAAATTATTCATTCTTTCCATGTGTAACTTCAGTAAGCCCACTGGGAATACCTTGGCTGACCATTTGAGACTACATGTACATGGGGTTATTCTCAGAAGGTTTGTATGATGATGCTTAGCAACAAGGACTCATTTTCACCTTTTATTTTTTTCCTTTTTATCTGGTGATAGCTGTGAGTTATCCCCCCAAAGGGACTGGCTCTTTTTCAGTGCTGCAACTATAAAAGGAATGAAACAGGTGCAGAGGACCATGCTCCAGATTTGGCAGCGAGAGCCATGAAGTCTAACAGCAGGAAATGAAAGGCAGTATTCCCACTGTATATTTTTTGGTTGCCAAGGCTGACATGAGAGTGTCATTACATGGAGAAAGAGTTGAGGTTTGACACTTGTAAGGTCCTTGCCCTATTTTATTTTCATTTGTGACACACAGAGACAGGGTCAAACTACTTTTCCTTGCAGTTTCTTTTACAGTCATCTAGGGACAGTGTCTCAGTTTAGCCTACTCTTTGTCAACAAGGGGGATTTTTCCTGTTGTGCTGAAGGCCTCTGTGGTTCATCATGAATGCTTTACTGCTGACATTTCTGGCTGATCTGCCTCAGCTTTCCAGAGTTCTTACCTGATAAAAGCCATGGCAATAGTCCAGCAGGCAAACTGTGTAGACATCACAAATTCATTGTTCTTCTTTTGGTGTTTAGGGCTATATATACCCCTGGCCTTCTGCAGGTAAGGAACCCTCACTAGGTATCTCAGCCATGGACAGGACCTCTTCCATCATCACCTGAGCTTTCACTGGTGACCAGAGGAGCAGGCTCTTACCTGTTCTCAAGGAGATCCTGCACTGCCATGCTGCAATCCAGCTGCCACACCAGGACCTCGTCTCAAGTCCATGTCCTGCACAGCACCTCCAACAGCACGGGGGAGCAGATGAAGGAAGAACAGGAAATGGAGCCTTGCTAAAGCTGCCACAGCCACCATTCTCTGTGTGGCTCTCTCATTTCCCTGTGAGACTTGGAAGGAGCATGCTTGGAGGGACAACTGGCAAAGTTTTCTCCACTGGTCACGGCCAGCACAGGTTCATGAGGGGAAGGTCCTTCTTGACAAACTTAGTTTCATTTTACAACAAGGTTACCCACCTAGCTGACCAAGAGATGTAATCTTTTTGGTTTTCAGTCAAGTTTTTAATACTGTCTCTCACAGTGTTCTTCTAGACAAGCTGTCTGGCATACAGATGGTAGTTACTAGTGGGGTTCTGCAGGGCTACATTTTAGGACCAGTTTTCTTCAGCATCTTCATAAACAACTTAGACACAAGACCAAGTAAGTTTGCCAATTATACTAAATTGCAAGGAACTGTAGACTCCTTCAAGGGCAGCCTTCCTACCAAACATATGAAGTTCAACAAGCAAAAGTGGTGGATTCTGCACCTGGGACAAGAAAACCTTGGATGTATGGACAGACTGGGAAATGAAATGCTGGAAAGCAGTGTTGCAAGGAGGAATCTGGGGGTTCTGGTTAAGGGAAAGATAAATGTGAGCCAGCAGTGCCCTGGCAGCCAGGAGGGCCAGCCCTGTCGTGGGGGGCATCAGGCACAGCATGGCCAGCCAGGCAAGGGAGGGGATTGTTCTGCTCTGCTCTGAGCAGGGTCAGCCTCACCTCCAGTGCTGGGGGCAGTTCTGAGTGTCACAATATAAGCAGGGTATTGAGCTATTAGAGCCCCAAAAAAGGCTACAAAGATGATGAAGGGCCTTGAAGGGAAGTCATACAAGGAGCAAATGAGGTCACTTGGTCTGTTCAGCCTGGAAAAGAGGAGACTGAGGAGAGACCTCATTCATTGCAGTTTGCAATTTTTCTCAAGGGGAGGAGGAGGGTCAAATGCTGATCTCTTCTCTGTGGTGACAGAGTGACAGAAACCAAGGGAATGGTCTGCAGTTGTGTCATGAAAGGTTAAGGCTGAGTATTAGGAAAAGGTTCTTCAGCCAGAGGATGGTTGGGCAGTGGAAGAGGAGCCCAGGGAAGTGGCCACAGCACCAAGCCTGATAAGAGTTCAAGAAGCATTTCAAAATTTCTCTTGGGCTCTTGGGGTTGTCCTGTGCAAGACCAGGAGCACATTCATTGATCCTTGTGGATCCCTTCCAGGTCAGGATATTCTATTATTCTATGATTTAAAACCTCTGTCTGAGGCTTGCTGTAGAGTAAAATTGATATTTTCAAACAATTTGATACAAAATTTATACTTTCAAACAATTTGATACAAAATATTTAATGGCCACTTGTATCATCTCTTGGTTCCAGTCTCACTTTCCACCTCTGTCTCTGCTGTCAGCCAAGTTCCACAGTCCTCAACAGCCCTACCCCAAGACCAGTATTTCCTTTATTCCCCCACTGTACCTTGAGGACTCCTTTGCTCAGCAGCTCCAGGTATTCTAGGCTTAGAGGAGCTATTGTAGTGTTTCTCTCTGAAACATTGGTGGAAGCCTAACCTGGTGAGTGATTGCAGTGCAATGCAAAGGGGATTAAAAAAACCCAAAAAAACCCCAAACAAACAACAACAAAAAAAACCAACAACAAAAAAAACAAGCTGAAAATTCATTTTCAATTGTGAACAAGCACAGCTATTTACAGAGGTTACAATTACAGGGATGAGGTAGCCAGGATAGGTGAGAGGTCTCCAGGCTCAGCAGGTCTGTGCTCGGCTTTAGAGTGCTCCTTGTTTCCTGCCCTTGGATCACTTGGAGGCTGGCTGGAGGGCACCTGGCTGGCACATGGAAAATGGCTATGTCTATGTAGTGCATTGTCCAAAGAGGCTGCAAATAGCCACTGGCTGCTCACAGCAGCCTGTACCAATTCTCACAGTGTTCAGCTCGTCCCTCCTGGCATGGCCACGGAGCAGGCTGGCTTCAGGAACCTGTCAGTGCTCGGCTGCATGCCACACAGGCTGCCTCAGCCCTCCTCCTCCTCCTACTTCTGCACACTGGCAGTTTGCAGCACCTCTTTGAAAGCTGTCAGACTCCTTTCCCTCTTCCTTGTTTATACTGGATCATATTCACCATTCTCCTGGCTCTGGCAGGCAGTCATGTCACGGACAGTCTGGATTCACCCACAGGTGTTGTTACGCTGAGCACAGGGAAATGAAAGCAGTTTCTGTTCCCTTCATCTGTGGAGGGACAGGAGCTTCTCTTCCTGACTTTTAAGCCCTCTCTTCTAGCATGACTCTGCCTTCCTGTTCACAGTGTAGGGATTTCTCTGATTCAGAAGGGGAAAAAACCCTTTGGTTTTAATTGACATCCAAAAGAGAAAGATACAGGATGTGGGAGGAGCAGGTTGTGTGTTCATGGTGGTAAGAACTGTGTCTGTATCACCTGGGGTGCTTATGAAAGATGAGGATAACATAGGAGCAAATATAAATGAGGGATTTCTGTTCATCAGAAAGCCCAAGCTGAGCCTGGGACCAGTGCTGTGCAAGAGCAGTGGCTGGTTGCCCTGTTAAGGGAGGCTCTGACTTTCTCATGCGGGATGGGATTATTTCATTCCTGCTCAGCAAAGGTGGGTCTTCACCTAAGAAACAGGAAGTTCAGACAAGTAGGCCTGGATGATGGAAAAGCCAAAGCCAGTGAAGCACCACTGGACAGCATTAAGAGCAATCTGGGGCCAAGGTGTTGGACCCTGACCACTTGGCGGGGCCACCTCAGAGCTCTTGGCCCACCACAGGTTACTGTATCTCGAATGTAAGATTTCAAGGCTGAGTGATTTGGCCCATCAAAAAAAGGTCTGAGTCCTGTGACCCATCAGGTGAAAGACAAAGTGCATGTCAAGAGGTGACTCACACAATGAGAGGGGGTCTGGTGGAAAGACCCAAAAAGAGGGCCAAGACAGTACAAGAATTGTGCAGATAGCTGAAAAAACTATCTAAATATACAGGAAATGCATTTATACATTTTTAAATCCTTCACTCTGTTCTATAAAACCAAACCTCCCATCATGGTGCTGGTGTGGAGGGGTCACAGTCACAGCAGCAGGAAGCAGGCAAGGACACAGCAAAGCTCTCAGGCATCTTTGTCCTGATTTTACAGACCTGGGAGCAGACACACTTCTGCTGACATGCCTGTTATATTTAGGAAAGATGAACTCTGATCTCAGCTATGCTTTCTGCAGAAGCTGAGAGAGAGAGATGCTGTGTGCAGGGAAATTTGCTTTGGTCTCTCCTCTGCAGAAGACTGTGGGTGGAGGTCTCCTGGGCTGTCCCACTGCTTTCCTTTACCACCCCGTCTCTCTGCCACTCTGAGGGTGTGTTTAGAAGATAGCACTTTACTTTTTGGCACTGCTTATACTTGCTCATTCAGTGTAAATAACTGTACTAACTTTATAGGCAGCCCTGGTTTGAACTGACTGAGGTTCATGTAGCAGACTGGAACTATGCCAGGCCCACCAGAGCAGCGTCCTGTTAGTGCAAGGTGGAGCCTGAACAGCTCTCAGGTTGGGAGGTCTTTCCAAATGAATGTGATCCCTCCTTGTTCTTACAGATTAGTTTTAATACTGACACAATGGCTGCCAAACACTGAATCTGCCAGAAATGTTAACAAAAAGCACTTTGATCCTGTTCACTTGTTCTTGTTATGTATTGTATCATTTCGCCTTCTTTGTGGTCAGAAGAAAAAATGTTTTGCCCTTGCATATCACTTGTGTTCAATAATCTATGTGCTATGTTACACAGGGCTTCTGCTTTTCACTGTCCCTTCATTTTGAGTTGTTTATTTTAGCAGTTGTTGCATGCTATACATTTGTTTAAATACTTTAGGGAGATTTTATATTTTTTATATAAAAGACTGAGATTTGTGGATACTTGTTGGCATTCTCATCTAAACAGCTGCAGAATTTATTTTTTATTATATGGGTAAAACTACTTAAAAATCAGTTTGAACTTTCATGCTAGTTATTAAGCTCTTGGCTTAGTTTTTAATACAGTTCACGTATCTGTTCTTGGCACAAAGTTTACATTTTTCTAACCACATATATTATATGTGAGCAAAGAAGCTAATACTCAGTAATAAAATTATGCATTTACAATTATCTAGCAATCTTATTTCTTGCAAAGTATTGACCTCACAGTGTACTGTAACAAATATAGTACATAAATCAAATGCTGTAATCCTCATCTTCAAAAACAATAGAAGTTTATGGAAAATGTAATCCCTGCTAGTCAATAAAGAAACAAAAAAAAAAAAAAGAAACTGTTGATGAGGAATTTTTGTGCTAAATCAAAGTGCTACATTTGTTTACATATAAAACTGAAGAATAAGATGTAACATGTTAAACCTAGTGCCATGAGGAATTGAGTGTATGCTGGTAGTTTAGCGTGACAATACAATCAGCAATTATACTGGAAGAGATTCAGCTAAACTTGCAAAATTGAATGAATATGCATCATTATTGCTGTTTCTTCATATTCTAAAATCAGTGATTGTAGTTTTTGTATTTCAGAAACAAGCACATGGAAAATCTCTATTTTCAAAACTCAAAGGACATTCTGTTCTCAAAACAAATTGATTACTTGTGCTGTATATCACACTGTAGTTAATCAATGCTCAGTCTCATTTTTGAAGTTCCAACATGTGATCAGGTAAAACAAAATTATCCTTTTCCTCCAAATGCTGGAAGTCAGAAAAAAAATGCATACACACTTAGGAAATTCTACTCCACATTTCTAAAATTGTTTAATGGTTCTTCTCACAATGAGAATTTTTTTTGACACCTGGATTACTTAGCTCCTGATGTAGTAATGTCACAGTGCCGTGTCTAGGTGCTCAGTTTTCATTAGGAAGAGCTGATACATCTGCTTTCTTGTTTTCCTTCCCTACTAGTCACATGGGATAGTTTCATGAAGAATTATGTTGTTTCTCCATGTCAAAAGGAGTATGTCTTTATGATAAGATTTATTTATCACGTTGAGTAAGGTCAGCATATTATTGAGACCTAGTAATCCTGACTCCGACATGGCAAGGTATATATGTGGGTCAGTGAACAAAATGCAATGCAAAATTTAGCACAATATAGGAAAGTTTTGTAATTTCAGTCCATAAATTTGCTAGGTAACCCACGCTACACATTACCAAGAGCTTGTTGAAGCTATTGTCCTGCAAAGTTACTGCTCCAGTAAAATTGCAACATGATAGGTGTTCTTAAACTGATGTCTCTTTCTGTAGATTTCAGGGTTGTCAAAACACCAGCTGGCTAGGGCAAGCCCCTTTGCCTGTGTGCAGTCTGTGTAATGGCAGATACATCTTTTGGACTTCAAAATTTTGGGCCATGTCAGCCTTATTATCTGCAGCATACATTCATGCCAAAAACTTATCTTCCATCCGTTGGATAGATGTGTTGTTCTTCTCTAGCTAAAATTGCACTTTTTAGCACATTGCCACTAAAGATACTGAGTTTCATGTTGATGCCAGAGATATTGGGTTTGAACAGCACAGTTTAACATTTTAACAACACAGTTTAGCATTTCAGTGTCAATTCATTGTCTTAGACATAGAGATAAAATGACAAGACTTGGGAAGAAAGCCTGTGTGTAAGGAATTCACCAGTAGAGTTATCTGGGATTAGCCAAACCATTCATGCTTGTTCTCAGCAATTCTCTCCAAAGCACTTTTGCAGTTCTCAGGCAATGATTATCATTAGCACACCACTGTCCTTCTACTCACTTCAGGTGGGAGGATCATTTCTAACTAGCAGCAGTAGAAATGGAGCTATCAGCACATTGGGGAGGAAATAGAGGCAATAGAAGGATAAGGGAATGCACATTTCCCTTCCTACCAAAAATCCTTCAAAATCCAGACACCTTTGAACAGTAATCTATAAATTTCCAGTATGTGTCACATAGTGCCTCTGTTCCTGTTGTCAGAGACTCTCTGACAGCTGATAAAATTTAAAGCAAGTGGCAGCTGTGGTGCACTACTCTTCCAAAACGACAAAGTGTGAAAATAATATCAGTGCTGGAATTCATAGCGGAAAAAAACACTCTGCTGTTCTTGAACCCTGTTAAGAAAAATTTGGGGAAAAAAAAGCCCAAAATGTGGCTAATTTGTAATATTCAGATGACATCTAATTTTAATACTCTATATTGTGTACTGTCTTCCAAGAATAAAGTGGGGGATCTTCTGCAGGATTATGCAGTTTTAAACTCTCAGCAACCTAAAAAAATATTGTTTAAAATTTTCTAAGCCTCCTCAAGCAATTCCTGTTTGCACATATACTGGGTGTGGCTGTGGTGGGTTAACCCACAGAGTATCAAGAAGTAGCACAGCACTCAGTTGCAACTCCCTAGCTGAATGATACTTTGGTAGCATCCTGGGGTGACAGGTAGGCACTTTGAATTAACCTGCCAGGGAAAGATCAGCTGGGAGAAAAGGTGAAAAGGTGAAAACACTGTAAGAAGAGTAACTGTTAAGAGAATGCCACTTATTGGGTAAGTACTTTTGTATTTATTGTATGAGGCCCCTTTTTCCTTCTTTACATCAAGAACTTTTGACAGGACGGTTGTTATTCTAAAACCAAGACCAGAAGACATAGCTACAGGGAATTCAGGTAGAAATTGCTATAATTAAAAATGTCCAATTCTTAAAATTTCAAGGTGCTTTAATAATTTGGTTGGCTTTAATTCACAGAATCAAAAAACAGGCTGAGTTGGAAGGGACCCACAAAAAACATTGCGTCTGTCTCCTGGTTCTGCACTGCACCCTCCCCAAGAGTCACATCATGTGCCCGAGTATTGGTTAGAACAGAGCCTAGAAACATCTGCCACAGGCTGAATTTTAGATTGGAAGGGTTTGCCTGTTTTTCAGAATGACATTAAGGTGAGAATGTTATTTTACCCAAGTTAAAGATAGCGTTATTTATCAAAGAGGTTCCAATGTCTTACTGTTTTGGGTCAGGGCTCTGAAATCTGTTGGGCTGTGTGTATGCATCCTGCCATTAAAACTCTGCCTTAGTCATTCCTTGTGAAATTTGCCCTAACTTGGTTTAAAGTATAAAATTGTGAAAGTTGTTGGTTTACCTCTGACAACATATCACATGTTAGAGGCTGACACCTGCCTTTCCCCAAAAATTTCTTTCTGTTTTGCATGCTCCATCATGGGATGAAAAAGCACAAGAATCTGTTCCTCTGGCACCCAGGGATGTGCCACCCATTGACTAAAGCCACATACAAGGAAACTCTCCATTATGTTCCCACTACCTTTCCTGAGGGCCTCCAGGAAAAGGAAGAAGCTGCCTTATGTCAGAAGAGCTTGCAAGGAGTGCTGGAAGGAAATGGGAAGTGGTGGAAGGAACAAGAGAGAGGTCAGGAACTGGAGGATGGGGTTCTATAGGAATGCAGGAGTGTAGCACCTCCAAACTTCAAGTCACTCTCAAGACCACTGAGCTACTGCAGGCTCCAGTGTTTTGTATCTGGCTAGTGGGATCTGATACATCTCCTCCAATGCCCAGCCCTTATAGAACCTTTTATCAGTTACCTTCAATAACTTAAGGATCCAAGACCATCAGCTCCAGGTCTGAGTGTCACCAATAGCTAAAAGGGAGTCAATAATCTTCCACTCACAGAACTGCGGTGTCATGTACTGAATGTGTTTGTACATGTTTAGCCTTTAATTTACAATTGTATTAAAAGAAAACCTATTTTAAATAGATTGATATTGAGGGTTCACCTAATTAGATCTGTGCATTTGTACAACACACTGTGCTAAGACAAGTATAGTTTCTGTTTCCAAGTCTTGTTAGTTTCTCATTGCATCAGGAGAATGAAATGTGAAATAAGGGAAATGCACTTAAGACTTCCAATTAACTTTTGAAAGCTTGATGAGTGCTAAATATATCATGTGGAGCAGGAAATAGACCAACAGGCCTACAATTCATTGATGTGTTTGTTTTAGTCCTTTGTGTGTTTTCTAAAGATCTGCTGATTGCTCTGCTATATTTATTTGAAAATGCTACAAAAGAGGAGGGGAAAATGGATGCCACAGCAGAAAAATTTGTTTTCCCATAGTTGAGTGGGAAAATAAAATTATTACCACAAAGATATGCAGAATTTATGCATTAATTTTACAGTGAGAAAACTATTTAAGGAAAGCTGAAGCATAACACTTTTTAAAAATAGCTTTTGCATAATTAACTATTTCACCTAGATTGGTATTTAACACTACTTGATTATGAAAGCTGTAGGACATTTTTTTCTCAGATATTAATAAAATTTGAAATGTCAGCTTTAACCTCATTTCCATGGGGTGGTTAAAGGAACTTAGAATAATGTGAGAAATGTGTATCTGATTAAGAAGATTTCTGAAAGACCGGGGAATTGATTTCCGAACCACAGATATTCATTTTATGCATATGTAATTCTTCTGAGTAATACAGAATTAAACCTGTTTGATGCAGCTGGTAGAGGAATCAGGAATGCCAAGCCAGGTATTTAACTGCTTATTCTCCATTCAGCCTGTAGCTTAAGCTGCTGTATTTCTGATCCCACACAAATCAACCACAAAGCAGGAGTGCACAGCTGAGGCTGTTTCCCTGAGAAGTTATTGTGCATATAGACTTTGAAATCATGGATTGCAATCTATTGTGCAATATTAAGAAGTACTTTCATTTAGTAGAAAATGGACTATTCCTCCTCTGGTCCCCATCAGTGGTGATTGACATCTATGGGTGCTGCCAGATATGAAAGATCTGAGGCTCTCTGATCAACAGCTTCAGGGCAACACAACCAAACCAAACTTAAAGGCTGATGGAAATCATCACCATGGATGCAGAAAAGGCAAATGCAGAAGGTACAGCTCAGCTGTGAATGTCATGTCCTGGCCCCAACTCAATGATCAAAGGCATTCCAAAACAAGCACTAAGTTTCTGCAAGCTGCCAAAGAATTTGGGTGCAGTACTAGGAAGAAGATGGAGAACAGATTATACATCAGCAGCAACTACTCCCTAGTTTGATGAGGATGGATTTTTTAAAAAATAGCTGGAAATATTTGCAAGCCTGTTACAATTTCACAAAGATCCTCAAGAATTGGGATATGAAGTATATTGTGGTGTAGTTCTTCAAGTTACTGTTTAAAGAAAATACAAAAATCAGGGGTTGTGGACTGGAAGCAGAAGAGAGAATGATGAAAGAAATGGTGAAGTAAAAAAGGAGAGCAGAGACTAGGAGGGAATAATGATAAAAGGGTAGATTTGAAAATGGGAATCTCCTGATCTTAACCAAAAATATATTGCCATATGGCTAGAAAGTCACATTACAAGAACTAAAACTTTTGGCATATCTTTCCTGCAATGACACCAGAGGAGGAGGGGACACAGACATCACAGTGGTTTTCATGTTTGTCATGAACAAGAGGCATCTTGGTTTTGAATAGCAAAACACAGTATGAGCACTTCACATAGACCAGAGTTACAACTTTGTCCATCCCTCTCTCTGTGCCCACCTATCTCCTCAGCACGAAAACAAGCTATTAAAAAGAAAACAAGCTTTGCACGACTGGTTTGAAACAGCATCTGGTGTCTTGGAAACTGCTTCTTCAGCCAGTTCTCTTGGCTTCTTTGGAGATGCAGTGATGTTCAGCTGCAATATGGTTAGGCTTGCTTCCCAGATCATATCTGCATTGGCCTGTGGAGCCTGGCCTCCGAGTGCTGGAAGTAGATGGAGAAACTGCTCAGAACGTGTACGTGGCTGGAACAAACCCACACCAGATGGCCATTCAAAATAGCAGTCAGGAGAAAAGTGTCACACAGAGCAGATGCAAGTCTCATCCTTGAGAAAAGTCCTCACAGCTGCCATTTTCCTCTGACTCATCTTCTAGATGAACTGTGTTTATTTCAATTGCAGCCAGTCTTGAGTCACAGATGCTACATGTCAGACCAGATCACTGGGGCTCCTTTGTGGCTGAGGTGAGGACAGTACCTTAGGCAACTAAACTTTTTTGCTTAGTACATGAAAATCCTCAGCTTTTTCTTATTTTCAGTTCCACTGTTGATAGAACCTTGGGACAAGCTCAGAAGCACTAATGCAAATGCAGACAAAAATACACCAGGCAGAGATTTCTAACAATGATAAATAGAACCTTCTTGATTTTAAGGAACATTGGATCAGCCTTGCATTAAACCAGAACTCTGGTTTTCAGTGATGGATGATAAAAGGATATTTTAAACACAAAGTGTCTGAGATCTTTATAGATTTAATTATGTGAAGCAAAAATTTCCTCTGAGCACCTGCACCTGTATGAAATGTTCTTTGAGATTTACTGCTCTTAAGAAAGCTTCTTTCCCTGATATTTCAAGAACTACCTTTTTCAATACTTAAGCCACGATTTCTTTGTACTAAATCTGGATAGTACAATGTAATGACATGATAGGTAAAAATAGAATTGGAGGAGGTTTTTCTAATTTCCTGCTAATTTCCCCAGCAAATTATGAAAGGTTTGCATTCATCTCACCAAACACTGGTACTGTCTGCTCTAAAAATTTGATCTATTTTGTTCCCAAAATAAAAAGTTAAGAGTCTTTTGTGAATATCTTTCCTCCCCAGCTAGAAAACATGTAAATGCAGCTCTGTCACTCCACTTTCTAAGGTGAAGTCAACCTGTGCCATGGATGAACTAGTTTCAGCTCGCACCTTAGGCTAACCTACAAAATGCTTTATACTTCCTTGCTTAAGAAGGGCTCTGCCTCTATCCTTTCCTTCTGCTCTCCTGCAGTTTATTCTATCAGATCCTCCCACTTACTGAGGAAGAATATTTAATTTACCATTTTCTTGTCGTAAGTTTTTAACCACTTTCGTTAAAAAAGCTCTCTTTTTTCCCCCGAATAATGTCTTTATTCGCTACTCAAGACCCTGGGTTTGAGCAAACACTGTTCAGTCAGTGGACCAATTCAAACAATTTCCTTAGAATCCATTAAACCATGAGGAAGCTCAAAGGTATTTGCATTTCTTCAGAGATAATAGGCTCCCAAGATTTCTTAAGTTAATTATTCACCATATAGACTTTTCCACAGTGTCATAAAATAAACAAACAACAAATCAAGAAAGGTGGTTTCATAAAGCTTCAGTAGCACATACAAGGACAAAACTCTTTGTTTCATTTTTATTAATTTGATGTATTTTCCATGGCACTGGACCAAGTTATGCAACAAAAGGAAGACTGTCAGCATTTAAATTTTTGGACTACTGCATTGCCTTGATTGTTTGGCATGAATCAGTAAAACCTGCATGATTTTCATACAAGGAGAAAATATCCTGCTTGTAGGTGGTCAAACATCTTCTATCCAGGCTAGAAAGGCAGCAGCTGTTGTCCTAGTCATGCCTGATTTGAGGAAGGTAGGATGTTGCCTACATATTTTCACAATGTCATTTATAAGGCATGTTTGTGGCTTGCTACCATATGAAATATTTGCTTTGACAGAAGAAACAAAACTTTTATACAAGACTTTGACAGAAATACTCAAAAGGTTTTTTTGTTGTTTTTTTTCTAAAGCACAGGCTGAAGAAGTCAGCTGTTTGAAAAACTGAATAAATTCTGTTCCCTGAGGTGCTTCACTGCTCTCCAGAAGACTATAAGAAAGTCCAGCTTCTTCCACCTTCAAACAATGGCTCTGGCATAGTTAAGTGCTCTGTATTTCTGTTGAAAAATCAACAATATTTGGTCTGGTTGGGATGGAATATGGTACATCAGCATATTCAGATGTTGGGATGCTTTTATTCTCTAAGGAGGCTCATTTGGAAACAATGTATCTGTTTCAGTTCTTTGTAGAAAATACTTAATTCTAAATTTTCACAAAAGCCCTTTCCCTTAAAACAACTCATCTGCTTAAAATTAGGCATGTACTTGTTTGTCTTGCTGAATTGAGGCCATTCAATATACAGACTTCTTATGCTGAGTAATTTATATGCCTGTATAAATCAGTAGGTAGCCAAAAGAGGACAGACTGGATTCAAAAATTTCATATATGCATTCTTCTTTTATGGTCAAAAGATCATGGAAATAATCTCATATGTCATGGCTTTGAAAGTTCATTTCTTCTTCTGTCATGTCTGGAAAATCCAATGGGTTATGGCTATTTACAAGATTTTTAGTGAATTATTTACAATCCTCAGCAAAGAAAAAATGTGGACTTTGCTATCTTTTCTAGTATTTGGAATGAAGGTTACAGAGGTGACCACAAAGGCCTGAAACAGTTCCTTCTCTCCCTTCACCCCTTCGAAAGATTTAAATGCGTGAAAACTGTATAAAGAAGAAGTTGTAGTCCTGTAGGAGAGTCACAGACTAAGAAAGCCATGTGTCCTGTCTCAACCAGCAGAAATGACTCTGAAAAAAGAGAGGTCCAGGACTGCAAGTGCCCATTTCCAGCTCCCTCTGAGGAGTGAAACCGAGTGTGTTGAACTGAAATGCTCTTAGAAGCACATATTCTTGAGTTATAGATGGGCCTTCACATTGAAAGCAGCTGAGCTACCTTGTTATTTTAGCATACAGAACACATTTTTCATATCTGTGCAGAAAGTGTAAGCACCTATCCTTGCCAAATCAGAGAAGAAACCTGATAAATGCAGTTACATATCCAGAATAGAATATTTGAATAGATGTAAATAATGTAATAGAGAAGGGGGAAAAAATAAATAAATATGGATTACTCCAGACTGGCAAATTCCCATCTCTAGCCCTGATTTGCTCCCTTGCCAAGTACCAAAGCTTATGGGCTATATTCAGGGAAAGGAGATATGCTTTGCTTGGTAAAGCACACGCTGAGGGCTATTCACCAGCAACCAGCAGGTTTCAGCAGACCATCCTGTAGCACTGAGAGCCATGAGGTCCCAGGGGTGGAATCCAGTGTAGCTCCCTTGCAGGGTCTGGGGCGGGCACTGGGAGGTTTTTAGGACAGGAGGACTTGCCAGCCCACCAAAGCAGGATAATGGCAGAGGGCAGGGGTGCCTGCCTGAGAGGCCCTTGTGAGCAAGGGCTGCCAAGCACGGTGACAGCAGCCACGAGCAGCCTCTGCCTTGGCAGCTACAGCAGCACCAACGCAGCAGTGAGGTGGATGAATGAACATATTGGCAGGATTTGTTAAAAAATGAATTGCCTCCAAATGATTACATACATATATTATGCCAGACTCAGCTGATTTTTAAATCCTATTAAGATTTTAAGTTATAATTCATTGCTGTTTCCCATCTCATGTTCACTAATGGTTGAGACCATTCATGTGCATTCAAAGCTCTTTCTGTAAAGTGCATGTAAAACATTTAATTCTTGAATTACATCTTAAAGCCAAAGGAGTAAGAGGCAGCATGTATTGACCCTTTCTAATTTAGAGGTGGGAAACAGAATTCTTGCTAAACCCAGAAATAACTGAAAACAAGATCTATGAATAAGACACAATTTTCTTATTTCAACCAGGAGAAAAGAATGGGTAAAATTTCATTGTATCTTGCTATCTATAGTGGCAGTCAACCACATGAATTGAAAAAATGCAACTAGTGAAAAATCCTTTCTTCCCCTCCAAGTCCCTTCCACGAATGGTGCAGTCTTTGTGTGATATTGATAAGTTAATGCCTTGTATGTGCCCCTGGTCATGAACAAAATCTCTAACATGGCAGGCAGCAGAACATCTGAAATAGGCTGACATCTCACCAGACCACAATATTTGGGTTTTATGAGTGTGAGTAGAACAGACAATCCCATCTACCCTTGCTTTAATAGTTTCCTTCAAGTCTGGGAAACTACAGAGAATGTAAACAGCAAGGTAATTAAAACATGTATTGCTTAATTCATTGTTATGGGTGGCTAAGAGCTTTTCAAAGTATTTTTCCTTTAGGAAACAGTTGTACTTTGAAAAGAAAAACATGTATTGCAGAAAGTATTTTTTCTCAAATCACTCCAAAGTCTATTTAAAAGACTATCAAAATTTTCAATTTCAGCATTATTAGTATAAAAATTCATCTTTGGTTCAAACAATCCTTCAGAACTTCAAAGTACCTATGGTAGAAACTATAAATGGGAGTGAGAATCAAAATGAAAATTCTACAGATATTGACATGAAATGTTTTCATTTACTCAAATCAACATGTCTACTTTAATAGACTGCTGGAATGAACATGTTTGATTTTTCATCCTCCTTCAAGCTAAAAACTTTTTTTCAAATGTCAACTTCCCCAAGAAAGATATAATTTCCTCATCCTATTCCTATTCCTCATGAACCTTAATTTAACAAGTGCACGATACACTGATTTCTGTCAGCAGATCACAGTGAGAATACACTGTGGCAGAAATTAACTCCATCTTCTATTCTGAACTATCTTAAGCAGCTCTGCTAATATAATAGGCTTGTGGGCATATATTATACAGTGACATGAGGCCTAACCTTTCCCTTTCAAGCAGTTTCTCATTTCCTGACTTCAACAAACATAAGAGAATATCACATGGTGAAAGAATGCTGTGAAAAGTATATTGGATCATCTGGCAGTATTTAAACCATGAGATGACATTTTATTTTGCTTATTCTACATGGAAATTCCTAAGATCAGCCCTTGCTCAAATACAGGCTCTGCTGTTTCTTCTCAAACATTCTTTATTCTTCTCTTCTTATTTTGTCATATCTTTTTATCTTTTAACTTGAATATTGATTTCTGCAGATCTCTAAAAGGAGATAAACACCCAAAGTCTGAGGTTTTCTTTTTTTTTCCTGAAAAAAAATCTGAATACAGAATTATTTAACAAGACCTTTTTTCCTCTCTCATTTTCTGTTTTCTCTTGACCCATTCAGTGTCATGAGTATTCTATAGGGCATTAACAACAAGTGCTCAATGGCTGCCCTAATGCTTCAGGGATGTTCTAAGAGAACTTTCAATATGTAATGGTAAAAATTGTGACATTTTATATGTTTAAATCAATTGATTTCTGGCAAAGTGGCTACTATGCTCCAAGGGCTCCATTTAAAACCATGGTGCCTCTCAGCCCAGACTGCTCATACGCCTAAAGCTGACCATTTTCGTAAGAGCTTTCTTGGAGATGGTCCAGATCTCTCAACACCTTGAACAGCTGAAGCTCAAACACAGGGTAATTTCCCAGAAGAGGTAGCACTTAGTGAAGCTATAAAAGTAAGAATTCAGGAAAAAAAGGTATGTGACAGTATGAAAAGGAAAGAAAATTAACAAAGCACAATAAGACATCAATTGCATGCCTCGAGAGACAAGTAAACAATGCATTAGAGCCAGCAAGTAGCAACTGATTGCTGCCTTTTGAACCAAAGGGAAAAGGCTGTGCTGTTAGCAGGGAGGATCTTATGACACCACATATGTTTTCATGGATTTGAAATCCAAAAAGGGCTGTTAGATCTTCTAGTCATACTTGCTTAATAACACAGGCCATAAAAATTCACACTCCTCCTTCCATTCAGTAATGACTTGTGTGCTGGCAAAAGCAGTCTTCCCCCCTGGGGAGCCTTAATATGAAACTTCAACAAGGGAAGAAGTCGGTCTCTTGCCCCTTTTTGTCTTCTTACAGTCCAGCCATTCCAGCAAAGGTTTACCAGCCCACATGTACTCAACACCAATACTTGATATATGAATTATAATTCATTGCTTGCATTAGGTGTTCCCTAAAACATCTTGGTTCCTTGGCACGGCTGGCAATGGCAGCAGCTCGCCGTTGGGCAGGACAGTCCAGCAATGTGCTACTTCTCTCTGGTGCACATTCTGCAGTTTAGGAAGTCCTGGCCTGGCTGAAAATTAGGTTGTGGCAGCTACAGCACCTTCACTGTTTCCTAGAGAATGGTAGAGACATTTGGAATGCCACAGAAAACTTCTGTGTATCTCACACTGATTTCAAATTCTCCATGGTCACGAGGGAAATTACTGCCTGCTTCAGCTGACTCCATGGAAGAAACGGACCTTAGGGGTAGGCTTACTCAAGAAAAGGGGGAATATGAGATTACAGCATTAGCTATGGTATTAGAAAGGCCGGAGCACTGTGACCTTACTGTGTTCTTTAGAGCAGTTCCCAGCAAACTGGGAAATGCTTCTCTGAATAAGAAAAAATACCTTTTTATGAGCATAAGAGTTATACCAGTTAATTTCCAACAACAAAAAAAAAAAAGCCTCAGAGAAGAGGGCATAACCATATTTATCCTATACTAGAACTTTGCTGTACCAATGTATGCAAGCTTTCTGGTTGCATACAGTTTTCTAGTTTCTTTTCTTTTCCTTCTTTTATTTTTTCCTTTTTTTTCCTTCCTTTTTTTTCCTCTTTTTTTTGTTACTAGTAACCCCTTAACTCATAAAAGACATGAAAATACTTATGTTTCTTTCTGGGCTATATAAAATAGAAACCTCAAAATGAATTTGTTCCTCAGCTTATGAATAACTCTCTCTAAGGGGCATAGCAGTGTTCAGTTTTTGTTGTAAAGGGAATCCGTTTATTCTTTTTTAGTAATACTGGATTCTCTTCTATAGCAACTGTACACTAAAAAGTGTTCTGGTTTTTTTGAGATACAGGGGTACTTGTAACTGGAAAGTTCTCATGGTGATGCCACAGAGGAAAAAATAGTTTTTAAAATATTTCTCGGACTGTAACACTGGTACCCATTCCACACAAAACCCTGGCATGGTACAGGTACATGTACATCACTCCCTTTCCAAGATTGTGGTCAACCTATTCCACATTTTTCAGTAGGACAAACTCAGAATTTATTCCACTATTTAATAAATGTTGATGAGATCTGTGCATGCATAATATGAAATTGTAAATGGCAAATAAAATAATGTTAGCAGCAAAAGAAGTCCAGGTCCTTGGATAACATTCATGAAAGTTGAACAAGAAGTTTCATTGTTCCTATGCAGCATGTATCAGAGTAAATACTTGGAAAAAGTCCTTCAGCTCTCAGAGAACAAATGCAGTTCTTTTCAAAGAGAAAATAGAAGGAAATATGAAGGGGAAAAAAAGAACTTAACTCGATTTATTCAAGACAAAGTTAGATATTTTGCTCCCAAAGAAGAAATTATCAGTCTCAAACCTCAGTCTTTGCTGCTCAGCTTTTATTGAGTTACATGGATGCTCTGCACTTTGCAGTAATAGTACAAAGAAAGTTGGAAACTTAGGTAACCCTGCCTGACTTCCAGTCATCCTAGTAACAGCCCAACAACAGCCATGCAGTGTCTGCGGAACATCCAGGAGATGCCAGACAAATTATCTCCAAGGTCTTTCCAAAACAAAAGAGAATCTTTAAAGACATTTTATTATCCATAAACAGTTCTCAGACAGATAGCAATTTAAGGAAGACAAGCAACTTCAAAAAGAGTGGAAATTCTGAATTCATGCCTAAAATTAAAATAACTTTTTAATAGCCTTGCCCTTAAAGAGGAATTAATGAACGTTCTTTCACATCTTTACATAAAGCCAGACTCTGGCAGATGTGAGATAGATTACTACAGGCAACATAAACAATATCTGGTCTTTTATCCTGACAGCCAGGAGCGTACATCTCTGTACTTGAACAAAAGACCATTTCTAGCTCAGAAGAGGATGTAAACAACCCCAGTCACTAGTTGCACTCCAGGAACCCAGAGGAATACCTGGGCAATGTTCCCACCAAACCCTGAAAGCCAAGCTAAGGGGGAGGCAAGGGGATACACAGCAGCAAGCCCAGAGAAGGATTTGGCCTGAACAGCAGGATTCGTCAGCAGTGTTTGCTTTTGTGCAGGCTGAGGACTGCCAGCCCCTGCCCAGCTGAGCTCTTCAAGCTGTAGCTAGGAGACTGCCTCCAACGTGCTAAAAATATATCCCCTGCAGCAGTCAGTGACAGCCTGTTTGCAAGTGCCGGGGGTGACCTTGGGTGCTGCTGGACCTGGTTTCAGGAAAGCAGGGAGGCTGGCTGACAGCTCAGCCCAGCAGCAGTGCACACTGGGCCACTCACAGCACCTCACCTCAGCCAGGGCGGCAGGGCTGGTCCCACCCGTGCCACACACGCTGCAGCAGCAGACTGGTGTCACCCTGTCCTGCTGAGAGGCCGCCTCTCTTCCTGGACTCCAGTCTAGGGGGCAGAGAGACCACTGTCCCATGCACCTACCTGTCAGGAGGAGGAACACGAGGCAGGACCTAAGGGCTCTTCCTCATGGCGAGAGCAGAGGAGGGACACAAAGATGATCAGAGGGATGGAACACCTCTCCTACAAAGATAGGTTGGGAGAGTTGAGATTGTTCAGCCTGGAGAAGACTCTGGGGAAACCTTAGAGGTTTCCCTGGAAAGGGGTCTGTAAAAAGATGGGGATACACATTTTGGTAGGGCCTGTTGCCATAGGACATTGGGTAATGGTTTTAAACTAAAAGATAGTAGATTCAGACTAGATATAATGAATCATTTCTTATGGTAAGTGTGATGAAACACTGGCTCAGATTGCACAGAGAGGTAGTGGTCGTCCCATTCCTGGAAACATTGAAGGTCAGACTTGATGGAGCTCTGAGCAATCCCGTCTTGTTCTAGATGTCCCTGTTCTCTGCAAAGGGGTTGGACTAGATGATATCTAAAGGTCCCTCCCAACACAAACCACTAAAGAGTTCTGTGAAAATTCACTTGGTGCCAACCAACATTTCCATGAAGACCTAGGTTTGCTTCTCCTAAAGCCAGTCCCCATTTCTCTTTTTTGAGCTCTGGGTCACCTGGGCTGAACATTGGGAGACCACAGAGGACATCCATCTATGCCATCACCACTGCCAGCAGGCTTCAGGCAATGCAGGATCTCTGTCCTTCCATTAGTAGGCTGGAAACATTGCCCTGGGGTAACCATATGTCCCATTTCCAGACAGTTAAAAATATGGTTGAATAGGTGGTTGAAGCTGACATCTGTCTTCAAATTAACTTGAGCAAAACAATACTGTGCTGGGAGTTGGACCATGTGTGGTCAGGAGTCAGAAGACTGGTTTATCTGAGTCATCAGCCAGTGAGATGTACTTTGCTCACACTGAAAACACAAATCTGGGGTGAAAACAGTGCTAAAATGTACAGCAAAAGAGAGAAGTATTTTAATACCAATTATTCCCTTCTAGTGCTGCCATGTACATTGTGCCAGGCAATAGAAAACCTAGAGTAAACAATTATGACACTCTGCACAGAAATATCACTGTCTCAAATTTCTGCAGATATCTGTGGCTATTTTTAAATTCCCATGCACATACCAAGAACACACCTTTGCAACACAGGAATATTTGGTTTTGGGAACTGTGCTTTCATAGTTCAGCAGGAGCCTTGGGCAGGGAAGCTATAAGGAGCTCTGTGGGTCACAAGCACAAAGCTACCTTTGATGAACTGGATCTTGTGCATTTGCAGATTTATGATTAAACTTAGAAAAAAAAATGTAATTTTCTTTAACTAGAAAAATCTATATCTCCTGGGTGTCATTAGTATCTATGGAGATACTGCGCAAAAAACTATTCTAGTGTAGGTTTATGACATATTAGTTCAAAACAGCGGAGAAGAACAAGCACCAGTACCAGTTTAGCTGCTTGGAAATTAATAGATTAATCTACCATTACACTCTGGGCACATGGAGGCATTGAGTCACAAATGCACCTTCCCTTCCTTCTGTCTCTCCTCAATATTCTCTTCTCTGCTTAATTATCTTTTGTATGTATTAGTATCAATAATTCTTAACATGTTACCTTACAGTGATCAATGGAAGTTTAACATCAATCTTTTTCAGCATTTCAGTTATTGTTACACCCTGGCGTGAGTCTGGAAGAATTTGGGTAGGATCTGGGTTTGCAGGAGCACAAAAACGAGCTTGCAAAGAGATACTAGGTAATGAAACACCAGGTAATTATTTAAAATATCTCAGATTGCATAGATTTAATTGAGACAGAGAACTGAAACTGGGAGAGGCCTATTACTGTTGTCTTTCCCTTTTTATTTCCTCTAATATCCTGATTCCTTCAAGCTGTTAATCATAAGACCCTTTTTAAAGTTACTGAAAATATAATTAAAAAAAAATAGAGGGACCTGATACAGCAGGATTTGCCAGAAGTTTGAAAAGCCTGCCTGTTTCCCTTTTGAAATCATGCAGGCGTGTAGAGTGCTCAAACCTGCTCCCACAGTCGAGTTGTCATTCCCCATGCAGCAGTGGCCACCTTTATGATACTCCAGGTATGGCCCAGGGATTTTTATGAGTTTCACAAAATGTCTTGCAGAACCTGGAGACAAAACTTATAAAGAACACATTAGCTCTTGTAAACAGTTTAGCAAACAGCAGCTGCCCCAGACAGCCACATGACTGTTTACAGTAAATGGTATCACCTGTTAATCAGGTATTCACTTGTGTCAAGGCTGGAGGCAGCATCCTGAATGCAGAACCTTCTGACTGCACCAGCTTTGTGGTTGGCCTCTCCCTATTGACAACTACCTGCTTAAATGTTGTATTCAAATGCATTGAAAGGCTCTACCTACCTCAGGCAAAGCTGTGTTCGAAAACACTGTCACTTTTCTCAAAGACTGGACATGCCCTTGATCCTTCATATCAAATTATCCTTAAAAAGGTCATTGAAAATGTTTCTTTAATTCTTTGTATTTAGGAATAATCAAGGAGTCTAAAAAGCACACTTGGATTTTATCTAAAAATCTAACTAGTTGGCACTTTCAGCCATTTTTTCCAGGGACAGCTACACAGCTCCTCCTGCCCTTACTGTCAGTGTTGGGTTCAGTAGTCCTGCTTGTGTGGTCAGGTCAAGCAAGCTCAGCACCCTTACAGAACCTGGTAGTCAGCTCTATGTTTGTGCAGCTGCTTGAGGTTTGTTCCCCAGCATTTTGAGGGTCAGGTGCTCTTCCACGATGAGCTGTGAGTGCTAGCATGCTGTCTTTGTCGGGGAGGATGGGAGGATGCTGCCCGCACACTCTGGGAGATGCCTCACCCAGCAGGCCATGCACAGCTGCTGCCTGTGCCACCCCTACCGCTGGTGTAGGTACAGCAATGCCGGGAAACCTGAACTGTCACCTGGAACTCTTGCCCAAGTCTAACTGAGGAACACAGATGCAGAACAGCAGCTTCTCCAATTGTTCAGACATTTATAACAGCACTGTCTTGCACTCTTATGTACATTCCGCATTCGTACCCGCGTACACATGAAAGTGCATTTTAATGCATAATCTTAGGAATAAGTAAAGACATATTAGACATATTAGTTTATGGAAAATGCAGTTTTTCATGTGTTGCTGGCTGCTCCACTTTCTCACTCTTAAATTATTCACAGATATATATGCTTCTCACAGTCTTTTCTCTACTTTTTAATTTGAGCCCTTCCCATGCTGATGTCACTCCTCTTTCCTATTTCTCTTTCAGCACTGTTCTCTGCTATCCAGCTGTAACACAAATCTTCCTCTTCCCAAGTACTTTCAGAGCACTTTGCATTGTGGGTATGTTTGGGGGTTTTGTGTTTTTTCTCAACATAGTCATTAAGAATCCTGAGTACTCTCTGAGCTTCCTTGGTAAGGCTTATGAAAATCTCTGAAGCTGGTTGGGGTGGATCCATCCCAAGCAGTGGGAGAACTGACTTTTCCCTCACTCTGAGATGGAAAACCCAACATTCATTGCAAAAGTAGTGACCTTTTCTGCAGCCATATGCCCATAAGCAATATCTGCTTAAGGAGGAAAAGGCAAGGGATGACCCAATGCAATTCCTGAACAGCTGGACAATGCATTCTCTGTGAGTCCAGGGATTGAACACCCTTGGTAAATCACACTAATGTCTCCTGTGCAAACACTCTCCTTGCAAAGTTAAACACAAAACCAGCTTTCCTTTGACACACAGCACATATATTTCTAGTGTAATTCCTGAAATGTATAGTCCTCCATGCCTCAAAGAAAGACTAAGAAGTCTTTGTAGGACAAGCCTTTAAGTGACCAGAATATCATCCACACACTCTTAAAAAATAAAAAAACAAAACCAAACAAACAAACAAACAAAAATGAACAAACAAAAAAAAAAAACCACACACAAAATAAAAAAGAAAACAAGCAATAAAAAAAGATCCCCAAACAGACCCCCAAGGAAAAGATAAACTAATAAACACCCCAAATGTTTGGGATGGGTGGGCATCCAAATGATGGTCTTGTTTACCCATAATAGATAGCACAATATTCAGGACAACAATAAATACCTTGCAGTGCTAATCCCCACAGGGAAATCCACATTTCTCTTGGCAAAGGAGGCCCCACATCTATGTCTTGGGGATGTGATGGAAAGAGGGATATATTACACACCATGACAGCCACAGCAAAGTGGTGTTGGCCATGACTGATTACGAAAGGAACTATGTCATTCCTTATCTTGAATAACTTCTCTTATCTCACGTATATGTTGTTCTATCCCTGAAAAAAAAAAACCAGTGGAGTTTAGCAGATGGGCTGGAATACAGTTGGCTATCCTACTTCAAACAACTGCAATTTCTTGTGGTCTAATTTTAACTGAATCACAGTCTGCATTTGTAATTGAAACCAGTCATTTTACTTTTAGGATATCCTACCCTGTCAGGGCTGAACATCTGCTTTTATGACGTTCAAAATTATCTTCAAATCTATGCAAAAAACACCTTTTCCTGTGCCTGTAAATTTTTTTGTTACCATGTCTTTCCAGCAGAAACCACTGGTTTTCAACCCACTCAAAAATATCTCAATGTGTAGGTTTTTGATTCATACAGCTCTCCTTATTGCCAAATATTTGTATTATAAATCCATACCATTTCATGAAAGGAATATGAGGAATTCAACAGGTTATCTCCAACATCTGTCATATGAAAAATTAATTGATGAACTCCCTCATACTTTTTGTGCTTTTCAGATACACAAACCAAGTTTCAGCTCTCAAACTAGAGACACGCCAAATGTAATTTAAGTGTAATCATGGGGTATGTATACAAGAATTTACACTTTTATTTTTTTTCCCCACACTCTATCCATAACATTGAGTGATTGAATTAAAAACTCAGTTCACTGATGTTCAATTTCTCACTGGCCGTTTATAAGGAGGCTCCCCTTGGCTTTCAAGTTCTTCACCTGGACTAAAGATTGCAGATGGCTCTGCTGATGTTTATGAAACACCAGTGTATGATTTGGATGCTCTTGGAAGTACCAAGACCCAAACCATCATCAGCTTTTGCCTACACAACAAGATTTTCAAAATGAAACATTCTTTGTTTACTTTTAATAGCAAAAACTGCAATATGTGGGGAAAAAAAATCCTAAAATGCTCAAGTTGAAACTTGCAAGCTTAGCTGATTACTCTGTACCTTCTGCCATTAACATACAATTTAGGGTAAAGCAATTGTATTTGCAAACACAGTCCATGACAGCTTGTATCTTTAAAATTAGTCTTACCATTTTGGATTTATAGATTATTTTTCAGGTACAGAATTTTCAAAGAGAGCAACAAAAACACAAAAAAAAAAAGAAAAGTAGCAAAAATAACTTAAAAATCAACTATTGGGTAATTTGAAAATCTGTTGAATTCATGTTAGTTAATTGAAGTTAATTAAAAATTTTGATAAAGACATTTAGCTGGCAAAGATTATTGTATGTTGTTCTACACTGTATTTCTGAACAGAACTGTTTTCAAATAAAGCTAATGATATTTAAATTAAGAACTTGTAGAAGCAGCAGGGACTTTAGGAAAAACAGCACACTGAATTGTATTTTCCATTTGCTCTTTTAATCACATATTTCAGCAGAGTCCATGCAGTGACAGTGATGTTACCCTGAGAAATTCTTATTAGAATTTAGAAAA
The DNA here is from genome assembly GCF_030490865.1 of Poecile atricapillus. NCBI lineage: Eukaryota > Metazoa > Chordata > Aves > Passeriformes > Paridae > Poecile > Poecile atricapillus. Next base: position 47,138,617 of record NC_081289.1, read on the forward strand.
TCAGCAGTGCTTCAGTCAAAACACTTCAGTCAAAACGAAAATTGAAGTTTTATTTTGCTCACCACAGCAAGAAAGGGTTAGAAAAGCCCCAAGGAAAATACATGTTTATTCATAAATCCAAATTATATTAACTGAAACAATCAAATGGTAGTTTAGAAGCACTAACTTCATGCCAAACTGCTACAATGGTGTTGCACTGCAGATTCATTAGTTGGCACTAGGATTCAAATAATCATATTGAGGGGCCAGCCTTCGTCAATTAAAAATGATGTATGTCCCTTTGTCTGAATTACTGCTTGTTTTAGGCACCATCCATCCATCCAGATGGAAACTTATCCATCTAGCTTTGACAAGAATCTGCAATCTGATTGGTCAGCTTCAGACAGGAATGTTCAATAATTAAATAATAATTAAATGTGTATTGATTGGAATAACCTTGGCTACATTTGTTGCCCTCTGCTGTGCTACGGTTAAAGGTAGGAAAGCCTTCTTATTATTCTTTTGGACATCTTTCACTCCCTGGGAGAGTGTTCGAACATCCTCTGCTACCTACTGCTGTCTTGATAATTGAGATGGGCAAGGCTGCAATTAATGCAGAGTTCTTCATCAGATACTGGAAAGCTGGGATTAAAATTTCTATCCAAATGTTGCTGTCTTTCTACATGTTTATGTGGAGGGAAGGGCAGACAGACTTCCAGGTCTGAGTGTCACAGAACAAGCAGCGACACAAAAACAAATGGAGCATGAAATTAAATTTTAGAACTTGTGCAGTGTTTTCTACCAGAGTGATAGTCAGGTAATGAAACTCCCCAGGTTCAAGATATCAAATGAATTCTACAACCCCACATACTTAGCCCTGGAACTCAGCCAGGTAATGATTAAACCTGCCAAAATAAGATTCAGGAGAATGTATTTAGATTCAACAAACCAGTCAGGGGTTTGAAGACATTTCAGACCTTGAAATGGACTGGAAATACCCTATCCCAAAGCAAAGAAGCTTCATTATTTACCAAAGAGAAAGGAAGGCTGTTTACTGAACAGAGAAAACTTCTGTTTGACACATCAGTGGAGGAGCCCAAAGAGGGCTTTTGGAAAAAAGGAATGGGAACTCATTTCAAAGTTCACACAATTATTTTGAAATTCTGGTTTGCATAAATAAGACTGAGTGGGGACTTCATTTTTTCTTTCAATAAAATAAATAAATAAATAAATAAATAAATAAAATTTCCAAGAGCTTTTACTCATCTCTCACTTTTACAGTCTCTACATTTTCCAGATAGTAAGGATGGTTGCATTTCAGAAACAGAAAGTCTTTAGTGTTTAAGTGATCTTCTGTGAGAATATTCAATAAATCTGGAACTTCTCCATTTTGATCAATTTTAGGTCAGTCTTTTGCAGCTCTAGCTCTGTGATCCAGTCAGGCACCTTTCAATAGACACACAGCTTTCACTCCCTCTTGAACCTCTAATTTATTTTCTTTACTTGTTACTAATGATAAACAGAATCCTTAAAGGCACCTTTATTAAATAAATTTTGAGGCTACTGTAAAAAAGGAAAAAGGACCAGTTTGAGGATAGAACATGGTTTTCTTGAAATAGTCATCTTGTTCATATGAAATTTTCAGGCTTTATTTGTTTAATTCATTTGGACCATTTTTATCTCAAATAGCTGCAATGTCATTCCAGCAGATAGTAAATCAGAACATTTCTCTTGATTCTCTTGTCTGACCACTTTCTTAGTCTGATATTTATTCCTGCAACTGCAGTGATTAAATACACTCATTGCCTAAAATCATGAAACTGAAATTTCATCCTAGTTTGTCATTACTGAAAAGTGTACCAATAAGAAGTATATTTTAAAACTCTGACTTTTTCTCTTTTTGTAGTTTGCAAAACATATCCAGCAAGCTTGCAGTGATGTAAAGAAATGCATAAATAACTTCTGATCTGGATTCCCTCATATGCCATATTTACTGTCACCAGGGGATTTGGTGCCAAAAAAACCTCAGTGAAATTTGTAGCATTTCAACACCACGTAGCATGCATGTCAGTGAAATGAAAGGCCAGTGCATCCAGTGGTGCCACAGCTGAAAACGCCTTCTGTGGCACGCATTTCACTTCTCTGAAAGCCATGCCAAATGTTATAAAATGCTGAAACCCTTTTGTCAGATTTACCAAGCCATCCCCATTCAGAAGTCCCTTCTTGAGAACGGACACAATGAAAAAGCTAAACAAAATGCAGAATTCTATACCAAACACAAGTGGCTAACTGTTGCCACTTCAGTTTCTTTTGTACCTTTCCTGACTTGTTCTACATACTAAGTACACTGGCGCTGCCCCAGATCTCTGAATGGATATACTCCAGACATTGATCTGAAAACCTAAAATTTTACAAGGAAGGTTTCAAAAGAGCAAAATGCTCCAAGTGTTAGAGTTTGCATTTCATTACAAGCTAGTTGAAACGAGGGGTTCAACATCTCCTTGTCAATACTTATGTGAGAAAGCAAGTAAGCCATCTGAAAGATGGACAGTGCTCCCTTAATCTAGTGACAGTCTTTTACTTCTCTGGGTACATGTTCATGTATGCATTTCTGGCAGATGTGCTCAGAAGGGGCTGTCCATAAATGAAACATGGACTTTAGAGTCTGTGCTCTTCAGAGGAGGAGCTGTGATTCCCTGAGCAGTGTCTTTGAGCAAGAGCCTCTGACTTAAAGGATAAGGCTTCTGCAATTAAATTTTTTAAAAGTAATAAAATAAAATTTACAGTGGTGACATGATTCAGAAGTTCACTGGGAAAGGCATAACTCTGCATGCTAGAAAGTGCAAGCAGGTCCACAGGGCATTGCGCAGCCAGACTTTACTGCAAGAATAAACCCAGAGAAAGGAAGGGTGGTATCTCCCAGAGGCACTTTAAAGTAAGATCCTCCGAGCTGCAGATTTGTCCAGGAAGAAGGAGGTTTGGATTGTATCACATCCAAGTATGTTACTGGTTTAATCCCTCACTGTCAGGTCCCCAGCTCTGGCTGACCCTTCCTGGACAAGGTGGTGCTCCTCGCCCCTGCCATGCCCCTCACAGAACAAGGGGGATTCAGCCTCACACTGTAAATCACATCCCCAGGCAGCTCCCTTCGCAGACGTGCCTGAGGAGATAACGGAGCCTGGCAGCTGCCCTGACTTTCAGGAGCTCACCAGCTGACTCCCTGGGTTGCTGCTGCCAAAAGAATTGCATTTGCAGCCATTAGTAGGGGAGGGACCTGGCATGGCAATGCCTGGGTCCTGGCTAGTGGTGCTCTCATTTCAGCCCTTGCTGAAGGCTGAGAGCCGTGATGATGGCAGAGAGACCACTTGTGTAAAGCAGAGGATATTTTGGGTCTTAGCAATTGTAATAGCCAGTTTTCTCAGGGCTGGCTTTTTCTTCCATTCAGCTTCAAGGTTTTGCTTACTTAAAGGGAATATATCCTGTTGTGGTGTTGCTTCAGACAGGAATTCCTTCATTTTGCCTTATCTGTATCCAAGCTATGGGGAAGTGGCAGAAAGGGTCAGTCTGACATTTTTCAACACAAAACCTCTTGTTTTGATGACCTGTTCGCATTCTCCATGGATCCTTTGCCACCAGGACAATCATCTCTGCCATGTTGAGAATGTGGACTCTGTGGAGATTGGCGGGCTTCACAATCGCTTCTGAATTAAGCCTCCTGACACCCTTGCTAAGCACTGTTATCCTGTGTCTCTGGAGGAACATTAAGCCAGAAAGAGATTAAATAACTTCTTCAAGGTCACACATCAAGTGTGTGACAAAGCTGGGGAAACAACATAAATTACTGCAAGTCACCATCCTTTGTCTCCATGAGCTTCCACCTTTTGTTGTTGCTGTTATTATGCATACTGGTTATTACATTCAATAACACTGGCAGTATTACACAGTATTACACAGGCACAGTTTGCAATGAGGAGCAGACACCATCACCCCAAGTATCATGAAGGTGAAAGGATGGTCTTTGTCTTGAAGAGGTTGAGAACCAAAAGCAAGCCTTTCAGCTCCTCACATATCTGGGGATCTCTCAAGGTACAACCTTGAAACTTTCACTGGACAGTCACTCAACGTTTTAAAAATTCAGCTATGTGTATCAAAAAACCCCACTCTTATGTAAGGAATGCAGGGTTCCAGGAACATGAGGGGCACTGAATTTCAGCTTACCCCTTCTTATGTTTTATATTGAAAAGTATCCAAAACAGACAGGATTTTTGCTCATTTCCTGCAAATGGAGCTGAGAGGAAGAGTTACTGATTGCACTGACTGACCTACAAGAAGCACACTCGCGGCGTGCTCAAAATTCAATTCAACAGCATTCCCTATACCAGCCAAGCCTGGCCTAACACCAGGATTACAATGTGTGGTGCTGCCTGGTTCAGGCCTGGCTGATTTTACAGACTGGTCACAGCTTTCTCTTTAGTTATGAAGCAGCTTCCAAACTTTAGACATGAAAGCAATGGGCTGACTCACTGCCAGGTACGTCACTCACAGGACAATAATGTCCAGGAAGTACAAGAATGTGGATTTATTTTTAAACATATTTTTATTTAGCACTTCTTAAATACAACAGCAGTAAGTTTCTGCTTTTTCAATTCTTCCTTTTTCCTGAGCTACAGACTAAGTGATCAGACAATAAGTAACTCCAGGCACTGAATTTACAGGGAAATTGTTACACTTTTTAGGTGGTTAAAGTCATTAACTCATACTTTATTACAGCAGCTGAGGCATGCAATAATCAGCCCCAAAAGTACTGGTCTTTGGGTCTTAATGCTCAATTAATTTTCTGGAATCCACATCAAGAAACACAGGAATGAAACCACAATAAGAAGAAGCAAGGGAAGAGTTATTGTTTCCTTTATTCTTTAATTTCAGTCTTGGTTTATCAGAATTATAAATACTTCAACCAAAACCCATGCTGGTCAAGCCTCGCTGCCAGTCCAAATTGTTCTACTATTTCTGTTGACTCAAACAGGATTAATTGCAGAGGGCAGCCATGTGGGTCAGACCGAAAGTCAATCTACTCCAGCATGAGCCTCCAGAAGTGCCCAGCAGTGGATGCCCAGGAAACCCCACACAGACAGAAAGTGGTGCTTTCTCTGGGATATTCCCAGTGTTTGGCTTTCTCTGTGAATGAGAGATGGTTTTGTTCTATCTAATATCCCTCATTAGACTTTTATTCCATGAATCTATCAAATCCTTTTTTGAACAGGTCTATAATAATATTATCCACAGCATCCTGTGGCATGAAGACATATGAAGTAACCTTTCAGGATACTTATCAAAAGATGAGTCCTTCATTTGTTCCGGATTTGGCAATTGCCATTTTTCTTTGACATCATGACTTTCCCCTACCCAGCTGTGTATTACTGGGGCATAGCTGAGAAAAATGATGTTGTAGTCATACAGCCTCCAAAGGGCAATAGCGTTCCTTCCCGAAAAGTAAAAAATGCTGTTTTCAGGGTAAGAGTTATAAACACTTTGCAAAACACTTTGCAAAAGAAATAAAACAAAGGGCACCCAAGCATTTTGCACAGGCCTACAGAAGGTTTTATGCCTGAAACACTTAACAGAAATCCTTTACTGACAAGCAACACTTCAAAGCAGTGCAGGCATGAAATTTCTGGACAAGGCTCAGCCTCCTTTACCAGAACAGCTGTAGAGGAATGTTATCCATGCAAGCTCAGGAAACAAATATGCAACTCTATATTCATGATCTAAGTGCAGTACTCATGAATTTTCCTACTGCTTGCAAGCCCAAAGTGTGCCTTTCTGATTGTCTAGTCTGATCACATGTCTATGAATCTTAAAACTGTACTACTGCCACCAAGCCCACAATTTCTTTTGGAGATAAAAATACATATGCTAATTGAGAATTTAAGAACACTCTTGGGTGCCAGCAACCTGCAGTTGAGAGAGACAATATTCTATGCTTTAAAAAAAATTAGATTAAAAAATGTAAAATAAAAATTATTAAAACAAATGGAAAATCAAGAAAGTCAACAGCGTCAAATGTCATCGTACAGTGGGAAGTGAATAAGGCAGGAAACAGGACATGATAATATCTATAAGGAAAAAAAAAGATTAATGACAAAAAATATTTAAGCATAATTAAAATCAAAGAGTTCCTAACAATGGTTTTAGTGCAGAGGGCAGGAGTACTGAAACATTTCTGGCCTTTTGGTTGGGAGAAAGACAGATTTATATATATGATAAAATACTTTGCATACCATTATAACCATTTTGAAAGAGGATGCTAAGCAGCAGATTCCAAATGAAGATTTAACAACAACAAAATCAGACTATTCCCATGTATGGATTTTAAAAGAGCCAGACAAGGATCTCTTTAGTATTCTTCATCATTTCCAGTAAGTTTTGAAACACCCAGTAACTGCAGAGGAATAAAGGCAGCTGAGTTTGTGACAATACATTAGAAGTGTAAGCAGACATCCTGAGCAATTACACTCCCAGCAGCCTGCTAGCAAAGGCAGTGGAGCAGCTACTCCTGGTTTCTATTAATAACAGTTTTAAATGGTAATAAAAGAAATGCCAATGAACATCCATTTATGAAAAATACATTTTGCCAAGTTAACCTGGAAACATTTTCACAGGATTACACATTTGGGTCACATTTTACACATTCATAGGTTGCTTAATATCAGCACCTGAGACAGACAGCATGAGGACACGGCCTCTCCTGGGGAAAACTGTGCACACTGGAGGAACACACTGTGGGAGCAGGGACCGGGAGCAACATGCAGAGGGACAAGGGGCTCCTCAAACCCTGTTCTGTCAGTCACAGGGATGTGTCAGTGGCCTAAAAAAGCTGCTTAAGGATCATTAATAAAGCAAACCATTAGAGTCTGAGGCAGAGGAAAGGTCTGTCTAGCATAGTACCAGGTCCCCATGTGTCTATCCCAAGCTGGGCATGGTCCTCAATTCAACTTAGTGAAGGGTATTGAGGGAAATCAATATTAAGACAGTATTTGCAAATATGGTATCAGTTGCTCTAAGGTTTTTGCTCCTTTTAGTTCAGCACACACAGCTGATATTTGTACATGGTTAACAGATACTGATTAAACCTACAAAGTCTCCTTTTAACCAGCTGCAAGAAAATGTTAGTTTGTGTATGCCACAGTGAACAGCAAGGAACGCTATTTAATGAGATCAAGTCTAAGCATTTTCTTAAAAATTAATTTAGCAATTACAGTGCCAAATAAATATATATACCATTTTTTACACTGTGTGCATGAAATGTGAATAAACTGTGTTTATGTTGTAAAATTGAAAACTTGCCTTTCATTTTCTACCCACTAGCAGATGACCAGTTTTAGCAAATCATTCACTTAATACGTTCTAAAACATTCATTTGCTGTATTTATTCAAACCCTTGTTCAACATTAGTTTTCTAATAAAATACAGTCTTTTAAGTCTGGTTTTAAAATAAAATTATTAAATAAAATTAATAAAATAAAATAAATTTATTTCTCTAAAATGTGAAAAGACTTTCATATTTGTAGTGAAGTAACCCATGGATAAACCTTCACCGTTTCCTTTCTTTCAGAAAGATTCATATTCTTTATGACATAATTATATATGAAAGAAGGAAAATTAAATTTCAGGTGGCCAGTCTTATAAAAGTCTGCTGCAATAAAGCAGGTCTTTTTTTAGCAAGTACTTGCATTTTCTAAATGACACTAGTGAAGCAAGTATTTCTCCTCCTTTTGTCCCTCGATGTTTTTACATCCATATTACAGAATAATGAGGATTTTGGACTGTTTAAGATGTGCAGAAGGAATGTGTGTGAGAGTCATTGGGCAGGGTTTGTCAGGAACAAGGACAGGAGATTTAAGATGCAAGGCAACGCAACCTCAGCTGTTGATACCCATTGAGGAAGTACTATCCTAAGAAAATGCAGGGCAATGAATCTATCAGCTGCTTCTGACACTCAGTTCCTCCCTCCATTTCCTGCTCACTCCCGCTCTGCTGACCTCCAAATCCCCTTGTTTCCTATCTTGCTGATTTCTTTTTCAGCATCCTCAGCACGGTTATCTCCAAGCATTCTGCTGCTGGCCCTCCTTCCTTATTTTCTTTGTGATGTTTCTTAGAGACCAGTTCTCAGTGAGAGCCTAATAACTATTCTGTGAAGTGTGAGGCAGCAAAGGGTGAATGACTAACATATTAAAAATTTTATTTAAAAATCATTAAAAACATACATACATGTTGGACTGATTCCTGCAAATTCCCAAAGATAAGATTATCTTGACAAGCATTTAGAATGAACTTTGTGGGAACAGCATTTTAGCAAAAACTGAAGAAACTGTGCTTAAATATGGCTGAATTTATTTATTCAGCTCTTCTAGTAGTTAAAATAGCTACTGGAAAAGTTTGGATTCTGGAAGCTTTTATAAAGTCAGATCTTATTCCATGGATATTTTGAATGAGTAAAAATGAAACTAGCTAAAATGCTTTACATGTTAAAAACTTACATTTTAAAACTTGGCCATTTTAAAGGCAAAAACAACTTAGAAATTAAATACCTGCTGAAATCTTCAGCCAATCTAAAACAAAGCTTAAATAGGACACTGCTCAGCTACAAAACAAAATAAACTAAATGTATGCCTGGCACTAACTACAAACGCACTCTGTCACTCTGTGTTGCTTAAATACAAAAGAATTCTGCAGATTTAAAAAGGACACAATTTGACATCGTTTACTGCCATAGCAACTGGTACCTAAACCTCATACAAATGGAAGAGATCAGCTGAACTATTTAGTTCTTTTCATTTGAACAGTCGCTGTCAGTTTCCCTCATTGCAAGGACTCGATTGGGCTGGGATGTCTCCCATTTTTATGCTTCTTAAACAGCAGCATAGTGATACACTGCTCCAAATGGGGCATATGTGCTTAGAAAGCCCTGAAATGCCCAGCAGGAGTGTGAAATGATGCCTGCTTTGCAGTATTCTGGCACTGACAGTGCAAGATAGAAATATTACTTTATTTTCCTAGGAGGATTTTGAGACTATTTAACAGATAATTTTATTCCACCCTCTGGATAGTGCTTAATGAACACCCCCCCCCAAAAAAAACATCATATGCAGCCCACGTCCATCCATCATCAGTGTCCAAGGAAACCTGTCTGTCCCCAAGTCTGGGTTACAAACATCCCATGCTTCTACATCCTCCTTCTTCCCCCACACCAAAGCCCAGGGAAATACTTTGCAGTGTGCCTGGATTGCAAATATGGGTTCTGGGACACAGCACATCCCAGACGTGATGGACTGACAGGGGAGCTTCCTTTCAGCAACCCCTACACTTGGACATCCAGACAAATGTTGTGGCTGGGAAGTAGAAGAAAAGCTGCTTCTTGAAAAGGTGTCTCAAACTTTTCTTGACCTTTCCTATAAATGGAAAGATAAACTGATCACAGCTCAAGCTGTGGCTGGAGCAATGCATGTGTTTTTCAGACTCATAGTGTCAGTAAGTATTCAATCAGACTGATGCACCATTTTTGCCCTTTTTTACCACATGTTCGGTTTAGCGAAATGTCATTAACTTACTCTGAATTTTAAGAAAGATTGCTGTGAGGAAATAAGACATGCTACCCTTGCACCTGCTAATATGGGATCCAGTCTCTGAAGAGGGAAAATACCAAAAAAATGAGGGAGAAAAGTGCAAGAACTTTCTATTTCACCAGGATGTTTTCTTTTTCTCTGAAAGATTGGTACTTTAAGATTCTCTTCAGATTTCCCCACTATTAAATATTTCTAGTCCCATTTCTGTCCTTTTAGTGTCCTTTTAGCACCTGAGTGGTAAGACTGTGGTGCAGCTGTATCCACAAATTCACTCCCTGTCATATGAAAAAGCACAGCCTCTTCTCAGCTCTAAACTTCTTATTACCTTTCATGAAGTGTCCTAGCTACCTTGCCTGGTGCAGTCAGCCTTTCATACACAGTAGACACATTCCCTGCTGTCTCCTTGCAGAGTTCAATACAGGACAAGACATTTTGCAGCACCAAGAGCTGCCCAGAAGCACAAAGAGCTGACTGCAGTTCTGAGGTGCCCCCAGTGCTGCTGCAATTTCTCTTCAAGAAGAGATGTCTCTAAACTTTCCTCCAGGTCCACTTTCCCAACAGTGACTAGTCCTTTGTATGCATATGTTAGCCAGAAAACAGTTCAGCAGTGCAGCAGAAAGAAATTCAGCTTCTCCCCTGAAGAAGAGAAAAGGCTCTGCAGTGCTCTGCAGAACCCTGGGCCAAGCCTCTGAAACAGCCATTTCCAGGCTCTCAGAGTACTGACAGCAATTCAGGGTTCCCACAGAATATTCCCAAATATCTTCACTCACACGGAGAAAAGCATCTGATAAATGGGTATTTTCCAAATTTTTTTTTTTCTGAGAGTCCACTACTCTTCTGTCTAGATTGTACCAACAAGATTTTAACCTGTTTGAACATTGGACTATGCCATGTGGCATCAGAGTCACTAGAATCAGGGATTATCATCTATCTGTGGCTGAAAATCAGGAGTATGTGAATTACTTAAGGAATTTTTTACAAGTTTTTTACTTTGGGTTTAATTAGAACTCCAAAACTCTACCTTTGTGACCAATGGCATTGGTAATTTGATTTAAACCTGGGCCATAAAGATATATAATCCAAGGGTTTTTTTAATGGAATCAGATAAATTTGAAAGAGAGTTTTACCTGGCTTTTACTTTGATTATGAAAAACACTAATGGAAAAAGTTGGACTTTTCTTGTTCCCTGGCTGATTGTCAATTGTTCTTTTTAAACATAAGATAATTTCCAAAAATAAGGTGTTTCTCCAATGACTGACAATAGCAAGGGAGTGAAACAAATTCAGCTTGCTGTCACTCTCTGGCAGTTGTTTGTCGTGTATGCTGGCCAGTCACATTGAATATCAACTATCAAAAGTTCATTTGTGGACAAATTCTGGATTTTGAACTGCAGACTAAGTGTCCTTTGTTCCTGTGTCTCATGCTATAAGGAGTTCAGCAGTACTTAAAATCAGGTTTGCATAGAAAGTAGAAGAATGTCAATAAAAATCTTTGTACATTTTTTTCTTATCATAAAAAAAAGTCTTTCTTAGTTTGATTCAGAAGGAGCTATCTTCACAAATCCACCAGTTCCTGTTTCTGGGAAACCCCTATTTACTAAGTGCCAGTCAGGTGAACTTCTACCGACATTAAGCAAGATTCCAGAATTTTTCTCAGGTTGGTCCGTAACTTTAAACTCAGGATGTCCTCATGGACAGAGATCTTCTGGATGCTACTCTCTGTCACAGAGTCTTCGTAGAAATTGCCTCTCCTCACTGTGGAAAGAGTATGAGGAGCTACTATGCTAAGAATGTACTGAATGTAACTCTTGATTCCTGTGGCTGTAATTTCATGTCTGGAAAGGATGGAGTCATTAGCATGTGACCAGCCAGCTCTCCAGAGGCTATTGTCAAATGCTCTGGGAAACACAGCTTGGCAACCCTGTAATCTCCAATAAATCCCAAATTCCCAGTTTTCTCAAAGAGCCTAATTCCAGAGCACAGCAAAGAGCTATGAGAATTTTTTTTTAATTTTTGTATTTATGGGTATTTCCATATTTTGTTATTATTTTTGTTTATGCAGTCATGCAGTACTATGGAACCAATGTTGTTTAGCTCATGCTGGCTATGGCTGCTGATGGTTCTTAATTAATGCGGTCAAGGAGTCAGTCCCTAGAGTTCTTCAGTGAGGGCCTGTCTCCTGTTTTCTCTGTCTTCACTTATCATCAATGTGTATTCTACTTTATTTTACTCTTAAATAGAGAGCCAAGCACAAGCCTACCTGCAGTGTAGTCACAGCAGGTACAGTTCTGCCAGGAGGGCCTTTGTTGGTTCTAAGACTGCCCATAAGGGCTCAGGCCATCATCTGGGACTAGGACCAGGGAGACAAATCAGAGATGTCTTCCCAGCTGGGTCTCAGGTGGGCAGCAGCACCCCTGTGAGGAGGCTCCTGCCTGATCGCCGCTGCCGTGAGGAGGGTGTGGGACCACCATTGCTGCGATGGTAGTGCCCCAGAGCTGGCAACATGGGCATATGAAACGTGGACTATGAAAGTGCTTCCTGTGACTAAGATGTGTAGAAAGCCTTGTGCAGGGAGCAAGGTGAAGGAAGATGCAAACTGTCATCCAGTCTCAGTAAATTTGAGAAAAGTCTGCAGACATATAGGAGGATGTTTGAGGGACCAACACTAGCTGCTTGCCCTTCTTTTAGACTTTTCCCAAGCATACACTTTCAGCAGACAAATAGCCTACATGGGCCTCTGGCTGAACCCAGTATGGCCACTCACTCCCCCAGGAGGGGATGCCAGCTGTGGGAAGACCTGCTGGGCAGCCCTCTGGTGCTCCATGTCCCTGTCTTCTGCAGCCCATCATCCTGCAGATCCTTGTGTTCCCTGTCTGCTTGGGTTTCATTTGAAAGGATCTCAGCTTTGGAGAGGCATGGCACACCCGCCCATGTCCTTCCAGCATGGTGCCAGGACACAGAGAGGGACTTTCCAGGAGTGTCTGTGAAGCACACCACAAAAAAGCTGCAGTATAGACACAGCTGTGGAAGCTGTGCAAATGATGTCAATAAGAGAAAGATCAGATCCTTGTTGCTAAAATTACTTGCTTTCAGTTAATGTCAAACATATTGTCAAAGCATCTTACACAATTTCAATTATGCACTAAAAGAATCTGCATTGTGAAGTTAAAGTTTAATTATATGATCATTTACTCTGAGGAATGTTTGTGGTTTAATCACTGTTTATGTTTATTATCTTTTGGTTTACATTTTTCCCCAGATTAATAGATCATAAGATACACTGCATCAAGATTTCACATTAAGGCAAGATTCTAGTTTAACATTATGTGGTAACTCTTTAAAAACCAAATTGTCAACCTCGTGCCACTGAAAAAACTGTCTGTTCCAAATTCATGTCCCTGGAGAAGATAGAATGTCCTCATGGTGAGGTGGCCTGTCAAATCACTAAACAGGGACTGGGGGCTGACTCTCCTGCTGGTGCAATGCTAATGACTCCATGCAGCTGTGCCAACAGGGATTTTGGCCTTCCAAAAAACTGCTCACAGGATGTTCATTATTTGATCATATGGAACATGCACATGCTGTGGACATGTAATGTCCTTCAAATAATCCACCTCAGAAAAATTACTCTGGGAGGCTGGATACACACAGAAAGGATGAATAAGGAAACTAAAGTGTATGTTAACCCTATGAATGTGGTCCCAAGCGGCTGCAGGACCCCGCAGTGTAGCCAGTAATTTCCATCACAAACCAGCCATGTAATTACAGTCTAACTGCAGAACTAATGCTAATCTCACAGCAGTTCAGTTGTGCTCTGAGCCCTGATCATGTTGTCAGATACCAGGTGCCTTCCCAGACTATCCAAAGGTCAGCCCTGACCTATAAATGTTGGAGCACATATGGAAGGTACTTGCACACTCTGGCATTCATGCATAAAGAAGGGGTAGTCAGCAGGAATTGGATCGCCAGATAGGAGAGTCCTGCATTATCAGATCAAGATTCAGTTTATACAAATTTATCAATAATGTCAGTAGCAATGATATCATTGTAGTAACTGCAGAAAAAAAATTGAAATCATCATGTAAAATCTGCATAGTCACAATACTTCACAATATCCAAATGATGAGAAAATATTATAAAAGAGAGGAAGAGAATGAAGACATTTCTTTCATTCCTTCCTACCTAGCTTATTTGTGAAAGACTTGATTTCAGATTCCACTGCAGATAGGACAAAATCTCCTCAAGATACATTCAGATTATGTGGACACCAGATTTCTCTTGAAGAAAATATGTCTCATACAGTAGAGAAGAAAAATGCTGTGCAGTCAGGGAAAATATATTAACATAAAATAATACACATACTGTACTGTACTGGAATACAATACATATTACAACAAAGATGAATATGCATATATGTTCATTAATATGCATGACCAGAAAAGGACACACACGAGTCTCTTCTTCTGTACTTTACCCTGTCCCATACAAACAAAAACATATGTGCAGTTTTCTTGGGCTTTAGTTCAGAGTGTGCATTTGTAAGAGCTGCAGAATCTTGTCATATTAGAAATAGTAATAATAATGTCAGAGTTTGTCCACATTCTTCAGATAAGTTACATGCTCGAACAATGTGCAGAGGGCTGTCATGTCTGCTACTACCTTAGCAAAATCCACATGGCTTGCTCAAATCTATACAGTCAATTCATATTTCCTTTTTTTAATTAAATGACAGATGTGCCCAGTATAAACCATGAATGTGTGTGGAGACTGTTAAACCACTCATAAATGCAGACATTTCTGCAGCCACTGAATCACTTGCAAATAAATTCTGATTTCATTCTAATGCATTCTGCATACTGAACGTTCCAGCAAATATTTTCTGTGACAAACTCTCAGCTGATGGGTGCTACTCAGAATTCACTGAGCACAGCTAGTAACCCAGTGTGTAGCCTTCGCTTTGATTGGATGAGAAGGAAGACTTTGTCAACAAGAAAATAAGGAAAAATGATTAATTCATTTCCCATATGAATTTTAAGGCATTCAGAAACATTCATACTAAAATTCATGAGACTTTGGGGATTTATTCATACCAGGAAACTTGTTTCAACTCATTTTTATAGAGACAGACTTAGTGAATCACAGACCAGTGACCAGCTCAATTCTTTCAGAATTTTTTAGTAAAAATCTTTTCCTCCATTGTTTATTTTTTGTATTTGATGAGACCTATATATATGTGTGTGTGTGTGTGTGTGTGTATGTGTATTCATGAGAACATGAGAAATACATTTCTATGTAAATAAATAGGACTAGGAAAAATCATGTCATGGATAGGAAATACCATAATGGTCGTGTCCTTAGAAATTTATAAGGGAGATGATGCTTTTGTGACCAACATTGCAGTCTTTCCAGGTACTCTTCCCCCTGAGCTTTCCTAAATGGAAAGCTGAACTTACAGGAGAATGAATCAGACCAAACTTTAGCCATTCAAAATTTAGGCACCAGTTAGGCTGGTCAGCTGGATGGTCCTTTGCACCCAAGCAGAATGGCCCTTCCACAATGCAAGTCAGCCCAGCAGTCCCAGAAAGGGACAAAACACTATCTGGATTATTTATCTCCATCTATGGGGAGATGGGACTGTGGAGGAAACTTAGGCAAATAGCTTAGTGAGAAACTTGAGTTTCATGCACTTCAACATAAGTCAGATGAATCTCAGCCTTTTGTCTGAACTTGGGAAAATAACCAAGTAAAGTAAGGAAGTCATAAGAGATTCAATCGGGGTTTTTATTACACTCTACAAAGCTTCATATAAATGCTGGCTAAGGCATTTCTCTATACAGAACAATAACATGAACTGACATTGCTGGCTGCAATTTTTTTCTCCTTTCATTCTGCAGAGGCTAAACATGGAAAACAAGTCACTGGGAGGGAGGGAAGCGTGAAAAATGTGTCTCTGTCTGCAACTGCAACCTTTTGCTTATTAATTCTCAAAGGACTCAAAGCAGAATCTCATGGAAGTTTAAAATCTGACAAAGCTTAAAAACAAAAAGGCAAGTCTTAAAATTTTTAAGGTACTACATCATAATCTTAAGATTAGCCATTTTTTAGAATGTCAGTTAAGATGAAAGAGCCTGAGAAAGAATAAAATACTTGGTCTTTTTTAATTATTCTTTTTCCTAGTCATCATTCCTGTGTTTCTCTTTATTTTGCATACAGAAAATCCATTTCTCTCAATGTAACTTACAGATAAATTGCAGGCGATTAAACCTTTCCACAGCTTTTTGCATGGAATATGGAATAATTTTGGAATGGATTGTTATCCTAACCTATCACACCATCTTTATCTCCTATTAGACAGGAGAAAGATGCGTCACATCACACATCTATTACTCAAATCAATCAGAGTATCATTCTACTACAAATACCTCTGTAACTGCAGAAAAAGACCACTGGGGTTGCAAAGTACAAAACAGAGATGCTAAAAAGTCCCCAAATTAAGGACACCACTGGGACTTTGTTACACATCAGATCCAAAGAGCAATTTAAAATTCCCATGCTGTGCGCAGAACTACCTGGATGCAGGCAACAGGAAACCAAGACATAGCAATGTTTCCTCTGTAGCTTATGCAATCAAGTCAAGACTACATATAATTTATTTTATTTTTTTTTTTTTTTGGGATGCACTTGGGACTTAAAATTCAGAGTTTACTCTAGACAGTAGGTAGCTACCCGTGCACAGTGGGGAAGGAACTCTCATCACCATAATTTATGATGAGAAAACAAGAGAATAGGTGAAGTACATGACCAGGAGGAAATACAAGCTTACTTAACTCTGAAACAGGTGACCAGGAGACTCTGCTGACCTCTGGGAGGTTCAGCTGGAGATGGAAGGGGAAAGTTACACCCTTGTGTTTGGAAAGCCCACTGCACTCTGAGCATGGAAGTACCATGCCACCAAAAAGTCTAGTGAGAAGCGGCTTCAGGCAGGCGTGGCCCCTCCAGGGAGCTGGGTGACATTTAGGGAACCTCTCCACTCATTTGTCTGGGTCAAGGTGTGAGAAACGAGACAGTTCACTCATGGAGAGGCACTTGGCCTGTCTAACCTGCTGTCCTGCCTCCAGCAGCAAGGCAGTGGCCATCAGCTGATGCCTGGGGAGGATGCTGTACAGCCATGCTTGCTCTGTTCCTGCCCCACCTTGTGATGTAATTGCTGCTGTCTTTGTGTCTGATGGCCCTTGATGGCTTTTCCTTCTGTGGCCTCCCCTCCTTACATCATGAACAAAGCCAGTCTCCAGGGGTATTTGCGTGCCTAAAGGAGCAGCAGGTCCAGAGCGAGGGGCCAGCCAGCAGCAGAGTGGGACAGGCTTTCTGAAGGGCTCCAGGTGCCTCGGCTCTACTCCAGCCTGACAGAGGTGCTGAAAAAAGCTAGACTCAGTCTGGCCTCAGGACTTCAATGTTCCTTTTATTGCTGAAGCAATAGCATAAAACATCTGAACAACAGTTTCAGAATGCAATCTAACACATTGTTTTGTTTGCATCTTTTTAAAATGAATTTACTAAGTTATAAAGGCATTCTGTGAGTTATGTTGGCTTTCATGTGCACTGGAATATGGTGTTTGAATAAGAAAATTCAGAATAATAGTCTGCTTTGTTAGATACCATGGTCACACAGTTAATATAGTGTTATCTTATGATCAGAGAGAGGACATTTCCAGAGCAGACAATACTCTGGGTTTTTTCTATTAATCTCCTTAACTCTTAGCTATGGCATGGATGTTAGAGATGAAGCAGAGATGTTCCCTCAACATGCTCTTTAGACATTCCATGGGGGTTCGGAAGATCCTCTCTTAGCAGCCACCTTCACAGGACAGCAGTATTTGACTTGGTCCCTCTCATCACCCCTTCAGGAGCTCAAAGCAGATGGTACAGCTACCCCAGGAAAAGCTGGATTTTTCAAAAGACTTCAGCTCCCATGAAAGCTGAGAGCATTTAAAGTTTCATCACCTCATTTAGCTGCCTACATGGGAACTGGTGGGTGCTGAACTCTTTGGAAACGCCTGTCCTGTGAAACGAGCCTCCAAGCATTTTACATCACAGCTGACAGTGTCAGTGTCAACTTCTACATGTTGAATAAGTAAGGTCCTGACATAATACACTATAATGACTCCCTGTGCAGCCCTTTAAGGCTTTTATGTAAAGATATACTTAGATGTCTTAATAGCTCAGAGTTGTTACTTTTACTACTCATAGCTGTCTTACACATGTGGGTTCATATATTGATTCACGTCAGTGTGGCTGCTAGGTGAACATATTCACGTAAGCCTTGGAATTTTTCTTGGAAAATTCACCAAAGCTTTTCCCCCTCCCTGTGAAATAAATTATGTCCATTTGATGAAGTGCTTTCTCTGGTATTCAAAAAAAGGCCATTGCTACAAAAGTTATTCAATTATCTGCCAAAAAATCAGTTGCAAACATATGCCTGTCTGGGTACCCACTAAGGTAAGAGTTTTACAGTCTGGTAAACTAAGAACAAGTCTGCATTTAAGTCTCAGGTTCTTTAATTAATCATTCTTTCTTTCCAGCTTTGGAGAGGTTTCTTAATCTAACTGTTGAATTAATGAAAAAAAAAAAAGGAATTTATGTCTGGAGCTGTATGGTAACAAGAGAACTTTTAAATTGCATGTACATTGTAGACAACATGTGTTCTTTACAAACACGCTCCATGTGGCTGTGTTTAACAATCTAAAGTATATCGTAATGAATGAACATTTAAAAGTAATAATGGAAAGGACAGGGTAGACCTCTGGATTAATCACTATAACTGTTGGGTGGTCCAGGATATGCTTGTAAAATTTTATACTAAGCAAATTTAATATTATGTAGAAAAATCATCTTTGCAGGATATTTCACCTCTGCATTCCTGTGTCTGCCTTTCTCCCTAGCAGAGCCAACATGGCCTCAGGCACTAACAGGGGTTCAGCTCCTGGGAGTGGAACTGCTCTGCAGACCCTTCACCGCTGCAGGACTGACTCTGCAAGCATTTATTTGTTGGTAGATGGATTTTTCCACTGGTAGTTGCCAGACTGACAAACCAGCTCCTCTTCTTTCAAATGGATTCCTGATGCTTCTGAGACTTTGAGAAAGCTTGTCTATTAATGTGTTTGGCTTCATTTTTGGCAAAGCAGACTCTCTGAACTCAACTAGGACGAATGCTTTTTTCTCCCTTTAGCCTCTAGCAATATGTAAATAGGTGAAATCACCTCTTATATTTGAAAAATAATTAAAAAGGTAGAACACTATCTAGCTAAATCTACTTTTTTCAGATCTGGCATTTATTTCTTTCTCTGTTTATGAAAACTAGGTCACACTGTGTATTCATTTCAAAGAAAAAAAAATTTAAATGTACTTTTCAAGCACAAATTAATGCTTCCCAATTATGCTTTCCTGTGGCGTTCGGAAAAAGTTTTTTAAAACAATAAATTTAGCATAGCAGAAAAGAAAACATTTCTATTAAAAAAGAAAGGCTATCATAATTTGCTGACTAAAACTGTGAAGTTATCAGGTTAAAAGTAAAGTAAGGTAAAAAACAAAGTAATAGAGCTAGAAGCATCTTTCAAAGGATAGATTTATTGGCTATGATCATCAGTCACAGACAGTACTGGTTTTGCTACAGACATGGAGCTATTAAAGCAATAATAAAATTTAAAAAAACCAAAACTGTCCATGAAGAATGAATGAATAAGTGGAGAAAAATGATTTTCTATAGAAGGATATGTTAATTGTACTTGTTATAAATGTTTGCCTATCTATAGAGGTCTTCTATTCAAGTAGGAGAATAATTCAAAATCCAAACTTGCTTGCCACTGATATTAAATCTTCCAGGATCTTCTTCAGCTGTAATGGCAAGAGAGGAAATAAGAAGAAGGCAGGGTCTTTGGTTCTCTGTTTGGTGTGCTTCCCAAGTGTCATACGCTGCATGTACAGTTCAGCATGCCAGCATCTCCCTCATACCAGCACAACAGCACTGGGAAGGCAGAAAACACAATTTCCTCCACATTATTATTAATTTTCCAGTGATCATAGAATCACAGAGTAATAGAATGGTTTGGATTTGAACAGACCTTAAAGATCATCTAGCTCCTAACCTCCTGCCATGGGCAGGGACATCTTTCCCTAGATTGGCTTGCTCAAAGCCCCATCCAACCTAGTCTTGAATATTTCTAAGAATGGGTGTCATGGGGTGACTTTACCTTTAAGGTGGTTTTGGGAGCTAAGGAAGTTGAAGTTGCTGGAGACTGACGGGAGTCTTTTCTCCTGACCAATTATTGGTCATTACTGGGAATTGACAGCAATTTTAACCATTGAAAAGGGAGATCAACTTGTGAACCCTACCTTAAGATGTAAAGTCAGGGCACTTTAGTTATCTCTGTTTCCTGGCTGTGAAAGGTACCAGAGCTCTGGCTGGCCTCCCGTTCCCTGCCCAGACCATGCGGCCCGGGCGGGGGCTGGGCTGGGCCCAGCAGCTCCCGGCCGGGAGATGGGGCCTGCGTGCGGGGGCTTGCTCTGGGCCCTGGCCGGGCCAGGCCGGTTCCTGGTTAAGCTGCAGGTTTTGTTGTGACTGAATTCACCAGAGACTGCCGAGTAAAGAAACGAAAAAGCTCTTGTCCTGCAGCAAGCAGAGACAGTGACCACACTCTCCAGAGCAGCTATGAGGAATCTTCTATCGAAGACAGCTCCAGCTCCTGCACCGGCAGAAGTCACAGAACCATCTACAAAAGCCTGGGCAAGATTTTAACTCTTTCATTACCCAGATGAGACTTGCAGATGAATCTTTTTATCCAGAGAGGAAAAAAGAGAGTGATCAACATGAAAAGAGACTTTATAAACTACCAGTGACAGAAAAGAATTGAGTTTCAGAAAAGGTAGAGAACAAGAAGATGCTCTTATGAGCTGAAATATTTTTCTGTTAAAGCTATAGAGGTGGACAATAAAGTCTTGAAAAAACTCCTTTAATTCATGACAGTATGTAGGGAGGAATAGAGTGTTTAAAGTGTAAATTTTGAGTAAAAAGTAAAGTGATTGTGATACAGTGAAGTGCTGGAAACAGTGAAGCGAAAATTAGAAGTCTTGGGAGGCAATGAGAAAAACTGTTTTCTATTGAAGCTCACAGAGACAGATGAAGAAGACTTTTGCCTTTGAATAACTCATCCTTAAAATGCCATCCCTAGACTCATGGCCCATACACACCTCAGGGTGATGTGAGATGGGAGGAGTGAGCTCTGATGACAGCATTTCTGGGCAGCTGACATCAGGGCAATAGAAAACTATAACAGAAATAGTTTTCTTGTGAGAAACTCCATAGATTAACAGAAAGAGACTTCTGTTTCTCTACAAAGACTGATAAAAAGACTGTAACAGGAATTGGGACTGTTTTAACCACTAAAGTTCCAAAGTTTTTGTCTCTGTTGTCATGTGAACAAGAAAATGGTGGATAGTGGGGGATAAAAAAGGTTTTTTTCTGGAAGTTTATTCTGGTGTTCTTATTATTGTAGTTTGTTAATAAACTTTCTTTATTCCTTTTAAGTTTTATTCCTGTTTTGCTCTTGTTCTAATCCATATGTCACAACAAGAAATAAGTAATTTTTTTAGTTACTGGTTTAGAACCATGACAGTGGGGCATCCACAACTTCTCTGGGAAGCCCATTCCAGTGACTCACTACCCTCTGAGTAAATAATTTTTTCCTAGTGTCTGACCTAAATCTTCTATCCTTCAGCTCAAAGCTCTTTCCTCCTCCCCTATCACTGCACAGCCTTATAAAGTGTCAGGTCAGAGAAAAACTCTGGGTAGAGACCAGTGAGAAGAACTGTGTCCCTCACAATGTTTGATACAGCTGTGGTTTCCCTCAGAGCCCAAGGAAGGGGACATGTGCTGATTGCTACCAGCAGAAGTTCTTGTCACCTTGGGGAAAGCACGAGTTTATTCCCCGATCAGCTGAGCCCTCTTGGCTGGATGCAGATGGTGAGAGGCAGTGGCAGAACAAAGCATGCACACACCTGTTTGCTGCAGTCTGTGGACAGATAGGCACCAGCTCCCAGTTAACATCTGAAGGAAGGAGTGACTGAAGCAAGACATCAGCTCTGGCATGCCTGTTGGTGGTCCTGCCAGAGTGACTCTTCACCCAGGTGTGGGTCCAATGCAGAACAGCCCTGTGAGGCCAAGGCTGCAGGGAAACTGGAGGAAAAATTGGCCAAGAGACCAAGCCAGAAATTTGCACTGCTGCTGCCTATATTGACTTGACTGCATGGATAAAAAGCTTGCACTAACAAATAAGAGCATTAAAGCTCTTTATTTTTTTTTATGTCTCTCTAGGTTCAGTCCCATTGTCTTTTATCTGTCATGGTTTGACCCCAGATGGCAACTCAGTTAAACACAGCCGCTTGTTCAACCCTCCTGCACTCCTGGTGAAATAGGGAGGAAAATCATAGGAGGAAAAATATAACACAAGTGTTGAAATAGGAACAGTTTAATAATTGAAAAAAAGTAAAATAATATAATAATGGAAATAGTAATGATAATTGTAATAAAAGGGGGAGAGAGCTAAACCCCAAGAAAACAAATGATGCACAATCCAATTACTCACTACCCATTGACTGAGGTCTGGCATGTCACCAAGTAGCAACTGGCCCCTTCTAGCCAGCTCTCCCCAGTTTATAAACTGGAAATGCCATTCTATGGCATGAAATACCCCTTTGGCCAGATCAGATCAGCTGTCCTGGCCATGCTCCTTCCCAGCTTCTTGTGCAGCTACTCCCTAGCAGTGTATGGGAAACTGCAAACTCCTTGACTCAGGGTAAGCACTGCTTCACAACAATTAAACATCACTGTGTTATCAACATAAATCTCATAATGAATCCAAAACAAAGCATTTTACCAGCTGCTAAAAAGGAAATTAATTCTATTTCAGCCTAAACCAGGACATTATCACCAAAAAAATAAAATAAAAAAAAAAATTCAACTCAAAATGCTTTTCATTGCTCTGGCTAAGCAAGGTACTAAAAGAGGATAAGTGCTGAAAAAAACTGTTTCAGGCAACACCACTGGCAGCACAGATGCAATCAGTGAGGTTTTCACATGGGAAAACCTGCTCCTGACTACCTTCATTTTGAGATAGCTCTCTAGCACTGTCATTTTCCAGCTCACACTCAACATGTAGCAGGACTAACAAGTCATCCTCTAATCCACTGGCTGCAGAGGATACCTCTGCGTTTATGTCCACAGGCAGCCATGTATAAGAACAAAAAAAGCTGGTGTTCCTGGCCCCTATTGTTTAGAGCTGGCAGCAGAAAAAAAGCAATAAAACTGTTAATAAACATTTTGAAATCCCTACTCAGTCACAGCTAAACCAGACCTAAACTCAGTATTTTTTGGAAACAGGAAAGAAACAGACACTTCATTTCTGTGCCTCAGCTACACATGAGCACAGCCCTTGTTTGTAAACCTGGCAGGCTCAGGCTTATGGACCTTAAAGTTATAATAGTATGATGTGCAGAAAGCTGTTTCCATTCACCCTTAGCAATACCTAATTGTGTGTCTTCTTTTGGCTTTTTCCACACTATGCACAAAAAAATGCTAACACAAAAATGCAAAATGCCTGGGATATTAATGGAGAGGTGAGAACCCAGAAGACCTTTTCCCTCAGCCTGGAAGATTTTTTTCAGGAAAGTAAATTCTCTGAGAACTGACATAATTTAGGACCTATTCCAGCTGTAATTGCAGATTAATTTTTTTTTTTTTCATCAAATATGAGGTGAACTGGATCAGGCTTCATTTAAGATGAGCTACAGATATTTATTTGGGCTTTTCCTCTCCTTCACAATGGAATCATCCCTAATAATCACTCTCTAGAGGATCCAAGCCCCACTGATCAAGGGACTGTACACACAATAAAAAGACTGTCTAAGGGAGTTTAGTCTATCTAATGTACAATCACAGAATCAGCTGAATGCCAGCTGTATTTACTTAGCTGTTTTTTCTATCTCAAATATACACAATATGTGGAATTTCTTTTAAGATCAGCCGAATATTGGTTAAAAAATTACCTAATAAATAAAATGGTCAAAATATATTACAAATACATTCATTCACTGATTTTGTCCACCGGTTATTAAAAATAATAGTGCATGATTAAAAATTGCTTAGGCTAAACTGAAATATCAGTTGTCCCAACCATTAAAATGTCCTGGCTGTGCTCCTAGGTGATGACAGTACTATATTTAGTCACTGAGTACCACCAGCTGTCTTGCTAACAGAAGTCTGGCATTTTCCTTAATTGAGAGATGCAGTATGTGTGAAATGATACCACTCACACTCACTCATGATAATACTAGCATGACCTAGTTGAAAGCTTTTGATTTTTTTTGCTTCTTTGTTCATAAGAATAACAGTTGGTTCAGTAAAATGTTAAAAACTGAAACCTATCCAAGGGGTTTATAAGGAATTCTCTGCAGATTATGATCTAGAAACCTCATTTTTCAGAGTCCCCTGGCAAAGAAGGGCAGGTGGGGGGCTGAAATTGAAAATATAGCCTTCAACATTTGACAATTGCCTTCCCAGTCACCCATATCTTGCAAGTCTGTGTGATGTTTCCTTAGGTTTTTTCCCCCTGGGTGGACACTGGGCAAGAGATAGCTCAGAGTGTTACATTCTGGAGGACATTTCTGTCAGGCTTCTACTTTATAAGCAGTGGTATAGGTGGAGGTGAATGATGGATTTTGTTGCTGAATAGTTTGTCCGTATGAAAAACTTATTTGTGAATTCTGATTTGAATTCCTAGAGCATAAATTTCAGAGATGAGCCAGTGGTCCTTTTCCCCAGTCTCACTCCAAACCATATTTCCCAGAAGGTAGGAGAACACCAGGTCAGAGACATAACTAAGTGTGCCGCTTCCCAGGAGAGCTCCTTGGCACTGGGGGCTGGGTGGTGGGTGATGTGGGTCATTTGTTCTCTCTTGTTAAAATGCTTCCACTCGTATTCCTGAATAAACATGCACTGAAGCAGAAACCAAAAACCTGAAGTTCCCCTTGTCAAATGACCTAAAGATTAGATATGTATATTATTTTTTTATCCAGTAAGTATTTAAGTTTTCATTGTTAAGTGGTCTAGGTATAAGAGAAGAGCCATGAGACCCCTGCCTCAGCACACACTGCAGCCTAGCACTTGTGATATTTTCTGAGCGGGTCAGCCTGGGGTTAAAATTCCTGCTGTTGACCAGACAAAAAGGGAATTGGATCCAAGGTTTCCCACATATGATGTGAATGTCCAGCCTGGACTGGGAACTAGGGCACGGGAGGAAGGAACAGCTTTAATACCAGCTTCTCTGGATTACCTCATTCCTCTTGTGAATCTGGCCCTTGGGTTATTTTTACGAAGTCCCAAAGTGAAACCAAATGATTCAAGGTGAATTAAATGTTGCAAGCAGTCCAGAACTGCTTTTTTTTTGATTCAATGAAAATGTTGAAAAGCCTTGTCTGGGGGAGCAGTCAACTACAACAGTCAAAAAGGATGGAAGAATGGTTGTTGAGCAGGGAACATCCTCATTCATTGTGCCTACTCCTGAAGGGCCAGCTGGAGCTGGCATGTGCAGCCAGCCATCCTTACTGAAAGTGTGATGGCTTGTGAATGGGCAAAATAAATATTTAATAGCACTTGCGGGCACTGCAGGCAGGTGAGGAAGCCGATCCTGAGCCGGAGACTCAGACGTGAATTCAGTTCCCCGCTGAGCTACAGAATTTCCACACAACCTCAGGTGAGTTGTTTACTCCCTGGATGTGCAAATGTAATTCTTGTAGCTCTGTAGGTTTCTCCGCTCTAGTGCACTGGTTATGCCAGCTGGAGATCTCACACAGGCACCTCATGGCCCTTGGTATAATAAGGTGAATAATGCTTTCCTAGATCTTGAGACCTGAGACTAATGATAAAGTCACTAATGGGTCTCATGTGTGCTTATTGTGATGGGCTCATAACGGCCTAAAAAACCAGAATGAGTAAAACAAATAACATTAACCAGCAATTTATTGTATGATACACAGCAACTTGCTGTGTACAATTTCAGGCTGCAATCGTGGGCTTTAAATCTTTAAACACAGGATGTTTTCCTGCTCTCACACACTCGATGCTTCCTTCAAATGAGGAACTTCTGGTGCATATGGCAGATCAGCCAATCACATATTCATTGCCCTGTGAAGTCACATTTTACAGGAATTGTGACTTTTTGCTTTAGAGGTGATTAAGAAGACAGCTGAACCCATGTGGCTTAGCAAAACAATGTAGTTGGTCAGAACTTCTCACCATGTATTAACTGTGAAATGTACTTGAAAATTGAGATTTTAATTAAAAATCAGTGTTCTTACCTGACATCACTGGAGGGTCACTGAGCAACACAAGAATGCAAATGAGTTCTAGCCTGCTTCAGCAGTGGTTAACAAGCCGAAGAAAATTATAAGAATTCACAGAAAGCCCAAAGAGCTGAAGAGGAAATGTACAGTGTCAATAAGTAAAGATCATCAGATCTGTTTTTCTGCTTTTCTGTTCCATATTTTTATCTGCCTGGGGAAAAATCTGGAAGGGATGAGCAGGCTCTCAGTCACTGTTTAATTACCTCGCTTTTCACAAAATCGTGAACAGAAGTGTTTTGTTTTGTTTTTCATTGCAATTCACAGCTTCTGCACACTAAATGCCTTCAGATTCCTGCAGAGAGCTAAATCTGGTGCACAGGCTGCAGCAGGTAAACAAGGTATATCTTAATGAACTGCCAAGTAATAACATGAAGGAGCTTTTTAGCATGGCTTTATTTTCATTACTCATGCTATACTCCATGAGTGCTCCAGTAGCCTCTAAGCCCTGAAAAAACAGTGTTTGTCCCTGTGATTCCTGATGTAACATGACCAGGAGGCACAAACCTACCTTAATTTAGCACGGCTGAGCCACATGACTTCACAAAAAGACTAGGTGCATTTTTATTTTTGCTTTTTTTTGGCAAAAGAGGAAAAGAGAAAAAGTTGAAGATCTACATTTAATCAGCAAAGATGTTTGGTTCCAGTACAATGCCCAGCAGGATGGCATTTAGTAACAGCACTGTCTCTTCTAAGAGTAGCTGCTCAGAGTAGAGGCATCCAGCTCTACCTGCTATACAAACATAATCTGATAAATAGGTCCTTTCCAGAATATTTTAGGATCTTAAAATAAAATGTGACAAGCTGGTACAAGCAAAGAGGTCTTGGAAGGGAAAGAGGTCAGGGAAAAAGGAAGGTCACATGACAGGATGGTTTGGCTTACTGCAACTTGGGCACACACTCTTTTAAGAGGAGAAACAAGAGATCCCAGTAACATCAGTAAGCACCTCCCATCAGCCGGCACTTTGACATGGACATTGTGGTAATAAGGGCTCTTGAAAACCAACCTAAAGGTCAAGACAGAACCCTGTTATCATGGAATGGCTGGGGCTGAAGGGGATCTCGGGGGTCATCTGGTCCAATCCCCCACGCACAGGCAGGGACACCTAAAGCAGATTGCTCAGGATCATGTCCAGACAGCTTCTGAATACGTCTAAGGATGGAGACTCCAAAACACGCCTGGGCAACCTGTGCCAGTGTTCACCCACCCTCACAGTGAAAAAAGTGTTTTCTGATGTTCAGAGGAAACCTCCCATGTTTCAGTTTGTGTCCATTGCCTCTGGTCCTGTCACCAGGCAACAAGCAATAAGTAGGATGTTCTCTAGGAAGTGGTTTTCACTCATAAATTGCAAGACTCCAGGTTTCTATGCCCACAAAGCATGAGATGGATGACTTGATAAAATTCTTACCAGATAATTCACAAAACACAGCATTTAAGAAGTAACAGGTCTGCTGCTGACACTAAACTGAAGACTTTTCTTGAAAAACAAACATACAAAAATTTGGACATTTTTTATCTAGTATGTCACTTTGCAGTAAGCCAGGGTCTGCTTGATCCATTTGAAATTGCTTTGCTTAGGATTTCTATCAGGGTTGCTCATAATGCCACACTATTATTTCATACCCTTCAACATAATTGTTCTCCTTTCCAAATCAGCACCTTATTCTTGCTCCAGAAATCTAAGCTTTCATTTTGAGCATATTAAAATCATTAGCATAATTAACATTAAAAGAAAATGCCAGGTAGCCAATATAAGTTCTCTGATGTTGCAAACACTGTGAAAACAACAGCTTTGTTATGTGACCTACACTCACTCATCTCAGTGCAATATTAACAATAGAATATTAATTACAAGCAGAAGGCTACTTCTTACATCAACATTTTAATCTATTTTAGGGGTCACTATTGTGGGAACATCACCAGCAGTAGCAGTTGTTGTGGAAAAGTACAACAGGCTGCTTGCTATTGTCATTCATGCTGTAAGTCTCAAGCATTTTTTTGCCAAGGTATAAATTACTCACCAGAAGGAGAGTATTCTCCAGATTCTGCACTAAAGGAATCTGCACTTGCCTTGTATTTCTAAAAATCACAACCAGGTAACATATCTCTGTGTCTCTCAACACAGTAGTTCTCCCAAATCCACTTCCACAGTGCATCCACAGTACAAAATTTGCCATATGACCCATAACTAATTTAGCTTTGATTGTATTGTTTCAATTGATGGTACATAGCTCACTCCCATCCAGCTGCTTCCACCTGGCCCTGGATTATTTGCTGACTCACAATGGTCTGTTTCTTAATAAGCATTGTAAAAAATTGTTAGCAACCAAAGCAGACCTCCACAGCAGAATGTCTGTATAATGTTCTCTACACAGAATCCAGTTGTCCAACACCACATACTAATGGAGAAAAGAGGGGTTGTGGTTTTACTTCCCTTATGTGGAGACCTAGCTTAAAAACCCAAATATCTGATGGAATTTGCACAGGGACCTTCTGGAGATGACAGGCTATCAGGAGTACTGCTGAGGCAATGCAAGGCCCCCAAGGGTATGTCTGCAGCATCTGAACTTGCCTAAAATGCTTTAAGGACTTGAAAATATTTCAAGACTTGAATACCTTTAAAGACCTGAATCTTAACACTGGAAGCTACATTTCTGACAGGTGCAATTTGTGACATGACTGTTGTCCAGTTCTAAGGGCCACAAACTACAGAAGATGAAGGTTTTTGATGCCTTTGGGAACAGGAAAGAAAGTGATTAGGGAGATGGAGGGTGAAGCAGCACCTTACCATCTTCTAGTTGCTAGGTGTCCTCCAGCTTCAGAAACCCAGCTGCGAAGGGTCTCTCAGTGGGAAATAGGGAAGCAGCAGGAAAAATGGAAGTGAGAAAAAAGAATTAGTGTTTGGCAAGGTCCTCCATTACATCAGAAATTGGACAGCTAAATGTAATGAAGGATGCCAGAAATTGCTTTGAGCCTGCATCTTTGCCAAACACTGTGACTGTGCAGAGACCATCCCTGTTTCTGTGAGGTGTGGACTTAGAGGGACTTGGGTAATCTTAATGAGCAAGGCTGGCAAGTCTTGCAGAGAAGCCAAGGCTGGAAGTTCTGTATGAATCTGAGGATGTTAAGCCCTCTCTAACCAAATGTAGTTTTTACAAGTGAGCTTCTCCCCTTTTCCATATTCTGCCATGAGGAGAAAACAGGCCAGTTTCAAGCTAGGCATTTTTTCTGGCTTTGCTCTTTCTTGACCAAGCTAAGCACAAATGAATAAAGAAAGCATAATAAATCACATGACAGATTAGCCTCAATAACTGAAGCAGAAATCAGAAAAATAAGTAGGTAAATAAATAAATCTGAAAATGCAGAAGGATCCATCTATAAAAGTGTATGCCTCTTTTGCATTTTTCATTTTTCACTTCCATATGTAAATTGCATTGGGATGTCTTCAGTATTTTCCATGCCCATTTATCTTATGATATTTTACTGTTCTTGCCTCTTTTTTCCTCCCTGAGACTTTTCTAGCACTGTGGTTGGAGAGTGCAGCTGGGATACAGCTGTGTACTGTCCAGCTTTGATGAGCTATAAATGTTTTCCCTTATGCTAACGCTGTGACATTCCCTACTGCTTTGGTTTCTTGAATGCTGATGCTTAAAAGGCAGATTTGAAAACCCCAAAACTGCTCTTTTTAGCCAACACTTGCTCTCCCTTTGTATCAGCAGTTTCTAATTAAACAGTACCATCCTAGAAGACCTAAAGGTCATTAAAGGTGCACTCAGGGTGTCCAAGAAAAGCAACACAATGCAGGTGTTTTTTTCTCAGTTCAAAATGTACTGGTCAGTCCCTCATTGATTAGCAATTGTGCTAAATGTCATATAAAAGCCTGACCCTAACACTGCTAATACCTACGGTCAGCCAAATAAATTCTTTCAAACTTTCACAGTGGAAAAAATTTTCTATTTTATGATTTTATAACCCTGTCATTAGCAATCTTTGAAACAGCATTCCACCCCCAGGTTGCATTCTGTGGTTATGAACTTCATTTGATCACTGCCCCATCAATTTGACATTAACTGCTACAATTTACAACTGCTCTGGCTTTCCCTCTCTTATTGCCGTACTTCTGCAAGTGCAAAAAACTGCTGCCCAGGGGAAGTCTGAAAGAATGCAATGTCTTGTTAAAACCTGAAAGGGCAACAGGGGTGGGGGAACAACCTCCTAGAAGAGAAAAACCAAAGGCTGATAATGAATAATGCTTCATTCTCCACTGTGAACATGGGTGACCTGGCATGTAGACCACAGCAAAGTAGTGAATAATTCACCGAGAGAGTCATAGACCTCCTGGTAGACCACAGCATTGCTTTGTCTCACAAATATGTTCTCCCACAGAACAGGGCTCGACAGAATATTTCAGTCTACAAATGTTTAAACAAAGGCAGGTGTGACAGGGTATAACAGGGAAGCACTGTGCATGGAGCGGGCCCGAATGCATGGATGTTTCTCCACTAGCAGTCGATTGATAATTCCCCAGGCCCTGGCATAAGGGTGAAGGAGAGAAGAATGGCTTTGGTGGAGGTGAGGCACACAGCTGACGTCCAATTTCTAGCCCAGACAAGTAACCAAGAGCACTCTCAAAGAGGAATATTGAAGCAGCATTAACTGTCTGAGCTGAAGAAACAGGAGCATGGATTTGAGCAGCAGCTGGAATCCAGGCTGATTTCCTGACCTTTGTGCTCATAAAAGGAAAATTATCCAAAGGAACCACTGAGGCTGGAATATGGTTCCAGTTTCCATGTGAGTTTCTTTCTTTGCTTTTGTGGGTTTCTCAGCCTGAGAGACAAGTATGAGGCCAGGTTGTTTTCTGGTTTAGTTTGCAAATGTTCATGTTGCTGAACACTATTCAGTTTCTACCTCCATCCATCTCGGAGCCCAAGGCTGTGAATGTGGGCCTGGGTCCTGGGGGCTGTGCTGGGGACAGAAGAGTGGTGCAAAAACCCCTAAATCCCAGCTCTGCTCTGGGTTGCCATTGTGTTTGGGAACAAAGCTAGCAGGCATTTTTTGTTAACTTGGATATCAAACTGTTTATAGAAGATAACATTTTAACAGTTTTAGCCATTTCTTTAGCTTCTACATCTCTGTAGCCAGAAATAGTCTGATCACAGGCTAATCTTATGGAATAGCTGAAGTTTAAATTGTTTGATCTGATGGGGCTACTGAGTGAGTCACTTCTATATCCATATCCTCTCATGTTACCTTACTCAGACTAAAAAAGACCTTTTGATTTCATTGTGGTCATTTCCTGCATATAAGACAGTTCATGTCTAGCCTGTGCTTTATTTTTTTCTCTTACCCAGACAGACTGAGATATTCTCAGGCTCTGTAATTTGCCAAAGTATCAGGCAAATATTCTTACATTCTTCCTCCTGGTTATCCTCCCATGTTACACAACCTTCTATAGATTTTTATTCTAACATACCAGGCAGCATCTTATTCTCTTACATAGTGGAGGATATGTCCGGTCTGTCAGCCAGGAGGAGGTGTCCTGTGACAGGAGGAGGATGTCCAGATGTTAAAACTTCAGTTTGGAGCCATGTGCTTTGGTCATGGGGCAATGAGGCAGGGGACACAAGTTCCCACAACCTAGTGACTGCTGTACCTCAGGACAGCCACTGACAGAAGAAATACTTCAGGTTGTCACCATGTTTCAGAAACCAGCAGGGTGTAATTGTTAGTGCATGGGCAGGGAATGCAGGGACCAGAACACTCTGCAGGACTCTCATGCTGTGCTTGGAGCCTCCAAAGGAAGGAAATCATGTTTTGCATGAGATGTCTTTCAGTCCCCTTCCCTCTTGGCACTTTTTCCTCAGCCTCACTGGTACTGCCAGATACTCTCAATGACTCAGTTCCACTAAGCATCACACCACAGATGAAAACAGACATTTCTGTTGAGATTCTATGTCAAAAAAGCTTTCTGACTTTTCTCTTTACAGATCACAGGCTGGGAAAAGTATGACAACTCATTCAGAAAAATCACCTTTCTAATCCATGCAGTTCTGCTCATGCTTGCAGAGTCTCTTTACCAGAATGCTCAGAGTAACCTTGTTTAACAACTATAATGAGAGAATTATTTCAATAATTCAATTGTTTTTCAAACTAGTTGATTTTCTCTCTGTACTCCACATCTGTATAAAAATTTAATTTTTATAAATGAAGACATTTTGGTGTGACTGCAGAAATATGACTGTTCCATTTTTTTTAATGGTGCTTTTAACTCCCAGATCAGATTGGTTCTTTTCTTACTTAGCAAAGCCATAAATGCTCTGTCATAGCTGATACCTTTATTGCAGATTCTCAAAATTATTTAGTCACTGTTTTGACTGGTTCAAATGCATTTGAGAAGCTACACCTAATATTTACAAGCTTCTGGCGTAATATTTTTATTTTTCCAACCATCAAAGTCATATGGTCTGCAAATTAGCTCATGGAGCACCACTTCTTTTGCATCTTTTTCATTATTTCCATCTATTATATACTACTCTCAAGCCGAGAAGAAACTGTAAAAGCACACAACTAAAGAATCTTTGTTTATTATTTGGAAAAGCTTGGATGTATTTCCCTTGGCCAGATATTACTGACTATGACTGGAGGACTAAATGTTCCTGTTATTTCCAGTAAGTAAGCTTTAAAATACAATTTTCTGACTTGTGGATAAAGTAGAAAACAAAGCTAGTATTAGTATCAAATGAGCCCTCATATTTTTCCAATTGATGGATGCCTGGCAATTTCTATGAGAGTATTATCTGAGAACAGACTTACTTATTGTTCAGCTTCCAATGGCAGGACTCAGATGTGATCCTGCCCCTCCTGTTTTCCTGCTTTCTGGGGGGCCTGGTTTGGCTTCCATGGCATCCAGGGGAGCCTGGAGCACTTTCAGCCTCTGAGAAGTCACTCAAGGCCTTCAGGGGAATGAGTCCCCCATTTTCATGGATGGCTTAGACAATCTGAACGCGCACAGAGGTAAGAGAGCTGCAATCCCATTTCAAGCAGGGATGCTCTGACAGCAACTGCACAATGCCTCCTGCAGACTTGAATAAGTGTCCCACCTCCTTCAAGAGAGACAGTTACCACCACAGTGCAACTCCAGTGGTTACTACACTGCTATTTCAATCTGCTTCTTTATCAGGGTGCTTCCCCTGCCATGCGGGCATCACTCACTGTTACCGACCTGTTAATGAGACTCTGCGTACTGACAGTACAGATCAGGACCTGTTCCCATGGTGCACGCTGAGAAGAGCTTTCCTTCTCCAATTACCCCTTGGAAACAGGACAGACAGAATCTAACCTCTTGCCCTATAAAAATTGCATGTTGTTCTGAAAGTCAAAATGCAAATTATTCATTAATTCTGTAACCATGTTTAAGGGAAGAGGAAAACAGTAGGCAAAATTGGAGTCTTCTATTTTTACCCATGTGTCTAGTTGATTACATGTCATTCTTCTCACACAGAACTAAATACCTTAAATGCAAATAGCCAGAGGTTGTACGTTTTTTTGCCCTTTCCACAGCTGTTCATTACAGAGCTCAACAGCAGCTGACAGCAGGTGAATGTGTGGATGATGGGCCGTGGATATATTCTGTTAAATAGAATGAATAAACCATTAAATGATCTTGTTTCTTGATATGCCTAAATGCAAGCTGCACCTTCAAGCAAAGCAACATTAAATTCTGTATAGCAAATCCCTCTTGTATTTTGCAGCACATCAGTGATGCAAATTTTATGCTATAATCTTTTAAGCAATTATAACCTCCATTTATTTTTAATGATATAGTGTATACTTTTGCTTTTAGTTCTAGACAATTGAAATAAGGATGCATGAACCTGGAATACTAGACTACTTGTATCTGGTTCATTTCATAAACTATATTTGGTATTTTATATAACTTGTTTTACCTGGGTAGAAATGAGTGACAATATATCTTCCCTTTTTGAGAATCAGTATCTCTGAGTTTCACTAATACGTTAATTTAGCTGAATGTCTGTATGCCATTGCTATCATAGGAACTGAGAATGATTGGGAGCATTATTTTAGAGGGAATGCATATTGCAGATATATAATATATGTGCATGTATACAAAGTAGATATAAAATAAGAAAGAAATTATAAAATTATTCCCAAGTCACCATCTAAAAAACCCCCCAAAAAGTTGTAACCACTTTTTGATTTAGAAATCAGATGCTGGATTTGGAAGTGTCTCTCTTCAATGAAAGGTTTATATTTTCTGTATAAATATTACTTCAGATGTAGATCTGCTCTCCATTTTCTCAAAAGGGGATGTATTTTCCCATGACTCTGGGAACAAAGGACCTCCAACTCTTTCCATGACACACCATCCACACAGGCATGACCCTCCTCCAGCCCAAAGGCTGTTTGATCCACAGGAGTATGGGTTTTTGGAAGGTCAAACAGCATTCTTCTGTAAGAGGAAGTATTAAGAGGGAGAAGTACAGGACCAGACTGGGCTGGGGACTTCATCTGAGGGATGGCATCACTGCACAGCTATTACTCTATTTCCAGATGTGAGGCTTGGGGAAAAAAAGTGATCAAAGACTATTAAAACATTAACCATCCCTGCTCCTGTGCCTTCTTGATTATTCTCCCTACCTTGCTTGCACAGTAGAACTTCTGTCTGTATTCCAAAAGTTGGGAAGAAGCCTTGTGCCTTCAGAGTCCAGCACTGCATTATCCACTCCTGGAAATACAGGAGAAGACATTTGTCTTGGGTCAGTAACACCTGCACCTGTAAGACTTGCTTGAACAGTGTGCAAAACAGGATTGACTGCAAAAGCAAGCCGTTCCAATAGCACTAAAGGTCAGGAGGAGGAGATGGTATTTGATATCATTAGGAGTTTTCACATTCCTTCCTTGTATACAAGCAGAAGGCAGTGTGAATTTCTTCTTCTTCCATTCAGTGAAGCTCAGGTAGAGCAAGATTTACTAAAATCAAAACAATAGGGTGTATGATTTACAAGCTTTAGTAAACCTGAGATATCTTATCCTGCCAGCCCACAAGAAAGTCAGACTCAAACTCTCCATAGCCCTCTATTGTATTTTGTGTGGAATTAGATTGCATTGTACAGCTGGCCTAGTGATATTTCTTTGCAGCCAACTGTGGACTAGAAGCAGGTGAGAGAATTAGTAAAGTTTAATCCATTTTTTCCTGCCAGCTTCTGGAAACATGTTGTGTGCTCTATATTTGGAATTTTCTTTCTTTAGAAAATTCCTCTGTAACCAGCTTCCAGGGAAAACTTTTTCCCTGTCATGCTGCTGCTGTTTGGCCACAATTTTGACCTGATGTTCTTTCAGAGACAGCTGTATCATTTCTCTTAAACATTTGAAATCCATATAGAAGTGATACAGTTATCTGTAGAATTGTCACAGGTTTATAAGAGTAGGTTTTGCCACTAGCAGAATTAAAGAAGACTGGTAACAGAAGCATATAAAATATGCTAATAAGAAGATATGGAGACAAAAAGCAAAAATAAGAAGTTACATGTAGGCTACAAAACCACTAACTAGATAAAGATTTATATATTAAAACATACTTTAGTAATGTTTAGAGAAGTTGAATAATAATGAAAAACAGATACAAAACTGTCCAGCTATATACAATACTACAGATTTGTGCATGTAAAACTATCAATAAAATGAACATTGAAATAAACCCAGATGAACAGACCAGAAAACAAAGAGCAGCCCTGTCAGCATACCAAGTTGCAGTAAGATTAATATGTGCTGCAAGTGTTGTTCCCAATGTATCTCTCTGCACTCATCCATCATCTCCCTCCATGAAGCCAGCATAAGCTTGTGGCCTTTTTGCTGCCTAAGGCAACCTTGTACTTGGGAGTAAATATAGATTATTTGTCCAGTCCCCAAATCAACAGTGCTCACACAGTTGTTTGGTGCCCTGAAAACTCAGTTTTCTGAGCTTGCCGGCATAGTTTCTAAAGACTTTCCCAGGACAGTAACCGTAAACATAGATATGTGTACGTTCTTTCTGATACACATCGTTTGATGAACATCTCTCACGGCCAGTGTGGTTGGGAAGGTATAAACCTGACTATCCAATCCCTGGATGTGGTCAGAAACCTATAAATCCTGGGAGAAGAAATAAAGGTCTCTCTTCCTTTCACCACACCCCGAGCTGTGTTCGTGTGACCTATTTTGTGCCCAGCAGCAACAGTTGTTAGTCAGTAGGAGATTTTTCTGTCCCCTTACTGAGAATATCCAGGCTTTCTCCTGTTCTCACCTTCACCTCAACTATGCTGTGCTTTTAAAAAAATTGGTCTTCCAGAGTCCCACACTGAAATTGGTGTGAAAAGCTGGACACTTCTAAAGTCAGAAAGTATTTAGACACTTAGTTTAAAACTATGCAAGGTGTCATATTTACTGTGGAGGAAGTCTAAGTGTCTAGCTCAGGGTAGACACCCACTTGTGCATGGTTAACATTAAGTGAGTTAATGGGGTGCTTAGGAAGATGTATCTAAAGCCCACTGCACATACAAGTAGCTGCTACAGTCCACCTGAACCAGTCCACAGCCTGAATACTCATTAGACCAACACCTGAAAAACACCAGAGGTTTCTTCTTTCTCTCCGGCACACACTGGCTGTGGTTTGAATGAGCTGCAATTAACTCGCTCCATTCTTTCAAATAAGAACAGTAACTCATAGTGATACCTTTACAAGCCCTTACATACAGCATTAGCATCCGCTCCCAATTCCCCTGTCTGTGTATACAGAGCCCATAGTCTGCCCCATGTTCACAGCACAGACAAGGGAGAAGTGGGAATTCTCAGAGCCCTCTCAGAGTTTGTAGTGCAATCTTGTTCCTCCCTCCCCAGATTTCCTCTGGTGTCATCTCTGATGTCATTACCAGCACAGAGTGGGGCTAACACATATCTCACAGGAATGTTGTGGGTGTTAATTAATAAATGCTCATAAAATTCTTGGAAACCTTCAGGATGAAAAATGAAAAAAAAAACTTTCTTAGAAATATGTTCTTATTTTCTGTATCCAGATACTATGTCTCCCGAGGTCTCTGGAATCTGAAAGTAGGTCAAAACTTGGCTC
This sequence comes from Poecile atricapillus, assembly GCF_030490865.1. Classification (NCBI taxonomy): domain Eukaryota; kingdom Metazoa; phylum Chordata; class Aves; order Passeriformes; family Paridae; genus Poecile; species Poecile atricapillus. The sequence goes on from NC_081289.1 coordinate 47,175,796, forward strand.
TTAATAAGTTGAATTGGGAACTCAGAAATTTTCCTCCAGACACAGTTTTGAACTGCTTAAATTAAGAAACATGAAGCTCGCTTCCCTGTACCCAAATTGTGCTGTACAACAGCTGAGGACAGCAATGAAGAGCCAAATGTTGGCCTCAAAGTGTCAACCAGCCCCATGCTAACACCTCAGCTTCCATGGACTTACAGGTTTTTGTGTTTTGGCTCCCCCAAAAAAGTCATTTGTGCAATATATCATTTAGAGCATGAAATGCCTCCTTTTGGAGGAGCCATGATGAGCCAAATGTATGCACACATTTGTTTCATGTCATTTAACCAGGTAGAACATGGGCTGTTAAAATTCTCTGTATGTACCAGCTGGAGTGGCGTTAACCCCTGCAAGAAATACACGGCATTGCGCTTTTCATTTCCATTCTGTAGGAACAGACATGGCTGAGACATAGGGTGTTTCCTGAGGTTAATGATAACCTGAGGTTAATGGTTCCTAGCTGAACTTTAGGCCCTTGGCTTCCCCTAACCTGTCATTAATCCCCAGGAAATGCCTGAAACCAAGCGTATTATTTAAATCTGGCAGCAATTAATTTATCTCTGGACCTTACAGATGCTTATATTAAATTAAAAAGAGGATGATTTATGGAGGATACAATAATGTCCAGATCTAGGCAAAGATAGATGTTATCCTTAATATTTAAAATTCAGGTTTCCTTTTTCACTGAGTCGTTTACTATCAGTATTAAAAGGTTTTATTTAATTATTCTATCAAATAGGATCTTTTCCTTAATTATTCCTTTTAAAAAACACTTTATCTTGTATATTCTGCCAGCTGCATCATGATTTTATGTCTTTTCCTCTTTGGGAGTGTTTCATGAACATTGTTCACTGTTGCTTTGAATCAGAAAATAAATGTATTTTTAGCAACTTAGTTTAAAAAGAAGCAATCAGAAGAAATGTAGTGCCATTTGTAAGAAACAAGAATTATCCTCCCTCTCAGCATTAGATCTATAAGTCTCAGACAAAATAACAGCTGTGGTTTTATTTCTACTTATTAAGATGGGCCAAAAACACAGTGTAAGGTTCTCGGTTTCTACAGAGCCAGAAGGTGAAGCTCAATATTGGTTTCTATTCTGTTTATCTCTGGCTTTTAGGCTGAGGCTGCCAGCAGTGCGTACACTCTCTGTTAAGGCTTCTGAAGCCGTAGCAGAGCTCTCAGTGATGTGGTTTGGCAATAGGTACCACTAAATCACCGTCATAGGCGTCAGTGCAGTTGGCTCCGTAATTGCAAGCAACAGCCATAAATCCATTGAAACTAATCCATGTACCAACTGAAATAAAATCCTTAATCTCATCTCCTTTCTGTTTTTCAGCTTTCACTTTCAAGTCTTATCGCAGTATAGTGCCATTAGCTCTACAGATAAAATGGGGTCTTCCAGACTGCTTAAAATCTGAAATTCTGCTGTAAAAACAGCTTAAGAAAAATGGACCTTCTGAGTTAAAGGTGAACTGCAGGGGGACAAAAATCAGAGTTATGGATTTTTTTTCCTTTCTTTGCAGAGAATTCATTGAGTAATATGTTTCATGAAAAAAATGGTTACTGAAAAATAAATAGTTTATGCTTTAATATTTCTGTAAACTGATTAAACCAATTCCCTACAGAAAAAATACTGCTGTATTACAGTATGAGCTCTACTGATACACAGGATTACTCCACTCTTAGAGAATAAGAGGAACAATCTCACGTGTGTACATGTGGTCACACATCTGGCTTTGTGCAGCATTAGTACTCCCCTTCCTGAAATCAATCTCTGTTGAATATTTTTTCCTTAACAGCCTCTTTTCACATGTTGGTTCTGCTGCCTCTCAGCAGTTTCTTGTATAACCCACCCGAGGAGAAGAAGACAGGGCAGATGCAGTGATTGTGTTATTCTGGTCAGGCTCCTCCTCGCCAAGGAGTCTCAGCCTCAGCACTGCCCTCCCTGGAGCAGCTCCTAGTCCTGGTAACACCAGTCTGTGCATGTGGAGAGGACACAGACACTGCTGTACACGTGACCATCAGTGCTGCTATGAACATTCTTGTGAGGAATGGAAGACAGACTTCAGCCTTCTCCACTAATGTGTGGCTCCCCCATGTCTGAAGAAAATTATCTTTCTCCAGGTTCAGTTCAGGAAGCCTTTTTTAACCCTCTCTTTTTTACAAGCTTAGCTTCATATGGCATAACTTCAGCATCTCTTTTTGTTACAATATTTTGTCTTCGTTTTGAAAATACCACCATATGTGTTCCAGCTACAGGTGTTGCCCTGTTTCATAATAACTAATTAAAATATATGTACTGCAAGATCACTTTCCAATGGCTAAGAAGGGATTACAGAAATATGTCTATAAAATATCAGTCAGGGAAGACAAGGGTAGTTATGTCACAGCTGTACCTGCCCTGTTCCTGCAGGGAATGTACAATGTCCATTTCTTCCGGCATGCAATCGAGCAGCTGCAGAGCTTCATCAGTGCACTGAAGCCTCCTGTTCCAGCTGGTACAAGCAATTTTGGGCTTTTTCCCTTGGAGCAATCAAAACCTTTTAACCATGATGGAATAACTGAAGTTTCCACAAATTTTAATCAGCTAAAGAAAACATATTTAGAGTGTTCCTCTAAAGACTTAGGATCCAGTCTGTATCCAATGTAATTTAGGAAGGATTTTCTATGCACTTTACTAAACTTTGGAGTGAAAGAAGATAGAGTGTGTTATCATGAACGCTTTGTGGAGATCTTTGTGCCAAGAGTCAGATTCGGTGATGTTTACATGATGCTTGGCAAATAAATGCTATTCCAAGGAAAAAGAAGCCAGCTACCAATATACTGCCACATTTCTTATGGTTTCCTGATTTTCTGCCTTTTGGTATGCCTAAATCCTCTAAATATGAGCTACTGAATCAGCATTTTGTATGCTCAGATGTAATTAAAGCTGTTCAGAGGACACAGATTCCATTTTGCTCTAAATTTCAAGGTTTCAGAATTTGTTTTCACTATTTGGAGGAATGAAAAGAACCCCCCCAAACAGTTTTTCAAATGGAAATTGTTATGAAATGTCTGCTTATGGATATAAAACCTGATCTTTTCGGCTCAAGTTCTTTCTCCTCTGACTGTGACAAGGGAACCCCAGGCAAAAACTTTCTCAAGAAATGTTTGTCAAAACTGATATGTTGATACAACATTTTGGCTTTGATGAAGTGACATATTTCATTTCACTGAAAATATTCTGACCAGCTCCAGATGGGATTGACTTATTTAAGCTAAGAAAATGATTCATTGTGAGAGTCTGAATAACCCAATAAAATAATGGAGTAATGCACGGGGGAGTCTAAATAAGCCAATAAAATAACAGAATAAAGCAATATTCTTCAAATCAACATCATTGGATCTGAACCCTTGTCTTTATGTCTGAGATAAACTGATAAAGTATAAACAGATTTAAATAGTAGAAAGGATGTTTATGTCAATCCAATATAGGCTCCTGGATAATATTAGCCTTTTCCTTTAGAATCCTGAAGCCATAGGAAAGTAAGTTCTGAATCCAGCTTTCTCCTATGCTGAAGAGCTAATAAAAAGAGAAGACATCTGAGAAAAATTTGTGAAACATATTTCTTGAGTTTTTTATTAGAGGAGAGTCTAAAACCTACCCAGATAGTTATTTCTTTACTATTAGGATGTGCTGATAATTGAAAATATTTTTCTACAACATAAGCTACATCCTCCTGATGAAACCTCAGATAATTAGTTTAAGCAAAAGTCTAGATGATCATCCATTCTCTTAGAGGATAATCCATAATTTTAGCAGTTCCAGGTGTATTTCGAATATAGTAAAACTTCACAAGGTCTTCACTTGTAATTAATCTTTCTTAAGTAAATATAACATTTCTTGAAGAGTTTCCCAACTACCTGTGTTTTCTGCATTTTTTAACTTTTTGAAGAGAAGAGAAAATCAAAAAATATTATGCAATGATTTTTGAATCATCTTCATATTATTAATTTCAATACATAACCATATATTCAAGTACTTGAGTAACATTTTCTACATCAGCTTCAGCTACTACAACACATTTAGTAAGGGCCCTCAACCTCCTTTTCAATGAGAGAAAGGTAGTCGAATTGTCCCGCCAGTTCACTGCTCGCACTGTCATAATGATGTCTGGATTTAAGTGGAGCTCTGACCACCAGAATATGTCATGAAAGCCTTGACACAGCCACCAGATGCAGAAAATGTAGGGTGGCTGACTTCTCGTGAACTTCACACTTATCAGGGATTGGAAATCCCTGCCTGACCTAGAGCTTTGAGTATCGGCTGTGGAATTTCCCAAGCCATCTGACAAAGTGCAGGCATCACATCAATAGCTCCTGCCAAGCCATAGCAGTGATCCAAATACCTTTTCCTCTCAGTGTGTCAAGAAGATTGGTGTGCTATCAGCCCAAGCTAGAATTAAATCACAGAGATGTTTTCTCTATGAACAGGAAAGAGGGGATAAATAATCATTTGCTTTGTTTTCAAAACCAGGGAAAACCAAGACTTGCCACACTGATTTTCAATGAAAATGTGATTGCCTAAGCAAGGCTCTACCACTGTTGATCAAAGAAGATAACTTTAAAAATCAGTTTGGGATGTTTGCCTAATTAATGTAATTGCAGTATCTAATCTATTTGATCCAGAGCTAAGGCAATTTGGGTAGGGTTCGAGGGTCAATAGGGAACAAAGCCTGATTCCTACTCTTGTCTCTTGGGAACAGGCTGCCCAAGCCCACATGGACTGGAAAATCTAACTCACACTGTTTTCCTTCAAGAAAATTCCTGGGGCCAATGGAAACACATGAGGTTTTATATCAGGTCATTAAATTGTCATGCTTTGTCCTTTGATTTAATTAAAATCTTCTTAGTTATTCAGACTTCTGTGCTGCAAGCTGAAATGTAAATGAATGATAAGATGAATGGTTTAATATAACATCTACAACTCCATATTTCTTCCTACCTGAGAAGTTAAAATTTGATAATGTATTTCAAACTCCACACCATCATCACTTCTCAGTGTTCAGAGTTACTGCTTGTGTTAGAAAACTATAAAATATATTTTTAGTTTCTATATTACAAATACTCAAAATAAAATTATCTTCTTTTTTTCAACAAATGTTTAAAATTCTGTGGAGTTCAAGGAACTGAACAACATCATACAGACTATTTTGATGTTTTACTATTTTGACTAAATAAGCATACAATTGGATTGATATAGATCATAATTCACTATCTTCCTTTTTTATTCCTTTGTTGAATAGAAAAAGCACTTATTCCCATGACTATAATCTATTTTTTAGTATACCACTAATGATTTATTATAGATGTCTCTCAGGAAGAAGAATGAGCTTCTTCTGCATTCTTCTGATGACTTCAGCAATATAATTAGATATTTTATTTTAATTTCACTGATACCACTAAGTTCTAAAATCTAAGAAAAAGGTGTTTTCCTCGATACCACAGGAAACATTCAACACAGATGTTTGCATTCTGCATAATGAATCCATACGTATTCTGTTTTTAAAATCTCTGCTTAGTGTAGATGGCAAACTACTCAATTACTTTCAGAGTATTTTTCTCTTCCAGACATAACATCTGCAATTCAATTAAATGTTCCATCTATTTTCTTCCTGTCATTCTAGGGTATAGACCTTGATTCTGTTAATCCAGTGTTGATGCTTGTTGTGGAAAGGACATTTAAAACAATGCAATACTTAACAAATGAGAAGAAAAGAGTATTTTGATGTAGGAAAAGCTACTGTGGGACCAGATCAGTGATTGTTTCATAACCACAGTTTTTCCCTGGCAGGCAATTAGAGAAGATCATATATGCTGAATTTCTCTGAGGGCCCTGAAATGCTTAGTTTCTGTTCCAGCTTCAACCAAGAAAAGAATTAACAGCTCTACAGATTAAAATTCTGTGAACAGTCTTTGTTATTCACCTGCTTTTTAGATAATTTTGCAATAATTTCTGCAAGAACAAGTCAAGCTTTCAAATGGGGGATTTGCAGGAAGAGAACTCACATGGATTACTGTGGCGAGATTACTAGATCAATACTAGACAAGCTGCAAAAATAGCAAACATTTCTACAGATAGGATAAGAAATGCTTACTTGTCCCAGATAAATACATTTGCAGTCTATTCTGCATTGCACTGACTTTCATAAGACCTTGTCATGATGCTATCTGAGTACATCTAGGCATTATTGGGTGAAAGCATTAATAACTGTTGCATTTTCTTCCATTCTCTGTCATTTCTTCCTTGTAGGGACAGTAGAGGACATTTATTTGTTTAAGTCCATTCACTTAATACGTCCAGTGCTTGTATGAGCCCAGTCACTTTGGAAAGTCAATCCACTGTCTCCAAGGAGGTTCCTCTGCTCCTCAAGGTCATACTGAGGTGTGTGGCTGCCACTTACCACTGCTCTGGCACATCCTTGGAGGTGTCACCCCTCTGCTGATGGAGAGCGCCAGGGAGGGTGGGGCACAGGTGGCAGCCCCAGGACCTCTCCTGTGGGAGGTTTTCCTGTGCTTGCCTTGCCACCAGCTCTGTGCTGCTGCTTGCTGCCTTCCCTGGGGACCCTCAAACACTTCCTTTTTTGAGGTATCTCGAAGGCTAATGCTAAACACTGGGTTTTGCCTTTTGTCAAGAAGACTAAATTTTGGAACTCACTATATCTGCCCACACCCAGACTCCTTCACCAAGCTAAACCTGGACATAGAGCAGTTTTGAAGAGTTCTGCATCCCAAAATTGTGTCCTTTGCTTGGAGTATGTGCTCCTTTCCCAGCCCCATCTTTTTCCTTCTCCTCATTTACATCATGCATCAATGCACTTTAAGCTCAATCTACAAAAATCAAATTACTCAACCAAACAGCACACAGAGGAGACAGCTTATGACAATAACATCAAGTGTTGCTACTCAGGGATTATTACTTTATAATAGAAGCCAGAATCTAGAACAAATTGTTTTTTGTGAAAGGAAGTCTGCTTTCTCAAATGCATGAAGTTTATATAATAGTCAGAAAATGGCCAGTTCAGCAGATTTTATACACATAAATATTATATGTAATATTTTATGTATAAATGTTCCAAGTTTACTCCAGTGTAAAGCTTTCCTTTAAAGAGTAATTCTCACCCCATAATTCACTTTTATGATTTTCTTAGGGCTTTAAGTGTAAAAGCTCAATCTGGTTTTGTTTTATTCTTCCTTAAAAAAAAAAAAAAAGAAAAGAAAAGCACAGAACGAGTTATTTTTTACACTGAATGTGCCAAAGGCATGTTGTCACATATGAAGCTAAACATGTCACTTTTGCAAACACATGCACAGACACATATACACATCCAGATACACAATGACTTTTTAAGACTTAATGACAATAGAAATAGTTTCATGTGGAAAAAGGGAGGCCCTGACCAGAGCCGTTGACTGCAGCAGGCTGTGCTCATTCTTGGGCTGCTCTCCAAACCTCCCTCCAGCCCTCCTGTTTCACATCTAGTGCAAAGATATTTCTCTCCCCCAGACAGTTTCTCACAAATCTGAAACTTGGGCTTTCTGCCAGATACTGGATCTTAGGCTGAGTCTTTTGCTTTACTGCGACCCTTCCCATGTGCTGTCCCTTCCCTTTGGTCTCAGAGAGCTGCAGCAGACAGCAACAGTCAGGTTCTTTGTTCATGCTCTTCCTCTCCTGCCCTGTGTGAACAGAGGAGAGCACTGATTCCTTCTCAGCCATGGGCACACATTCTCCAGTGTTTTAATATGAATCCTCGCAAAGGAGAGGGTTTGGTGAAGCTAGCTGAAGAAATCACGTGTGTTTGGGCTGGAGTGTTATCACTTTTGAACCACCATGGCTTCATGAGGGGAAAGTCCTGCTTATCAAACCTGATTTCCTTTTATGACAAGGTGACCCACTTAATTCATCAAGGGAAACCAGCTGATGTAATCTTCTTGGATTTCAGTGCAGTTTTTGATAGTGTCTCTCACAAGATCCTTCTGAACGAAATGTGTAGCACATGGCTGAATAAACACATCATGTAATGGGAGAGCAACTGGCTCACAGGTTGGGCACAAAGGGTTAAGAGAGACCTCAACAAATGAGAGGGCAGGGCAATCACCAAACATATGAAATTCAACAAGGGAAAGTGCCAGATTCTGCACTGGGGACAAGGCACCCTGGATCCCTGTCTGGATGACAGACTGGGGAATGAGAGGCTGAGAAACAATGCCATGGAAAGAGACCTGGGAGTCCTGCTCGAGGAAAAGTTGGATATGGGTCAGGAGTGCCCTGGGTCCCCAGGGAAGCAGTCAAACACCAAACCTGACAGAGTCCAAGAAGCATTGGGACAACACTCTGATGCACATGGTGGGATTTTTGAGAAGGGCCAGGAGTTGGACTCGATGATCCTTGTGGGTCCCTTCCAACTCAGCTCATTCTGTGATTCTGTGATTCGTCAAAGTCAAGGATGCGGCTGCAGGGGTGTCTGCTTTTTCAGTCTCCCTGTTTCTTTGACAGCAGTTCAACTTTCAGACATACCCTGTAAACACACTCTTTTTTTCCCCAAAATATTCTATTTTAGACAGAAATTATGTCCAGTATATTATAGGATTTAAATTATAACTGGCTGAATTACAAAACCAAAGCCACACGTGGTTTGCATTACCAGAACTGACTCCCTTGGGATCTGAAGTCCTAATACATTTTCTCCCCATGTAGACAGTGCTGTACTTGGGAGCTGCAAGGATTCCCTTTGCATTCTACTTCACTTTCTAGCACTTTTTAACTTGTGTGACTTGCTGCATGGAAGTGCTTTTACCATGAGGACACCCTATAAAAGTGTTTAAATCCCCTGCTCATCCACACAGGGGTTTCAGCACAAGTAATGGCAGAAGACACTCTACAGGTACCTCCTGAGTCCCTATCAACTTATTTCTATGGCAATTTAATAGGATGATGCTTAGTGAAGCCATGCTATGGGATCAGACACTAACATGGTCGCAAGGTTTATTGCATACATAGCACATGGAGCAACTTACAGGATTCTTGCTGCTCTTGAGCAGCTTACAGGTTTTGGTGTGAGTATTCCTCAGTTATTTTACCATTTTTCTTAACAACCACATTTTTAGATGTGATTTCAGATGTGTAAAAGTCTATTTGCTAAGATAACAGATTTTTTTCCAGTCAAAGGAGATACGTGCATTATCATCCAGGGCAGTCATTCAGATTGATCATCTGAAATGAGAAATAAGATTTGGTCTCACAGGATTGCAGAGGGTTCCTCAAATCACTTACAGTCATGATTATCCATGGTGCTCATGTCCTGGTTTGTCGCCCTGAAAACTCAGCTTCTGAGCTTGCTGACATGGTTTTCTAAAAACTTTCACAGGACGTGTAACAGAAAGAATGTACACATATCTATGTTTATAGTTACTGTCCTGGGAAAGTCTTTAGAAAACCATGTCAGCAAGCTCAGAAGCTGAGTTTTCAGGGCGACACTGGTTTACTTTTCAAGTACAAAAATTATGCTCCCCAAGCCAAAAGACAGGTGCAGTTTCCGAGACAATTTGCTCCATGAACTACTGCTCACTGTGGCAAGCTTGGTTCCCAGCAAGCCATGTGGTACATGCTCACACACAGGCATGCAACTGATAGCATCAGTACTCATAAAAACACCAGTTTGCAACATTACCTCATGTTTCAAGCACCTTACACTGAAAAATTACTAGCAAAAATAGGCATTTATGTGTACACACCTGCACACACACATACATGTCTTATGGTCACAGAAATGCTACTGGTGCCCTGCTATAGAGAAACTTCCACAAAAGGGTGCAAGGGAGATAGCTCTGTCTGTACTGTTTGGGTACTGCTTGGTCCCATCCTGCATTATTCTTGCTGTATTGGAAGAGACATCTTTCCTTGGAGCACTTCAATCACTCATTTAACAATTTTTGCATAACTGCTACATGAAGTGAGTGTGATCCTGTAAAGGAAAACATACAAAGAGCACAGCAAAGGAAGGGAACTATGTTTGCACAAGCATCTTAAATTTGGCATTTCCTACCCTAAGAGTGACCTCAATGTAGATTTTGTATTGTGTTTTACTGTGAAAATTCCCATCCTCATTGTAAGGATATTTTTCCACTACAGATCACAGAAAGCTTGAAGTGCTCCAAAATGGGAGTTCACCATCCTTACATCTTTAACTCTTTTTGGATCCAAGCCAGAACTGACTAGTTTAATGTGTCACCATAACAACTGCTGAGCACTTCAGTTTAAGCATATTTTCTCTACTCTTTTGTTCAAGGAACCAGTCGCTGAGCCATAGATTTCACACTCTTATTCTGAAACGGGCTCAAGCAGACCAAGACAACCATTTTCAACTGTTTGTCCTTGACACACAATAGACCACAGGCTAAATGTTTCCTTGTCCCCAAGGGGTAAAGCCATTGAAGAACAGAGTTTAAATGTGTTATTATTGTGTGAACAGAACAAATTCATACTTCTGACAAAATGTTTGTTTTAATTACCATTTTTTGAATATTTCATTTCCATTCCTAGCAAATCTTGAATAAAAAAATATATCTAAGCAACAGATTTCACATATCAATATTTTCAAGGAGATTTATTTTTTTAGTGAGTACACCACATAGATTTTCAGATGAGCTTTAAAATGCTGGTTTCTTTACAAAAATTCCTTTACTGGAATCAAATACTGGAAACTGCTTGATAAAAAAATTTACCTAAAGTAGCTCATAATAGTTACATTAACAGACATGTTTCACGTCCAAAGCATTTAAACTTAACAGGATTCTTAGTTTTAGAAATATTAAAATAAAATGTATCTCTTTAATAACCAAGATTTTGTCATATATAAAAAATATGAAAATCATAAACTTCCTTGAAAGATTTCCTATAGAACCCTCTTTGCTTTACTCACCTGTCGGGGCTGCAGACAGCAGGCACTGAGACATCTGTGGAGACCAAGCTTCTACTTGCATCTGCAGCTCAGATATTGAACTATGCAAATAATGTTAGAACAATGTGAAGAAAGAAAAGTCTCAAAAATATGTGATGCAATATAATTTGGAAGAGGTTTCCAGCTTTGTCAGATATAAACATCAGGATTAATTTAATGATGGAGGCAGTTCTGCCCTAGCCATAGTGCTATGCACACATGAATAGAGACACGTGTCAGAAGGCTGGGATGCAAGACAAAACATTGACCAATATCAAACAAAAGCAGATGTGCATCACGCCCTTGTTTTTCACACCACTCCTTTCTAGTGGCTGCATAACATGAATACTTTTTCATTTTCATGTTAGAGATGTCCCTGGTGGTATAAAAAGGCAGAATAACATCCTGAGTGCTGGGATCTTAAAGCATTGCTGAAGCCTTTGAAAGCTCATTTACACTAATTCAAAAATCAGGTGTAGCTATCAGTCAGTGTATTTCTTAAAGATGCTCTCTTGCACACTGTGAAAGGGTAAGATGTAGACCAGCTCAAGGCAAATCCTTTTGTGGTCTTTCCACAGATGGGGCTGCAGCTGAACACCTGTAGGAAAGATTATGGACAGATGTCTTCAAAGACTCAAAAAGAGAAGAGCATTAAGAAAAACAAGGTCCTGTGAATTCAGGAAACTATATTTGGATCACTACAGTCGCTAGAGCACTGCCGAAGTCAGACTAATTTGTCACCTAGAAAGCTACAAAAGCTAGACCTGTCAAATAAATGTGAACCTCCACCAGCCCCTATCCTGTTTCAAGGCTAGAAATAGTATTTGATTAAGTATCTGAGAAAAAAAAATAATTAAAAAGTAATAAAGCAGCTTGCAATATCATAGGAGTGTTCTATCCCAAAACTGTGTAGATCTAGGATTTATTTACACACAGAGGGATCATTCATTGCTGTTTTTCAGGGTTAAGACACTAATTTTTAAACAACACACAGTAAAATATGCATTCACAAGCATTTTCTCAGACAGACAAATTCTCTCAAGTCTTGATTTTGAAAAAGCAAATGGATTTCTAGAGTATGTTATGATACTTTGATGGTGAACCTAAACTTACTTTCAGTATAAATGTTATCTTGTGCCTTCACTGCTCAGACAGAGGTCTCTTGTCATGCCAGTAAAAACATTTAATCTCCACTCTTTGATATGATTACCTACTCACTCATTGAGTTCAGTAAAAAGTTCTTATCCTGAAAAACACAGATTTAGTGGCAATTCAGTTAAAAATATTTCATCTCAAATTCAGTTCTCTTGTAAATTAGTTGAAAATATAGGACAAGCTTGTCTGGCTGAGGCAGAGATTAAATCATCAGGAACATACTGAAGTATGCCCTACAGATCTTTAGAAATTCTGGCAAGATCTCCACAGTTAATGATTGTTATCTTCTCCATAACTAAGCAGGATGAAACAATGCAAGGAAAAGTGATCCAATTTCAAAATAGGATGCTCCAGATACTCTTTTCTAACAATCTAACCACAAATTCCTGTCCTGCATCTGATTCCCTATTCATAAAATAGTTTACCTCATTGCATAGGATGTTATAAAGCTGTCCACATTAAACAGTGTGATTGATTCCATAGTACAGTAATCCAAAATCCTAAAATAAACAACAAAAAAGAAGATGAAGCCTATGAACTCCATTCTTCCATGAGAAGGAAAAAGTTCTTAAGGAAAGATTGCTATTAATTTGGAACAGAAGGGAAAACACCCTGGTTTTGAGGGGAAAAATACATGGCTTGAGCTGTATAGGCATTGTTTGCACTCAGTGTGCCAAGGACCACTCACTACTCAATGCCCTCAGGCCATGGGCCATATTATTCATATAATTCAGAATAACCATAAATCACAACCCCAGACTAAACACCTTCTACAGCTGCTGAAAGACAAATTCAGCATGTCGTATGTTGTTGTTATTTGTGGTGCTGTTAGTATGCAGGGAAGCACAAGGCATAATAAGGAAAATTTTCCTACTATGCCCTATTCCCACAACCTTCTTCATATTTTCTTCAAATCCCAGGCATGCATTTCTTTCATTATGGAAAATATATGCTTAATTTAAGGCCCAAAACTGAAATGCTGCTTATAGTAATGCTTTCTTGAGTCTTATTAACTTATGAACTTTTGGTGGGTTGCCCAGCACTCAGAGCACTTTCTCTGTTATTTTCCAAGCTACATCTAAGCGTTTGTCTCAAGGGCCTGAGGGATTTTTACAATTTTTAGTGAGGGAAAGTCTCAAGAACAATTTTTTAGTGTAGGTCATGTCAGTTACAACTGCATTTCTCTCTTTATTCTAAGCTTAGCAGTTCCTGTATACTTAACAAGGGAAGCATTACTCCAATCCTAGACAAGTGATGTACAGGTTAGCTGATGTGCTATTCCTTCTAGCAGCCTTGAGGGTGGGAAGAGGGCCTGAACAACACAGTGGGAATCTATACCCAAAACTGCTTCTATTTCAATGACTCAGGATATTACACAAAGGTCTCAGCAGATTCCAGGTGAGCTGCAAGGCAGTGCAACAAGTACAGCACAAGCTTTTACACCTGTCATTCCCACATAGACAAGCATCCATGAAATGTATGTATAAATCCAAATAATATCCAAATAATGGTCTTTAGCTAGCAGCATTCACAGCTAAAGATGAACCATGGACAACATGGATTATTCAAGTGTGCATGCTTGGACAGTGACAGACCTTCCCCTTCTTTTCCTATAAAGCCCATTTGTATAAACAGTATTTCTTGCCCTTGAACTACCTGAAGTGAGACCTGCAAAGTAAACATATTGCTGATGGGATGTGAGCGGCTTAGGTTAGTGTATCTTACAGACTACAACCTCTACTTCACCATATACTGGACAATATTTAGGTGATCGTACATTTCCTGAACCATGCAGGGCAAAATTCATTTAAAAACCATCTCTGACCTTGTGAAAGAAGTCACAAGCTACCCCTGATGCCTGAGGAAGCAGCTGCAGTGTCAGTCAGAGATGCAGGAGCATCATCAAGTCCCCCTGCCTTGTGTAGATGAAGTAGAACCACCTTGCACACGGCTGAGCAACACGAAGGTCTGTGCTCAGATTCAGCTCCTGCTCACACCCAGAGCTAGCAGCTGGTGTATATTTTGCCACTGTATTTTGCCTCACCAGTTTCTGGAAAACTTGAGAACAGGATGGCAGATTTTAATTCTTTCTACTTTTTATCCTTTTCCCTGCTGGAAGCAAAGCTCTTTTGTGTTATCCTTTTCAGATGCCTTGTGTGGCTACCGACACAGTAACCTCAAGCCACTGCAGCACATAATGATGCCAGGAGTCCTGAACATTTATTGCCTCAGCAGGACACCGAAAATCAAACATGGCAAACCAGAAGCTCTCCTTTCAGCAAACAAATGTCCTCAATTTTCTTCCCAGGGATCAGAGCTTCTCATCCTCCAGCATCTACTTCTTACAGAAGAAAACTACTTACATCTATAAACTCCAGAGATCTGCTTGACTACAAGTGGTCCTTAAGATCAATCTAGAGTAGACGTAAGTCCACAATATGATTACTTTATGAATGTTATGTGAGGTAACCTTTCAGTAACCTTCTAATGCAACTCCAAGATTAGGGGCAAATTTGTGATAGCAATAATCACTATGGGCATGCATCTGCAAAGATCAGCCAGCCTTGCTCTTTAATACATATACAAAATAGACAGAGACATATGCTTGAGAAGAGTCCAGAATGAAAAAATAGTATCATGTCTTGCTTGTTTTTTTCCTGTGGAGCAGGGAGTGTGGGGATTAATCAATACCTCTGCAGGGTGGATGATGAGAAGACCTCTCAGAACAGGGAGAACACCAGCCGGTGTGCAGCCCTGTGCTGGGACAGCTGCATGCCACTGTCCTGGAAACCTGCACAAGAAAATGCAGACATGTCATCCCATGAGCCTCCCCTGTGTACCAGGCATTTCACTCATGGAAGGAGGAGTTGAGATTAGCTGTTCCTGACTTTTCCCCAGGCTGAGCCTCCTGCACAACGCTCAACAGCAACACAACACCAAATCAGCCCTCTCAGCTCTGACACTACCCAGACTGGTCAAAGTCTCGGGCTAAATGTTGCAGTTTACAGACAGTTCTTTTAGTATGTGCTGGGTGATTTTATTCTATGTGTAATGTATTGTAATTCATTATATATCCCCCTTCTCATTGCAGCTTCAAAGAAATAAACTTCTTTAAAAGTAATTCATTCATTTGCAGCTACAGGCAACCTTAAGTGACCCCAAAGGCAGAGACAGGTAACAAAGACAAGACCTAACCTTGAGCATGTTAATGCTGAGTTTTTTGGGAATTTTGTCAGAGCTGCGATAAGAGGAACTCGCTGCAAAGAATTTATGGAAGCACAGCTCTCCAGAAAATGGAACCTATTGAACTTCTCCTAATTAGCAATCAGGCTGCTTTCATTCATCTGAATTACAAACATCAGCAAGAGAGGGAGGGAAAAACCATACTGATGCTTTACATCAATTAATTCCAATGCAACATCAGAGATTTTTATATTATTAAACCTCCTATATAATTATAGCTCTTGCAGTTGTTTGTTAGGTATGTAAAGTTGTCCCTTTTTTTCTGTATCACTGGTTTCATTTCTTTCAAAATTTTAGCTGTCATTAATAATTCTTTCTCTTTTTCTTTTTTAATATAACAGTTCTTTGGTTATGATTATCCATATTTCATTGCTAACACTGATTTAACAGCAGTAATGCAGGACCAGACTCTGGTCTCCTTACTCACAATAGCCAAAAGTTGTGTGAACCTCTGCTGACTTCAGTGTAACCTCTTGTGTGAGTATCTGTCCACCAGTGGAAGAGCTTCACAATCTGACATGTGCTGCTTTCTTCTGAGTTCAGCCAATTTTCAAAAAGATAGTGACTTATTCTGTCATTGATTTACATCTTGACAGTCTTGTAAATAAGCACAGGTAAAAGAAAAATATTTCTATTAGCCCCATTTTATAGATTAGAAAAGGTGCACAGAGGGATGATGCACCACATCTAAGCCTTGCTTTATGGGTATTTTAGAAATAAGACAGAAAGTGATTGCAGCACTCAGTACTGTGGCTCATGGGCTGTAAGACAGATTGTTGGGAGACTACTGTCTGCAGCTCCTGGGCTCATGCCTTCTGAGGCCAGGATGAAATCCAGACCTAGGTTGTTCCTATCTATTATTTGTGTATTTATAGGGTGTCAGTCACTGAAGTACTGAAATGCCAGACTAGCCCAAGGCCACAGACTCAGCATCCAACTGGAATTCAGATCTCAGGAATTCCTCTGTCCCATTCCCATGCTCTGTTGCCTCCTCTGTGCCAAATAAAAATAAAAATAAAGTTCAGGCCACCTTTATCTCCAGGACTATTTGATTTCATACAATAGACACAAGAACATCATCACTGCTGCCAGAAAAATATTTATCCATTTTGGCTTCATTTCTATAGGAATTTTATGATGCAAAAGAGTAGTGCTGCAATCATATAAATTAGGAGACTTATTTCAGTACTGTGATAATAAGCCAACGGCATTCCCCTTGCCTGGAGTGAGCATGGAGGAGTAAGAGAAACAATGGTGATAGAAAATAGATGTTAATATTCAGCCTTATCTCCAGTGTTCTCAGCAAAGTGCTTGTTTATTGTCTTAATTCACTCTCAAGTTCTTTTTTGCCCTTTTCAAGACCAAAAAACATGCAACTTGGGAAAATAGTGAGGCAGGGCAAGAAAGGAACAGCTGCTTTTTAAAAATTCTTTTATTGCCCTAATTTATGATTTTTTTCTAGTAATAAAAATAATGTTATGAGCAGGGAAGGTGACCTTTTATACAAATTTTACAAACTACAGGGACTTGGGTAACTCAAATCTAAATCTGCTGAGGAATCTAGAGAAGTTAACTCCTTTATTCTCCTCTTGCCTAAACCAGGATAAATCAAACACAACAGAGCAGGGCTCACCTAATGAAACATATCTCACTGTATCTGAGTGAGTTATCCATGTTTCCTGTACTGCAAACAGAAAGAAACAGACAACTCAGCTAAGGAAGGCCAGGTAAACCTTACTCTATTTCTTTTTCTTCAGTAGTTATGTGGGAAGTTTGTTGGCCACCTTAAACACGGCTATCTGTACTAAAGTCCTATGAGACATAATCCCAGATTGAGTCACCACAGTTTCATCAGCTTCATCCTTATTGTTTCTGGATGATGAACAGTTTAACACAAGGCAGAACTGTATACCCATTTATTTCATCTGTTTGAAATAAATATTGTAGCTTATCATTTCCCTGTTGTCTGTCAATGACTCAACCCTAAGGGTTGAGTACTCATGAGGTACCACTGAACTACAATGTCTCTTTAATGAGTAAGAAACAAGTGCCAAAGGCTTGAGCTCACAGAGCTTCTCTGCCCTCCCTTCTTTTAACTTCTCCCTGTATTCTTCTCTCTCACCTAAGCTCTCATCACCATCTACAGCTTTTAGCAGCTGGTGGCCATGATAAAGCAGGTCAGCTGCTGAAATTCTTCAGATAGCTCTTGACAGTCAATTTGGATCAACAGTCTACAGGAATAGTGCATTTCTGAAAGCCACACTCATTTTATACATGAGTGTAAATGGCTAATGTTCAAATATGCCAAACAGCTCAGGATTAAGTGTACTGGAAAGTATGAATTTAATTTCCTCTGTTAAAGAATTAGGAGAGAAGCTTGTTTTTAAATTTCCCAGTTGCAAAACAGTAATTTCATTTTATTTCAGGCTTGTTCTCTGTGAGGTGGGGTGGTTGGTACCATGTACAGCATTAATTTGAAAACATGCTTAAGCACACAGAGTTTTAAGCAAGCAAGCATTAGCTCTAATGAAGTAAAGAATTTAATATTACACCATTCTTCAGTAGTCAAGACCTGAAAGTCTGAAAAAAGTAATTTCTATTTTCATCCCCACAGGAAAAGCAATAGAAAAACGTTTATTTTTTTTTAAACCTATTCATGGAGTAACTAATGGCTTGACTTTGGACTGTGCCACTGTCATGATAAACGTCCTTTCCAAGATACTGCTTAGTTTACTCTGGATCAGGGAGAAAGTGAGCAAGCAAGAAAGATTGACACGGGGTTGTGCTTGAGGCCAGATTACCCAGAGGCAGAAAGTGGTGGGCAGCCTTCCTTGGGACCCTGTTCCAGTGACATAGTATGTCTTTTCATTAGAGAAAAACTGCTTTCAAAGGCATCATAGCAACTCCTGAAGGACACTCTGACATTCAATATGGGACAGAGAGTTTACTGTTTAACACTGAAACACAGTTTATTAGATAAACATTACATTTAAGTAGCAAGAAAGCACATGAAGCCATTGCAAAAGTTAATGTATTTTCTTTGCTGCAGCTTTGTCATTCATGTTATTTTTCTTGAAGAAAGAGTTTAGTATTGAAGAAAAGGTTCAAAAAGCAACAGCAGTATAAACCAAAATTTACTTGCTCAGTAATTAATACTGTGTATTCACCAAACTGCTCCATCACTGGTTTCAATGTTTACTCCTGAATAATATTTTTCTTTTTCACAACTCAAGGATCTTCTCATTGGTGCAGGAAGAAAGTAAATCTTCTGCGTGTGTGACAACAATCTGCTGCCACAGCAATGCGTGTCATCTTACATGCAACCTTTCAGGCTAAATTCTGCTCTTAATTATACTTGATTCATGCTTTTGGCTTGCATACTTTTACAGGAATTTCAGAGAGAGATCTCTTGTACGACTGTTGTGAGTACAGCTCTACTCCTTTGCTAATCTCACTTCATTGGTCTCAACCAAGTTGCTCCTGATTTATATTAGTTTACCAGAGATCAAGTTCAAGCATGAAAATCACCAGGAAGTTATAGACCTTTATTCAAAATAAAAATATCTTTTCTCATTAATTAGGAAAGGCAATGGAAAAAGTAAAGAAGTGACTTTACATTTTGTTGATATGTGAGAACATTTGTCCAAGTACTAAATCCCCCTTTAAAGAAAAATAACATGTGCTAAAGCTTTAAAAGGAGTCCAAACAGAGGATTAATTGAGGAGATTGATTTCAGTTCTCCCCACCTTAGTTTAATAGGCTTTTTCTCAACTGGATTTTGGGGAGTTTGGTCTTTTAGATCACTTATTCTTAACAGCAGTAAAGAAGAAATCTGGAGATTGATTTATTGTGAGGATTTTGCATTGAACTCAATGGACATGGTGTACTGCTTTGTTTCTTGCTTTTTGTGGGGTTTTGGTTTTGGTTTGGGGGAGGTGGGGTTTGTCTACTTTCTAGCTAATATGAATCTGTTAGGGTTTACACTTTGCACCTACAAGTATGATATATCTTCCTCTGAACACAAAAGACTTGGACTCTGTATTTTAAAAAAGAACATTTCATGCTGATATTTTACTGCAATACCAGTATTTTCAATACAGTACAATAGAGTATTTTCAGTTTGGAAATTCTCTTGGAATTGAGAACTTGCTGATACACTTCTGTGCTTTAGAACTGCTGTGTTAGCTGAGGAGAGTAGAGTTAGGTTAAACCTGAGAACAAAATATCTCCCGTTACAAATGTAACATTTGACCAAGGACCAAATCCTGGTTTGGTTTTGGGTCATAAAGGTGAAAGCCCCTCATCAATCAAGTTCTTTTTTGAACTGATCTTATTCCAGGACATTAACTCTTAAGAGCCCCAGGAGCCAAAACAGAGAGGAAATTACTCCTTTTAACAGAGGATGCTCTTGTAACTGCAGCACCACGACACACCGACAAAGGCGGCTGTGTCCACATCTCAGGAGCCAGAGCTCAGGGCAGCTCTGCTCAGG
Organism: Poecile atricapillus; assembly: GCF_030490865.1. Classification (NCBI taxonomy): domain Eukaryota; kingdom Metazoa; phylum Chordata; class Aves; order Passeriformes; family Paridae; genus Poecile; species Poecile atricapillus. The sequence continues at coordinate 47,195,701 of NC_081289.1, forward strand.
GACCTACACTGACTCCTGGTCGTATTATGGGTGGGGACACACACTCAGAGGAAGCTATTTCTTCGTGTTGCTCTAACCTCCTGCTGTTGGAATCTCTGGCACAGAGCAGCCTGATCCAGCTTTACTGCAGCTCTGCTAGCAGATTTGGTCGGCTCTGCGTGCACCGGTGTAACTCAGAGCAGTCAGACACGCCAGGCCAGACCCTTGGCTGCGTTCACAGACCACACACCAGCAGGCTTAGCCTTACATCTGCTAGTTACAGCTCGAGCTGCTCAGAAACCAGGAGGTGAGTGCTCCTGGATTTTTAACTGCATAGCTTTTAATTGTGAAAATGTTCTTCCAGGTTTATTCAAGCCACAAGAGATCAGAATGGCTGGCAGGGCATCAGCTCCCCAGAATAGTATTCAAGGTCAGGTTGGATGGGGGTTTTAGAAACCTGGCCTAGTGGATGGTGTTTCTGCCCATGGCAGGGGGGGTGGAAGTAGGCAATCTTTAAGGTCCTTTCCAACCCAAACCATTCTGGGATTCTATGAAGAGTAGCCCAGGCACACCTCTTTCTCTCTAGGAAGAGATATGTCCATACCATAGCCAGAAATTGCTGACTCTGTGATGCAAGCACATGACCTGGCTCCTGTACTACATTTCCTGTCAAAGCTGTACCTAGAATTTATGAAACTCTGGTGATTTTTTTCCCTACTCTGTTCTGTTTTAGATCAGGCTGAGAATACATCTGAGCATTCAGAGATTTTTAATATTGTCCTTTTCTGGCTAAACAGATGTAATGTTTTATTATTTTCCCACACTTCAGGCTTTCCAAAATGTGCTGCTCTTATAAGTATAAATGTAGGGGAGGAGAGAAAATGGGCAATTGTATTTCCTATCCTTTCTTATCAAAGCTGTGTGTTGGAAGAGAGGGAGAAACTGTGAAAAAAAATAAGAATAAAATTTATTGCAGACCTTTCCCAGCTGAATGTCTTCCAACTGAGCTTCCTCTCCCAAATTTTGTGATTTTGAAGATGGTGCATGATATATCTTATATACAAGCATTTAAATGTGGGAGGTTTTACAGTTCAAGAAAATAATGTTTCCAGCCTAACCAAACACCAGGGGAAAAAAGTGTGTTCAGTGATATCTCACAGAACTACATCTGCATTGTGATTGTATAGAGATTTTTAAATGCCTGGCCTGTCTATAGAAACCAGCTGGGGAAAAAAAAAACAAAAACCTGTTACTACAGGAACCTGAAGGAAAGCACTGGCTCTCCAAACACTATAGCATGTACTTCTTTCCCCAGGACATATATTAGTGATCTCAAAGGAGCAGTTCCCTCTCACATTATACCCTGGAGCTTTGAATCAGTATTTGCCAACTCCTGTCAGCCTCAAGTACTTAAATGTCGTGACTCCTACCCTAGGCCAATGTATGATGATCTCCCAAATACGTGGATGCTTTTTCCTGACTCTTCCATTTTTCATTAGAAAGTTCAGATCTTATTTTTAGATCATACCTTTCCTTGCCAGATACCCACATAATGTTTACAGCACTACCAGATTCAAAATATTGAGAAGCACTTTTGGAAGTTCTTTACAAGACTCCCACTTGGGAGCCACATCTGTAGTCAGCTCACCATGGTTTTGTTCAGGCATTATGTCTCCCTCACTTCCACACAAATTCAGGGACATTCATTCCCACATCTACAACTTAACTTTCCACGCAGCTCACCCAGAGAGCAAAAGCAGGCACACACTCTCCAGTTATAGGTCAGTTCAGCCCATAGACTCACATCTGTTTCTTGACCTGGCATCACCCCTGCTCCTTTTGCAACACTGGAGGCTCCACATCTCATGGGGTCAGTCTAGGGAGAGTTTTGTCCCTTCCCATCCTTTTCGGCCTGAAGAGGGAGACGCCTTCTTCTAAGATAGTAAGATGAGGAGGGAGTGGTCAGAAAAGCCCGAAGTCTTTCTGAACTGCTTGGTATTTCCCTGACACCCTCTTTTTCTTCTCTCCTGTGGGGTTAATTTGGGGTTATCCTTCTTCTACATTCCTAAGAAAATGTTGCCTGCTCATGCACAAGTGGGAAGGAGTTCTGTTGGCTGTCTCCAGCAGCCCTGCTGTCTTCCCTGTGGCTGCTGGGAACGTGGCAGAGGCAGCAAAGCGAGGACTGCAAAGCATGCAAGGACTGCAAGCTGTCACTCACCCTCCTGGGACCTCAGTGTTTGCTGCACATGCTCTTAATACTGACTCCTAAAACGGGACACTGCTATTTCTTTCCTCCTGTCCCTTGAGAGTCCCAGTCAGGCTGGTTATATTCAACCACACTTGCAGGAGAGATGAGATGTTGTGTCTAAAGCTGCTTTGCAGTGACTTCTTTAATTTCTTCAGCTGGAAATTTCCTGGGACTCCATTTCATAAAATATCCAGTTAATCACATTTCTTATTACTTTTAGTGACCAAGCTGTACTTAAACATGCAGCTACCCGTTACACTCACAGTTCATACTCCAGTAGGAAAATTGGCTAATCAATCACTCACGTGAGAGGCAAGCTTCAGGTTTGGCCTCAGTTTCTGAGGCAGATTTTTGCAGTTCTTAGTATAAATTGTCATTACAGTATTCAGTTATAACCAGATATTGGAGTTACCACAGTACTAGTGAGAAAATGAGGAAATCATAATGCAAAACAATGGTTTTTCACCCTGCATATAGGCATAGAGCATTCATTAAATTCCTTGAATGGAAATTGTACAGAATGACATGGGTGTTACGAATTGAGACAAACCACAGGGTCCATATGAAAGATCATGAGTTTCATGGGAATTCAGGGTTGAAGTGAATGTTGGGTTTGGGTTTGGAGTAAACATGGGGTTAGACTTTTCACATTTTCCAATGCACCCTCCTCCTCTACATCTATTTTATGGTGATCTATTTGCTTTCTGGAACTACAGCACTGCACAGGTAAGAAAGAAGAATGGTTAGCTGTTTATGGGTATAAATTCTACCCAGTCAATGTGATGAAGCACCATGAACACTTCCACACAACAGTATCTTTAAAAATAGGTTCAGCCTGCCAAGTGAGACTGAAGAGGAAATACCTGGGGAAGAGTGCTGTTGCAGCCCAAATCCTTATACTTTAGTATCTGGGAAGCTATGAAAAACATGTAGGCAGGGGAGGTTCCCATAAGATTTAGAGCAAAGAATATGGAAAATATGAAATCAAATTGAAACACTCAGCAGAATTAAGAAGCCTAGCAATCGAGAGGCAGCTATCTGGAAAATGGTAGGGAGAGAAAATAGTGAAGAAGGTTTTTTATGAAATATGAGTAGTTATTAAAAGGTTTGCTACTGCTGAATTGAGTGCAATAGGACAAGATAGGATGCTGTTGAGAAACTCAGTAGGGTCTGGTTACTCTTTTTATGTTGGAGGTTATTATTTATATATTTTCCTTCAATCATGTGGCCCTAGGGACTGGATTAGCAGCCTTACATCTTTCATTATTACTATACTTGTCGAAGGAATTGTACTTAAGTTATTTACGTATTTTTATCTTTGGAACTCCTCTTAAAGGATCCCTCTGTGACTTGGATTTTGCATGCAGGACATGAAGACTTGCATGCATCTCAGAGTTTCAGGGAGACAGTCATGGAGAGCAGAGCTCTCTGCCATATTGATATATAACAGAAAATCAGTCAAAGGAATCGAGTGAAGTGTAACACCTCAACAATATCCACAATGCGGCTAATTCTGATGATTGTGTCAAGATTTATCTTCACTGTTTGATATTTCCCTTCTTGAATGCATTTACTAGCACACTCTCTCACCTTTCACTACACCTTCTGCAAGCCTGCTTGTCCTAGTTTAGGGCAAATTAGGGAGGAAAATTCCAAATGGGGGTTTCCCCAGGGAAATGACCCCTCCCCACCAACTGGTCTGAGAAAGGAAAAAAAATCCTTGGAGAGAAGTGGAAAAAGATGTTTATTTAACAGAAATTGAGTAATATTAAATAATAAAACCTCTTGCTGTTCGATGGGATGGCAAGTCTAGGAAGAAAAAGTCCTTTTCATGTGGTGTAGCTCAGCTCGCTCAGGTTTTCGCTGGAAAGTGCCGAGGCCCAGGCCCCGGTGGGCCACAGGCGTGAGCTCCCGGGGTTTGGCTGGGTGTTCAGTCCAGAGCAGGCTTGCACAGATCCAGGAAAAAAAAGGGAAGAAACAAAGGTCCAGGGAACTCCTCTGCCTCAGCTAGCTAAAACTAACTAAAAGCCAGAGAGAAGCTCTGTCCCACTGTCTGTCCGTGCTGCAGACACCACAGTCCAGGAGCAAGATGTGTGGGAGTTATATTTTCTTTAACACAAACTGCGGCTTCTTCTACCCCCTCTCTTGCTCTCAAAGACAGTCTTAAAGGTGCAGAACTTAATATATAACATAAACCAGATGACTGGGGATACCAGTATCATAAAGTCACCCCAGGACACTGCTGCATTGAAGAAGTATAATTTTGCACACTGATAGTAACTCATCCTCTCAAAGGCACAAAGTCAACTTTTTCCATTTGAATCGGGAGGGGAGGCAGATAAAAAAAAAATGTCAGCAAATTTCCAGCAGTGAAGAAAGTAGTGTAGTCTCTACTAGATTCCATTTCCAGGGCAAAATTCTGCTTTCAGAGCAAAACAGACACTGTTCACGGACCTCAGCAGAAGTCATGGGTAAGTACCTGAGGGTGGAGTTTGTCCCCTTGACATTTTTGTGAATCAAGGTGCGAGAAACTAGTTGTTCCAGGATTTCCAGGTCCAACTAGTGCACCAAACATACCCACTACTTCACATACATTTTATACATATAAAATGTATAGTACAGTAGCCTGTGCACCTTGTATTTCACTTTTGTCTGTGAAACAAAACAAAACATAACAAAAAAGGAGGATGTTTCTCTTGCAAAAAATTTCAGTGAATAACAAATCAGACTCTAAAGAGGTCATAAATTTTGCTTATAGGAGTCAGATTGATAAAAACCTTAGTGGCTTATAAAACCTTTTGTGGACACAGTACTGCACCCCTCATTTTTGAATGCTCTCTTCCTGAAGAGGAACCTGTTAAACAAGCACCCTGGCCCCCAAAAAGGGAATAAAGGAGGGAAAAGCCCTTCACTGCAGCTGTCAAAGCTGTATCACCACCCAAGAACCCTGTGTCCTGTGCTTCCAGTATAGTTTTCAAGACATTCTTCTGCAAGGTAGGAGACATTCATTTCCGCCCTTAAGCTGTGAATGGAAGAGTAACAAGACAGTCAAGCCTTGAGTTACTGTTCTGGTGACCAGACTGATGTATGAAAGATGGGAATCAGACTCTCAACCATCTATTATGTGAATCTGAGCCTGAACTTCTCACAGTTGGCATGCAGCCTCTTGATTTTCCAAGCCAGGGACACCTTTTAGGAAGTACCAATACAGGTACAAATTTTCAAAGGGGAGTGCTCTCCTCACTGTCATGGCCTTGTCTGCAGTCTTGACCAAGTCTTAACTTCAAAAGTATATTCATTAGAAAAGAAAACACTTTCACTTAATTAATTTCTTCTCTCCCCCTCTTAAAATCTGTTTTCATTTTTTGTGTGTATTAGCTACATTTGATAAATCATGAGCTAGGGGTCAGCAAGATTTTGCCATGGCAAAGCTTTGACAAGTACTGACTAATCCTGACAGATTTCCCACTGATTGCATTTCAAGTTTTGCCACTGAATCAAAGAATAGAGACTTTGTAAGGTGTCTTTGTGAGTGAGCAAATTTCTCAGATTAGTACAGTGAGAAGAACGAAAGGGATCTGAGCTAACAGGAGCAAGAAAATACTGTTTTCTTAGTATAAAAGAAATGTACTGAAAGATTTTACAAAAGGTTTTGATTCAATATTTTTTGTACCCAATTTTAGGCACAATTGGCTCAAATGCTTTCCTTTGATGTAAATAAACAATGTACAGAATAAAATAATGCTGTATTACAGAGGATCTCAAAGCAATCTTTTGGGTTCAATCTGAAAGAGGGGAAATTTAGGTTAGTATATGCAAGAACTTCTTTACAGTGAGGGTGGTGAGGCACAGGTTGCCCATCCCTGTAAGCGTTCCAGTCCAGGTTAGATGGGGCATTGAGCAACCTGGTCTAGTGGGACGTGTCCCATGGTAGGGGGATTGGAACTGGATACCTTTGAGCTTCCTCCCAACCCAAAATATTAAAGAGTACAGTCAGTCCTGAGAAATTTTCTTCCCAATTAACATCAAACTGGCCAAGTAATTCAGTGTAAGTTTGCCAAATCCTGCTTTGCTGACTCCTTTGTTTTGACTTACTGGAGTTTCCATTATATCACATTTAACTATGTAAAAGCTGAGCAAAGTAATCTAAGGCATATTTAACTGATAGATCAGGTGGCTTGACATATTTTCACGTCAGCTTTGACAGCTAGATAGGCAGAGCCTGAGAAAATTACATCTCCATATGAACAAGGATGCCTTTTTTTATCCAGTACCTCAGCTTACTTAATTGTTGACATCTCAGAAAGGCAACTAATATACAATGAACCTTACAGGATGGAAAATTAAAAAGTACAAAAATTTGGCAACACTCCCCTCTGACTGGATCTAGAGAGAGACTTAGTGCTAAAGGGAGCTGTCATGGAGATAGCAAATTGTGTTGTGACACTCCATGGAAGAGAAGAAAACTGAAACACAGATCAGTGCTTAATTATCAAAAACCAGGGGGGAAAAAAGCATTCAAATTCTGTAAACATTTCTGATTTTCAGAAATGCTGCCACTCATTATTCTCTTTCCCTTCTGTTGGATTTCTGGCTCTTACCCATCTCCAAAGTGCATCCTTTGAGTAATTTACTCATGGCTTTTATGTTTCTGTGAATTCCCATGTTACCAAGTTTTAGAACTCAAACGTTTTCTGAAAATGCACTTCAAAATAATTTCAAATTGCTAAAAGAAGCAGAATCCTAAATTTGTCAATATACACACTAGCAGCATGGTGTCTTCAGCCAGTAAGTAAATAAAAATAATGTAATATTGGCTGATATATGGGAATATAAATAATTTGAATAAAGAACATCATATTCTGAAAAAAAGATATGCATTTAAATCAAAAAAAGCAGATTTGTTGTGTGGTTTCAATAATAAAAATCTGAGGATTTTTTTCTTTTGTTTGAGGTCTATTTTTTTCACACTTATTTTTCAAAGCAACTTTCAACAAATTTTGAAAATAACTGATTTGTTGATACTTAAAGACACAGTAAAATGTATTTTGTCTAAAAGAAAGAAGAGAGGAAATAAACAGTTCTGATGACATTACCATTTCTGCCTCACTGCATAGGTCTAGCTAAAATGCTATTTAAATGTGATTGAATTCTGTTTATCCTTCTCATTTTCCAAATCAGTGGCCATTTAGGCAATGGAATACATTTGCCCATGTGCACATATGTTACCTGCAAACACTGCATTTATGGATCTGAACTGATTGTTATAATGCATGTCGTTAAGGCAGAAAGACCTGATAAACTGTGAGACAGCTCATATCTAAATCATAGTCCTAATCATAATAGAAAGTGTATTCGCAGTACATGAATTTCAAATCTACCTAAATATTTGTGCTCTGTGTATTACTGCATTCATCCTATGAGCATCAAAACAATGTCATGTGAGGTTATTATTTGCAACTAATAGCTGCATTCGGTTACATAGCCTGAATAATGATTACATCCCAAGACCAGTTCATCTCTGGTATTAAAATATCCCTTAACTTTATCAATCCTTCTGAAGTATTTATCTTTTAATTTGAAAAAGAAACATAATCTGGTACATTAGTGACCTTCCAGTTTACTTCTTTGGCTGGAAGACAATTTAATTCCTTTCATTTTTAGCATGATGGTCAAAAAATCCTGAATACTCGTAGAAAGTTTTGACATCTGCTGGGGACTGCTGCCAAGGTCAGACTTCACTTTACCTGAGTCCAGCTGACTGACAAGTTATTTCATTAACATTATTTCATTAAGACTAATGTTGAGGTTTTTATTGCTTCTTGGAGAATCATTTTCTAGGTATGTTATGTGACTGAAGACAAAAGGGTACTTCCCATTGATTTGAATGTCCAGCAAGTCAGGTCCTTTATTCCTGGAAATAACAAATCAATTAGTAAATTTAAAAATCCATAAGACTTGTAAAACTGAATCCTTACAGCAATGCAAATCCATGTTAATTTTTTGGCACTTTGGATGAAAAACATAAATTAGGCTAAAGATAAATTTAGCACAGGAATTAAATGTTTAATTGGTTTTCAAGAATGTGCTTTATGTTTTGTTACTGTTGGATTGGTCACATATAATGGAGGAAATTAAAATCTATAATAATAACATCATGCTGGCATTAGACAGAAGTAATGCATGGGAAAAAGTAGCAAATATTTCAGGCATCAAATGTTATCTCTGTCCCCATACATGAATAGGCTCGTTCCGATTGCACTTTTGTACAGTCATCACTCAGTGCCTCAATCAGGCTACTCACATTTTAATTTCAATTTGATTTAATTGCAAGAATTGTAATTTCAAAAGAAATTATCAGTATAGAATCCAGTAGTGTTTTATCTTAATTACAGCTTATTCTTCGTGTCATCTATTCTTCTCTAAGAATGATGAATAATTGATTACAAGATTTGCCACAATTATTTGATGAAAAATCAATGGTGTTCAATCAATTTGTTTAGCGATTGTACTTTGTAATTTACATTTAAGTAAAAGATTAAGATCTCTGCATAGTTAAATAACAAAATATGTTTAAAGAATGTTAAAACGTAACACAGTGAAACAAAAGTTAATCAAGTTAGGGTTGAGATTTACACTTTTGTCATTTTAGAGAAGGAAAAGGACAAATTGTGTGTCACATTATCCCTAACTTCTAACACCCTGGCTTCCTAAAGTGCCTTTTTAAAGCAAATTTGATTTACTAAGAACAAAAGATACTTAAAATATTCATCATTATTTATCTAAAATAATATTTATTGCCTTCTGTGAAACAATTTTGGGATTTTTTTCTGTGTAGCACTTAGATAACTGGATCAGTCCTGAAAAAGAGTTAATCATCAAGTGTCTTACTGCATGGGGGATCAGACTTGCTCTCAAAGATCTTTCTTAAAGGGGGGACAACAAAAGGTTGTTGGTGTCTCCTGTTCAAACAGAAACACCTCCATGCTATGAAATGGCCACAAACTCTTGGGGAAAATGCTGTGCAAAATCCTGTAGTCTCATACAGGCAGGAGACTGGTGGAACAGGGAAATAGATATGCAAAGAACCATTGGGTTTCTGAGTATTCTCTTGGAACTAGAGAAATGTAGGGGAATTCTGCCATTGTTTCTTGAATGCAACCAGATTCATCTGAGACCACTCAGAAAGCAGAGTAAAATCATCCATGGCTGGAATAGTTACAGAAATATTGGGATGTTTTCCAAGAGCTGCTCCAAACGTCACTGCAGCTCACAGGACTGACTCCAGCTCTGGCAGAGGGAGTAAGGCACTGCAGCAGATCATGGAAACAGGACTGACATTACTTTTATGTATTGTAAATTAAATGTTGCTTTTTTCATCTCAGTCAAATTGCCTGTTTTTTCCTAGTCCACAGTAAATAACTAGGCTAGGAGAACCAATGGAACAGTGTGTGATCAAAGACAGGGTTTGAAGCTTTTGTGTAAGGGTAACAGTTTGGCTGAGGAAGGATATAAAGAGTTAAACATGTAGGGAAGGTGCCTGTGAAAGCAATCCATAAGAAATGTTTTTTTGGCTGGCCATGCAAGCATTCAGCTGACTTTTAAACAGAGATTAGGCAGGACTATACAGCTGAAAAAGTTATGGAGCCATAGGATAAGGCCAAAACAAACAAAACAGACAAAAATCACCAGGAGGGATCTTATACAAAAATGAAGGACTATTGCAAAAATAAAACAAAAAAGGAGATACAGTAAAGTGGAACAATACTTGAACTGGAAAACCTGAGAAGTTTTTCCTTCTCCAAAATGCAAGCATGCACTCCAGCTTTGTCCTGACCCTGATGCAGGATGCAATTCCCTCCCTCCTTGCATGCTTCACCCAGGTTTAGATGGGAAAAGAAATCAAACCTGGACACTGTAACGGGACTCATAGTACTCCTCAGTCTATCCCTGCTTTGACTCACCCATGACCAGGTTTTCAACTACCCTGCAAAACCATTCAGCACTCAGAGTTTTGGTGTAAATTTTTAGGTTCATGCTGATACCGAAGATAAAAGTGGTACACCTACCAAGGTTAAAACTCATTATTAAGACTGGGATTTTTTTTAACCCAATTCTATACAACTGATAAAGAACAAGCTGAAGAAAAGAGTTGGGTTTATAAGAATCAGCATTTGAAAGCTTTTACCTAATTGCTTTGGCTAGTCCACATTACTTGATTCCAGTGAAAATGTCCCAAAGACACCAAAACACCTAACACAGAGTTTTAAGAAGCTGCTCTTGTTAATATTAATAATTGATGTGCTTCCATACAGCATTTTGTCTGAAAAACTCTGCATAAAGATTAACTGACCCTTATATGACCCATGTGGTGTAAGACAGTTTTATTCTCTGCATGCCAACAGGGAAACTGAGGCATTCCTACAGCTGCTTAGAGGCACATATAGGAAAGGAAGGACCATTGTATCCATTATGACATCCTTTCCTGAAGAAAGACTAAGTAATAAAAAGAGAAAGTAAAAATCCATTGTACAGTGCTATAGAAAGCAAGCAGCAGAAATTAAAGCACTGTTTCTCTCCCAAAATCCCCAAATGAAGCTGATCTATGCTTCACAACTTAGAAATAAAGCTAAACTAAATCAACAGTACAATTGGACCTTGCACGAAATTCCAATCTTGTCGCCCATTTAACAAAAATTTTGTTGTAATACGGCATCACAAACCCATCACAGACATCTGTGGGGTGGCTGAAAGTCAGTGTAAAAATTGCTATGTTTCACTCAAAATTCTCCATCTCCAGGCATGGCCTTTTTCTATTCCCCAAACTTAAATGGCTTTAGTAATCAGACAACACAGCCAGACCCGTATTGGCTGAATCCAACAGCTCCAGATCACAGGATCAGGGTTGGAAGGCACATCTGAGGGCCGTCTGGTCCAGCCACCTCTTCCAGGCCAGCCTCAAAGCTGCATCAGTGCTAGATTACACGTTTGTTACTCAAGGAACTACTCGTGTTTGCTTACCTGCAGTTGCAACTGGAACTGTGTATGTATGGTTTCCATATGTAAACATGGGATACTTTAAAGATAATAAGAAATATTTAAAGTATTCACTGGAAGAGGTAGGATTGGAAAAGAAGGTCTGATTGATTGCTCTGGGCATTTCTGTCCAGTGTACCTGTATGAATCTGTACAGAGACTTTCCTCCTACTTCAAAATCACAGAAAAACATCCCATACTTCACATTTTTAAATTTTAACCTTCTGCAAGGTGGACCAAAAAACTGCATTCCTCACATGAAATTAATGATAACTGTCAGCAATACTTTCTACAGAAAAATTCTAAACATAGAACATATTTTAGAAAACATTTTTCATAAAATGGGCAACAGTCTCATGGAATTAGGGGTTTTTATTATGTTATGATACCAAAGGTGGGAATCAAACCCCTTTTAAACTTGCTCATCAGCAGTTTTTTGGAGTTTTTCCTTGCATAGATATTTTGGAATATTTAACAGAAGTTTAAGACATACAAATAGATATTTTAATTCTGGGCCTTTTTTATGTGCAAACTTTTCTTATACCCTCTTGCAACTGACTCCAGCAGCAGACAAGACCCCATCCTCAAATTATCCACATTTCAAATGGATGAAAAGTGCATGCAATTAAAACCTGCGAATAGTACCTGAGGAGAGAATGCAACAAAAGCACAAAACAGCTAAGTGGTTCCCACAGAAAGTGAAAAAAATTGATGGAAATATTATTGTCCCTTTCTCACTAATTGCATTTGCAAGTTGTAATTTTTTATCTTTCCTGCTGTTTGCAGTAGGTGTCTTCTCTTGGACACACCCAAAGTTCTGTAGGTCCAAAGAGAAAACTGTACTGTTTCAGGATTACAGTTGGTACTTTGGACATGCTTTATTTCTGTCCATGCTGTGAAAAACAGAGCAGGTTATAACACTTTTTAAACAGCCATGCTGGATTTGCATCGCAGACATGGCTGTAGAATGGCTAAATTACATTACTGTAGCAAACTTCCCAGGCTACCCATATGGTTCAGTAGAAACTAGGAGTTTATAGCTTAATTAGAGGCACTTGTAAGTGAGGATCAGATAAACAGATATACAACTTAAAAGAGGGCATTGGCCATAAATTCTTTCATTCCAGATTCAGATCTGCTAATATATGACTTCAAACACCTTTGACATGGTTATTTAAAAGCCAAGCAATCTTATTTCCTATGTCTTTGGAACATGAACTGGGAAGAAGTAAATGACAGAAATCATGCAGTGCTGCCAGCAGAGCCTAAACATATTTAGATCTTTGTGATAAGTGATACAGAAATGCTTGAATAGGTGGCAGGAAGAACACAAGACAGGGGAAAAACAGGTCTAAGGCAGAAGATGGCTCCTTTGCTACCCTTTTCTTCTCATTCCCTTTACAATTAATTTTACCACATTATTATATAATGATATTATAGTATATATTTTACAATATCTTTAATTTTTTTTCAGACACCTGCTTCATTCTCTGTGTTTTTTCTTAAATTAGAGGAGAAATACAAACTCATTCTGATGGAAAGAGTGAGAGAGGCTGGCTCCTCTGAGGTTTCCCATGTCTGCACAAGCATCTCTTCTTCTTTTCTGAAAACTTCAATGATGAAATGTGAAAATATTTCTTTTCAGACCTAGTTAATATTTAAAAGGAATTGAAAAACCAGCATTTAAAATTTGAAGAATTAAGATTAAAAGAGCACCCAGGGTTTGAGTTGCAGTTGAAACTCATAAGGTGATAAGTAGTTTTAACACTCCTGACTGTAGCAAAGCTGTAGCCTACGGTTGTAGTCTGAAGTTGTTTCCTGTGAGTTTAAGTTTTTATTTTTTCAGATGGAGAAAGATGATTTTGACCAGATTGGAATACAGATAAACTTATTCTGCTAACAGAGGAAAACCAAATGTGCTTCAAAACACTAAGGGAAAATTCTCATTTTCATTTCCTCATGTAATTCCTTGTTTAGAGAATCAAGAGAGACACTGCCAGAGACACAGTTTTATATAAAACAGCTTTTAAGGCTCCGAGCACACTTGTTTCGCCAGGTGGGGAGGGTTTGTGACTGCCTAGAAATCACTCTGGCAAAATTATTGTCACCTTCCAATTTGCACCTATAGAAGAAACAGAACATGGAGCTAAATGCCATGTTACTCATCCTTTGATGTTTCCATCGAGGGTTTAAACACTGGCACTAGAGAACCAACTCAATCCACGGTGCTTGAAGAGTGTTAGGTGCAACAGGATCAAGGGCTGCAGACTCCAGCAGCTTAACAGATACCAGAAGTACCGCTGACGACAAAAGGAAAGGGATTTATACGTGTGCCTGGCTACTTCAGTGTCCCTTTAATGCCGATCGCACTCGTTTTGCCGTCTCTTTAGTGTGGAGACCGGGGCTGCTTTGCTTTGGGGCGCGCCCACCCCCGGCAACCCCCTCGGGTGGCTGCGGGCTCCGCACAGCCGGGAGGGCGAGGGCCCCGCGCCGCCCTCTCTCCAGCAGTGCCCGGGTGCCAGCACGGCTGTGCTCGGCCCACCGGGAACAGCGTGGGCCGCAAACCCAGCCACGACGGGCTCCATCGCACCCCTCTGCACACATCAGCGCGAGAAGTTTTTAGTTAACTTTCGCCGTCCCGCTCCCTCGGTGAAAGTGTCGGCTTCAGAGTTCCGTCCGGCCGAGGCAAAGGGAGCGTCGGTCCCGCTCCCCGGCCTCCCCAGGTGGGGTCACGCCACTCTCCCCTCAAGCCCTCCCGCGCCCCCCGAGCTCCTCCCGCGCCCCCCGAGCTCCTCCCGGCCGCGTCCCCCGAGCGCCGCAGCCGGGCCCCGCCCCTCGCCCCGCCCCGCCGGGCCCCGCGCGCCGCCGGCCGCCCCGGCCGCACGGCGATTGGCGGGCGCGGCGGGCGGCAGCCAATGGGCGCGGCGGAGCAAGGCCGGCGCCGTCCCGGGCGCGGGGCGGCCGAGCCCCATTAGGGCGGGGAGCGCTCCGGGGCTCGGGCAGTCGCGGCGGGGCGGCCGAGGAGGCTCCGGGCGGTCCCTTCGCGGCGCTGCCGGAGATGCGCGTCTCCCGCCGGCGCTGACTCCGTGGGACAGAGCCGGGTATCCGCCTCCCCCGTCGTCTGTGTGACGGACCACACCGCCTCCCAGGAATACGTCGCCGTGGTCCGGCCGCGCTGCGGGGAGGGTAAGTGGAGGCTCCCCGGGGTGACGACTGACGGGCAGCCTGCCGCGGCGCGGCGCAACGCCCGGCGGCTTTGGCGGAGCGCCGACCGCAGCCGGCACCGTGCCGCTGGCGGCGGAGCGCTTCCCGCGGTGCGCCGGGGGTCCTGCGCCCTGCCCGGGGCTTGCATTGCCAGGGCGCGCCGCTGAGGAGCCGCCCGAGCCCGGAGCCGGCGCTCGTCAGCGCCGCTGGCGCTACGCCGTCCTGTGCCGAGTTGTCGGACGGGGCTGCGGGACTGGGAGAGAGGGGAAGGCGGTGCGGAGCGCAGGGCGTCCCGCCGAGCCCCGCGGCCGCTGTCAGGGGAAGGTGCCGCGGCGCCGCCGCCGTGCCGGCTCGGTGCGCCCGGCGGAACGAGCGGCGCGCCGCAGTTGCCGGCCTGAGTGAGGGTCCAGATGCGGGAGCTCAGCTGTTGCCTGTCAGTGCGTGACAGCTGGCCCTTTGCAGGCATTCTCCTCCCTCTGCCTTAGCCTGAGCGAAGCGTCCGCCTCTGAGCGTCCTCCTGCCCCGAGCGGGGACCCCGGCGGGGTGGGAACCCCGGTCTGCCGTCCCGGCGGCATCTTCCGTGGTCTCCGCTTTAACTGGGGGGTAATCCCCACACCCAGCCCTGCAGCCATGGACCTCCCTGAAGTATGTGTGTGTGCTTCCCTTTCTTAACCAAGAGAGCTCTGGAAGGGCGATGGACCGTCCGCGAGTCCCTTCTCACAGAATATTTATGCCCACCGCGGGATTTCCATCTCCACCATTTATCAATCGGCCGGGCTGGGCTGCGTCCAGACGCCTTCGCTGTGGTCCGAGCCCGGGGCGGCTGGGTCTGGCCTTTGACAGGAATCTCTCACCGTAGCCCAGCGGGGGTGGCCCAGGAAGGCGAAAGAAAGCGCTCACCAGTACCAGTGTTCTAAATGCTATCAGCTGGAGGGCGAGGAAACGCAGCGGGGGGTGTTTTACAAGCTCGCTGAGAAATGTTTATACAGAGAAATTTAATGGTTAACAATGCATATTCCCAACACGCTGAAACATAAAAAATGGCATAAATAGCTTACTAGCGTTATTGTGGCGAAATTCCCTGTGATCATTGTTTAGCTGCTAACTGAGGTCCTACATGTTTTGCACGGCAAACTCTGGAGTAAGTACTGCGATATTTCTAGTATGATGGGGTTTTCTCCCCTTCAGCTGTAGTTCTTATTATTTCTAGGGGGAATTAAAGTAATTTGTACTATTTGTGTGCAAGACTGGTATGTCACAGTGGCCAGGTTTTCATCCCATGGTGTGAGTAGATCAGAATGAGTTTGGATAGGGAGTGGAAAGGAAAGGAGATGGAGAGAGCCGTTACTCTGATGCAGTGACAGATCCTTTCATTTCTCCCTGCAGAGCCCCGGATGAGCCGGGCTGGTGCAGTTCTGACAACAGCACAGTTAATTGTGTCCTGTAAATCAAGGTCCACGGAGCTGCTCTCTTTCTGTACAACAAAAGGTTTTGTAATGAGTAAGCCCAGATCAGTCATATAAAAAATTTAACATCAACTGGGCAAGGTGTGTGTAAGGACCTTACAGGGTTAATAGCTAAACTATTAAGATTGGAGTCAGATGTGGGTAAAAGCAACAGGAGAGTCTGGTTTTTCCTAATATCCTGTAGTATGATAACTCTGAAAAAGGTAATTGTTTAAAAAAAAAAAATCTGTTTCGATTTAAGATTTATTAAGCAAGGAGAAACTTACGTAAACATAAGAATCCCTTTCTTGTTTGGAAAGGCAAGAAATAGCTAGAAATCTCATCTGAACTTAAAGGCTACAAACTATGTGTGGACTTTCATACATATGTGCAAGAATGTTATTAATCTCATTTTCAGCTAGCTTATTCTATGTCTTGGGGGACTGGGGTGTTTAGCCCAGGCCTTTGGCAAAATGGCTTCTGTGCTTTTAGGTTGTTTTTTTTTCCCCTAGCAAATGAGTTATTCCTAGCACTTAATAAGACTTTAAAATACAGAAGTAAGAGATAGCAAGTGCCTTCCAAAGAAGGAGAAATGGAGGGGGTGGGAGGGGGAGTCAAATTTTACTTACATATGTTATAAGTTGGGAATGTAAATTAGTATATAAGGAGAAGATCTGAAGAATGACTTGGCGCACTAATGACCTGGCTTTTTGGAACTTCAAGAGTTTGGTCTGTCTCCCCCTATGGTTATAATAAGAGATTAAATGCATTTGGCATATTTAATTAATTAGCATATGAAAATAAGATGACTTCTACTTTGTCATTGTTTTCCTGTGAAACTTTTCTATGCTAATGAATGTCTACATTTACAGAGTAATTTAAATGTCTTTGCTCCATATTATGCTTTTGTAGATTGGTTTGACCCTTCGTAATGCTGAAAGCCTTTGTATCGTGGCCTGAAAATCCTTCTTCTTTGTCCTATGAATCTTGTGTAATAAATACATTGTCAATTACTGCTATACACAGCTTCTAACAGAGCAGACTGAAAGTTGCTCTTAAATTTAAAGCCTCTATTTGCTTGGGTGCTATGCCTTATGCATTCCAGAGTTAATTGGATGTGCAATGATGAATTTAATTTAAAACAAACAAACTAGCTGGGTTGTGTTTCTGTTTTCTGTGACTACTTTATCCTAAAGCAAAGAGATCCCTAGTGCTGGAGTATAAAAGCATGCTCTGAAACATTACTTTTTTTATTTTTTAACAGTTGAGAAGTATCATTTGTATTTCTGGGAAAACTGTTGCATGATACAATATTGCACAAAGAAGGCTGGATTGAGATGGGTCCCTAATGACCAAGTGGCTTATATCAATATTCAGTTTACCCCCCTTGTATTAAGGCTTAAGCTTCAGTTTGGCCAGCACTGGTTTTTGCTTATGCTGTTTAAACAGAAGTAAACTTGAGGTTAGCTCTAGCCATTAGTATATGCTTGGTGTAAATCATGCAAGCTTAGGTCCTGCTCCTGGAAATGTTTACAGAAATGAGTAACTTTTACTTGTGTGCTTAAATTGTTTGGATTAGGAGTTGTATAATGGCAAGAACCAGCTTGGAAGGATACAGCCCAGCTATTGCTCATCTTTTCCTCCTCCCACCTTATGGCTGAAGAATGATGGGAAGAAACATGTTTTGCAAGTAATAGCACACTGAAGTCGTGGCATTTCTGGCAGAAATTCCCAGATAGACTATCAGATCAGTTTGCCAAAATTACATGCTTTTTTCAGAAACAGCTCTTTAGCTGCTGGTTCATTGACAAAGGATATTTCCAGCTACTGAAGAAAATTTCCCAGGTTGTCTGCTACAGCTCTTCTTTTTTGCATTTTACTTATTTATAATATTCACAAAATACATTATATATTTTTAGCAGAACTAAAAGAGCATTTGACTTCTCAGCAGAAAGTGACAATACTCCTCAAGCATGTTCCTGTGCAAAGAGGTTTTTTTAAATGTACAAAATGAGTGAAGTGCTCATATACAAGAGGTAAGAGCCAACACAAACATTTTTAGTATTTTTAAAATATCTGTAAATGACAGCATTTTGCTAGTTTACCTTTTCTTGGAACACTGCCTGGAAGGCTTCTTAAAAGTCCTTACATATAGCCATAAGGTTGGTGAGTTGAGATCATTATGAACCTATTAAGCCCACTGTTTTGCTAGCTAGTAAACCTGGGGTGCACAGTCTCTCAGGTAGGCGTTTCCATTCCAGTAGATTACCCATCAACAAATGCTGGAGCTGTTTTATTTCAGTTGTTCTGTACCGAAGTCATGTACTCCTGTCTAAGGTCTGTGTTTGAGACGCTGATTTATAGCACCTGATAGCTCTTGCTGTTCTGTCTTGTGTGCTTCCCTCCTTCATTTTCTCTCTTCCTCTCTGTCCCCTCCTTAAGGTGTAAGAGTACTGTGGAGTGTTCTTGTTGGTTTGTATCTACAACAGATATAACAAATTTTATTCAGTTGCCCCCCCATTTATCTAAGGACTGATCCCACAGTTCGCAATTACCGTTTTTAACTTCAGTCAGAATATTTTTTTAAATGTTTCCCGTTTCACACAGTGTTAGCTTTGTGGAGTGGTTGCATGCCAGAAAAGCATTTTCAACTGCCACCCAAATACTGAAATATAATTGCTTGCTTTTATTTAAAATAATTTTGTTTTCTGTGATGTTTTTGTAACCACCTTTTTGAGCTTGTTGCCTTCTAATCTTGCATCAAGTAATCTAAGACTTAATATTACATGATTCCAGAATTAGGCTTCTCTATCGGCAGCATGCCAAATCCTGTCTAATGTCTGTGTTAATGTGGTGTATATGAAAACTGACTTCTCTGTGGATTGGAGCACTGATTTGTATAATTGCAACCAGCATGATTAAAAATCAGCATGTCAGTGTCATGATGCTTATAATAAAACTTGGAGGTTTTTTTTAAGCAGGGTGATGTTAGTCCCTTAAATTTGCTTTGAGAGTCTTCGTTTTCCAAACATCTTCATTTCTGAATGTGTTTAAAAAAGAAAATAAGAATATGTATGGAGTTACGAATATAATAATTGGATCGTGCTGCGCGGTACGACTGCACCCTCTTGTTCTGTAGGAAAGCTGCATCTTCTCTCACTAGTCTTAAAAAGACTTGTCTCTGAATCTTTAAGCATATCTAGATAAATTCTTCTATGCCATTCCTCAAAGCTCACATTCCTTGTGCTATTCCTGTGATCCCTGCTGGAGCTGTGTACGCCACCTCTGACACAGGCGCTGTAGTTGTTCAGCTTTACCCGTTTTGCTGTCCCCTGATCCCGTCGTTAGCAAAGCAATCCTGTGACAGTGGTAGTGCTGGCTCAGCAGCAGGCTCTGCCCAGCCACTCTTGCTTAACCTGTTGAGCACTTGGGCTTGTCGGACACTGCCCTCACCCATGGCCCATTTCGGTAGCAGCAGAGACGCACAATAACCACGGCACAAATTGAAAGCCACCTTGTGCTTTCAGGTGTGGATCAACTTGTCTAACAGCAATAAAACCTGACTTGTTTTCAAGTACATTAAAAATTAGCACATGATTAGTGAAGATTATTTTTTAAGGATCTCTTTTTGTAATCAAGCATTAATCACCCAGAAGTTCAGAAGTGTTTATGTAAAGAAATTGCATGTGTTTGTATGCATACTTTAGCTTTAATACATTTTTACTGTATTTCAGACTCTTTGCAGGAATTGGTATTTTCATATAAAAATAAAAGCTTCACATGCTGAGGTGACTATTCGAAGTATGAATATTTATATACTTTAAAATGAATTTTATGGAGGCGCTAAAGAAATGTCTGAACCTTGCATATTTGCATCTCTATATACAGACTGCTAAATAAATTATGCTAGGTCTAGAACCTCACTGGTGAATTGCAGATGTCTTTTGTAAAAGTATACATATGGCTTTCTGAGAGCTTTGAACTGTTTCCTCATGCTTTGCTCATCAGAAAGATGGTATGGATATCTTCATTCTGAGAGGGCATTTTTCCAGTCTTGTTTGCAAAGCATAGTGGATCTGTGTGGTAAATATTGAGTTTTCATTTGTCCTCTGGCTGAAATGAGCTCATTCTGTGCATATGGAATATGAGAAAAATATATACAAAGGATATGTTTATATTTAATAAAATTAATAGTATAAAGCAAGTGCAAAGAAACTTGCAAGCCTAAACAGCTTGGCAGGCCAATAGCCAGCGAATGTCTTAGAGTACTGCCAAACATGTAGAAAGCAGACCAGGCTCTCATCTGTTATGAGGTACCAAAAAACTTCCAGCCTCATGAGGATGCTGTTTACCCAGGATGCAGCTTTCTTCTGTTTGCTCAGCAGCTCGGTGTAGGTCTGGATTTCAGCAGGTGTCTTCTAGGAGGTACCACTACTATTCAGGAGAAATGTGACTGCCTGAAAGAACAAGTTGTGTTACAGCAGCTCTCCACAGACAGACCCCAGAGTGCGAGTCCCTTTTTACAGGGTGCTGGCCTCTCCTTGGGAGGCTCTAGGGAAGGAAGCAGTGTACCGAAGTCTGGAGACAACATCTGCAGGGTAAGAGGGAGGCCTATAAGTTGCTGTTGTGCTCAACCATGAGCTGCCAAAAAGCTGTAGAAGCGCTCTCAGCAAAGGATGCTGCAGAGTAGATTACTGAGCTCAATGATTTCTTTAGCTGCTTGTGAATCCAGTAAATGTCAAGCTTTACACCCGACCTTTCATACAGCCCATCTGCTTGGGCAGTATTTGCAGGGGGTTTCAGGTGGTGTGAAGCTGAAGTTCAGTGGTCCCGGTTAATAGCCCATTTTGTTATCAATATATGATTTTCCAGTCATATAAAAGTGTTGTTTTCATGCAAGAGAAGCTTGCATGTTTTTAGAGTTGCGGTTAATAGACTGAAATTGAACAATGCATATATGTATTTGGTTGAACTGAAGTGACCACAGTGGCAAACAGTCACCTGTTTCATTGCTGCAGATTTATTGCTTTTCAGATTTCTTTGCAAAATGTCCCCCTACACTTGGAGCTCTATTGTCTAGTTCTCAGTCTGCCACCTTTTAGGCTGTAATTTTCGAAGATTGCTTTTTTAATGTCTCCCTGTCTGTCTTGTATTGTGCTGTGACTGTTCATAAACATTTCTGACCTGTCAGGGGGATGTCTTATTAGCCTGGAGCTGATGCAGTCAAGAGGTACTGGTATTATGATGGCTGTTTCACAAAGGTATACTTAGTGGCTTTATTCTAGGAACTGGGGTTATCACCAGGCTCCTGTTCATTTAAGGCTTTTTTTTTTTTTTTTTTTTTGTTAGGTATTTTTTTTTGTGCCTTTTTGTTTGCTTGTGTTTTTGGGGTTTGGTTTTTTCTTTGTTTTTGGGGTTTTTTTTGCTTGTTTTGTTTTTTTGTTTTCTTTTTTTTTACCTTACATGCATTAGTCAGTGTTTAACATCTAAATGCTAAGTGCAAAACAAAGTTGGATGTTCCAGGACGTATATTTGTTCTTGGGCCTCTTTCTACCTTCTGAGGGCTTCTGGAAGGAGACTTACACTTTGAAAGAGTATGTCTCATGAAGATATCAGCAGGTACACCTTCAATTATGCAACATTTTTTTCTGCAGGTAGAAGTCATCCTTCTTTGTGCAATTCTCTGCATGTGCCTTCATCCTGCTTTGTTGCATACTAAATCAGCTGATATCTAATGCAATTTTGAGTAGATAATCTAGGCTTGTTTTTAAAAGGAAACTGTTGGCACATTGTCCTGCTGCAGTGCAGAGGGGTGACTTAAAATCTGCTGTGTGAGCTGCGACAGGGGTTGTGTACCTGAGTGAAAGAGGGGGAAAAAACATTTCCAAAAAATTACAGTAATAGTCTGTCAGTGTTGGACTCTGAATAAATATTAATTACTTCAGTCTTGCATTTCTGTGGTATATAAAACAGTGAATTAAGTCTGTATTCCATCTGGAAAATACTCAAGCTGTTTCTCTTGCACTGTGACGTAGTTGTGCAGGCATACCTCAAGAGGAGATACAGAGATAGCAAGAAAACCACCAAATATTTCCAAACTTTTTTGTTTTATGTGAGCTTCCCAAATCAGCCCAATTAGTACAGAACAGTACAAGGATTGTTTGTGCACAGTGGTGTGATGGAAGAGGAGCTTCCTAACCACATGCTGGTACCAAGAAAAAAAGAAAAGCCTAAAAGAACATATGCTATAAAGATGTAGCTTCTGTTCTGCTATACCTCCAAACCATGAAGTGATTTTGTCACCTATGTCACATATAGGACTTTGTCAGACTTGAATTCCAGTCTCAACTGTTACTCTTTCTAACCATTGTAGTATTAGTTGTCCAGATGGTCCTGAAGTGTTTTGAAGATCATCTGCTTGGACTTGGGTAGAAATGATCATTAGGCACTGTTTCTGGTTATACAAATAGATTTCCACTTTCTAGGAATGGAAAGTCTGTGTCTTCCACAAACAAAATGGCATGCTCCTCATTTTATGGAATAACTGTAGGAAAATATAAATCAATGAAGTCTGTCTGAAAAAAATGCAATAGTTACCTCTAAACTTTTTTTGGTTTTTTAGAAGCCTGTTTACTGACTGGGCTTCTGACTTACTAATATCTGTCTGAAGACTTAAAAAAGAAAAAACCCCAAACCCCTGGGTAAGCTGCAAGTTCTCTTCTTCCCCACCCCCAGCTAGAGCCTCCTTGCCTGCCTTTGCTTGTGTACTCTATAGGTTTCACAGTTCATATACTTGTGTTTTTTTAAAATCTCCCCCTGCACTCTGGTGGGAAGCATGTCTGCTGTTTCCTTTCAAGCACACAAGGCTTGATTCTCCTCTCACAATGGCATAAATTGTGAAGAACTCCACTTGAAATCAATGGAAGTAAAGACATGTAAAATGGGGTGAGAGAAGAGCCCAGCCTCTGGTTTCTATTTTTAAGTGAGTCTGGTTAACCTAAAATTGTTCAATGTGCCACTGTGACTTTAGTTTGTAGATATCAGTTACTATGCTTGTTACTTTTTGTACCTAATGTTTCATTTTCATATATAATACATCATAGCTAGTACCACTAATCAGGATGCATATGTATTTAATTTAATATCATGGTACTACTACACCAATTTTGGTACATAATAAGAAATATGTATGGTAAAGTACTTGCTGTACTAGAGTCAGATCTTGCAAAAAGTCTGGGTTAGAGCTGTATTCCTGTGCAGGCCTCAAAGGAAAGAAGGCTGGATTGGCTCTATCTCTACAATTTAAACTTCCTTTGTGGTTTTCTCTTGCTTCAGTAGTTCTAATCTGTGAATCTTTTTCCTCATTATCCAGGTGCCAAATACTAATTAGATATAAACAATACTTTCTCATTAACTGTTGTTTTTTTTCTGTGCTTGTGAAGTGCTCAGCTCCATTCTTACATTTTTTTTAAATGCTTAAGAAATTTTGTAACTTCAAATTTTCTCTGAACAGTGAAGTACTTTGCAAGAAACCTGGAATATCCACACATGGGTTTTTTCTATTGCCTATGTTTTGGTGGTTGTTCAATGTTTGTTTATTTTTTGGCAATGGATTATGGTCCTTAATTACCATCAGTAGTCAAATAACTGAAAGAGATTATGCAGCAGTGCTGTAAAAACTGTTCATGGTAGCTGTGATCTGTATATGTGTGGATATCTTTGAGAACAGTCACCTCATTCATCAACCAGTGCAACAGACTCCAACTTTACCTCTATTTAGTTTTTGAAATTAATGCAACCTTCTCTACCTAACTGAAACATTGCTTTGACTGCCTCTTTCTATAGTTTAAAAAATGCCCATGAAATAGTTGGCTCTTGTAATGTATTTGGACTTGGAGCAAATTTATTGGTGTTTTTGAATTTTTGTTTTCTGCATGAATAGCAAATCACAGGTGTCCACAAGAGAATCTCTTTAAATATGGAATAGACTTAATATATCCCTTAAATTGTATCTCCAATTTTATTATGATGAGGGTAAAAACCCTATGGTATTTACCTGTTTAGTCATTGAGCTTTCCTCTTCCATTTTAGTCCAGCAGCCCCCTCAGAAGCCAAGAGGTTGCCTAGCTAGTTATGTGGTGGCCTTATGGATCAGGGACAGCAGATGTCACAGAAGTTTGCTGTGCTGCACAGAGTGGGAACGATGCAGATCTCAACATTCAGCGTGGCTTCCAGCTGATGTGGAACTGGCTTCTGAGCCCTCGACTACAGTTATTAATTCCAGTAGTGAATTCTTCCTTGTCCCTGATAGGTTTTGCATGACTTACCACAGGGAAAATGGTTTATCATAGTAAGTTCATTGTAGCATTAACTGTGGCTTTTTGAAGTACAGCTGTCAGACAGTGAGGTGGCATGGTGGAGACTGAGAAATGGTGTTAAACTGCTGCTGTGAACTGCTGTGGTCATAAGCAGTGGTGCTTGTCTACAACTGATGGGAAGAGTGGTGGGGAGCAGAGAAAGGTGTTTGGTAGGGATGCGTGTGCTTGTCAATTCAAGATGCTTTTCCTAGCTGGAAGTGGATACTTCTCCACTTTGTTAGATCCGTCTTTGTGGAGTAGAGAACTGACAGCCTTCCAAGTGCAGAGATGTGCAGGTGATTTTCCTGGTGGCAGGCTTTACTCATATTTATTCTTATGATTTTAAGACTCATTCTGTTATACCATTTTGGGGGTATTTTTAAGCACTTCTGAAAGTTATGATTGTGGAGGCTCCAATGGATGTCTGGAACAGAAACTAATTTTGGTGGTATTTTCAAAGCATGAGGTCTGGTGTGCAAAAGTAATTTTTGGGTATAAGGGAAGTATAATTTTTGTTAAAAGTATAAGGGAAGCAAAAGGTGATGTGGTTAGAATATGAGATTCTGTAGGGCAATTAGTCTTTAATACAGATTGGTATGTACAGCAAGCTTGCAGAAAAACTGAAATCTTAGGAAGCACCTTATCAGGTTTATGGATAAAGTGGCTTCTATTGGAAAAGATATGGGAATAGAAGAGCCTGCTTCTAGCCCTGTCATTAGCTGTAGTAGTTAACAACAAATCAAAGATGATAGTGTATATAATCAAGTTGATTCTGAAGAAACTTAAGACTTTCTGCCTGTTGTGAAACTGCTAAGACTTGACCTCAGGAAATGGAGATGGTTTTGGGGATCCAGATCTTGAATCTGTTTATAGATACTTTTGAAGAGTTGTCACCAAAGAATACAGAGCTGATGGTGCAAATGCTTCAGCAACACAGAAATCTGTTCTGGAAGCAGCAATATGCCCACCGTAAATATTAGAAATCATTGAATAGAAATATTCTTGTAAATAATTCCAGAGCCATTTGCTTGCAGTCTTAATTTCTATGTAAGTATGCTAAAAACTATGACTACTGTATAGTTCACTACCTATTCCAGCCATCTTTAAAAGCTATATTTTTTTTCACAGAGCAGCTTTCTGACAAGAGGCCTCAGATGGATGTTTGGTACCTGTGTCTTCTGTGTCAGAAAGTAAAAATGTATGGGATCAGAAGTCTGAGTAGATTAATCCTTCTGTTCAGTTACAGGTCCATATCATGGTAAACACTATAAGAAAGTGTTTAAACGTCTTCTAGAATATTCATGTGTTAAGGACAAAAGTGTGTATGGTGGGGAAGTAAAGCAATAGTTTACATAATGCCAGCAAGCTCTAAGTTTTTATCTGTCCTGTTTAAGGAAAGTAAAAATGACAAAAAATTGGTATGCTGTGGAAGGGTGCATAGAAAATACATATTTCTTGACATCCTTCCAAAAGTACTATTTAAAGACAGTTTTATAACATTGGTGTCTTAGCAGCATTCTGTTAGCCTCCGTTTTCTTTCCCCTGGAACAGTTCCAGCTCTCACTTTCAAATTAGCCTGTTGTGTGATACTTTATGAAAGAAAGTAAATATCAGGAGGACACGCTGTAACATTTACGTCTAAATTTGACTCCAGTATGCACACAGCTTGGTACAGCTATGAATTTTGTCCTTAAGAAACATTTTGGAGACCACCTGATCCTGTGTGCACGTGCTGCACCTGTATCACCGTAGATGTACACCAGGCACACCTATATAAGGAAGCCTGAGATCCACACCTCCAAAGCTGAAATGTTTCTGTAACTGTTAGGTCAACAATGAAGGGTGCTTGGAGGGCAGAGCGTACCAATGTGAGGTCTACATGGTCATCAAGTCAGTGCTGTGACAGCTTTCTGCAGCAGAAATGCTTGAGAAAAGTCACCTTGAAAATGTACAGATGAAACATATGCAGAATTAATGTACAGTCATGTACATTTTCACTTAAATGCTAAAATATGGGGCTTGGATTCTAACTACACTTCTGACTCCCCAAAGAAAATCAGAGTGGTGTGATAGTGCCTGCCTCGCCTGTCTTGCAGCTGGTGACTCCAGGGAAAAGTAGGGTGTTGCAACTGGGAGGGTAGCAGCCAAGGCTGGTCAGGCAAACACCAAGTGCAGACTCAAAGACGGCAGAAGATGTATTACTTAACTGGTGGGGTACAGAAGCCTCAGCCTTTGGTTTTAGGGCTCTGGCTGCTATTAATGTCCAGTGTGGGCCTCACAGTTCTGGTGGAAAAAAGGCCATGTGCTGTTATCTCCTTGCCAAGGGGAGGTGCAGTGGAGTTGATGTGACTTGTGATGGTGGCCTAATGTAGAGCCGAACAAAAAGTTGATGGATTGTCATAGAATGGTTTGGGTTGGGAGGGACCTTAAAAATCATCTATTTCCAGCCCCTTGCCATGGGGCAGGGACCTCCCCCACTAGACTGGTTGGTCAGAGGCCCCTCCAACCAGGCCTGGAACACTTCTGGGGATGAGGCATCCACAGCTTTTCTGGACAACTTTTTCTGGTGTCTCACTGACTTCCCAATAATGGCTTTCCTCCTAATACTTAGTCTAAAGCTATCCTCCTCGTTCATTACAAATCAAATATCCCTTGTCCTGTCACTGCACGCCCTTGTAGAAAGTCCCTTCCAGCTTTCTTGTAAGCACTGGAAGGTGGCTATAAGGTTTCCTTCAAGGCTTCTCTGTTCCAGGCTGAACCCCAGCGCTCTCAGCCTTGTCTTTATAGAAGAGGTGCTTCAGTCCCCTTCTCTTCCTGCCCTTCCTCTGGACTCTCTCCAATAGGTCCATGTCCTTCCAGTGTAGAGGATCCCAGAGGACCCCCACTCCAGGTGGGGTCTCATGAGGGCAGAGTAATGGGGGGGAATCATCTCCCTTGCCCCGCTGCCCACGCTGCTTTCATGCAGCCCAGGACACTTTTGCCTTTCTGGGCTGCAGGTGCCCATTGCCAGGTCACTCTGAGCTTCTCAACACGCCCAAGACCTTCTCTTCAGGCCTGCTCTCAGTCCATTCTCTGCCCAGCCTGTATTGTGCTTGGGATTGCCCTGGCCCAGGACCTTGCACTTGGCCTTGTTCACGAGGTTTGCACAGACTGACCCTTCAAGGCTGAGGGTCCCTGTGGGTGTCATCCCTTCCCTCCAGCATGGTGACCACACCACACAGCTTGGTGTCATCAGCAAACCTGCTGAGGTGCGCTCCATGGCAGTGTCACTGACAGAGGTGTGGCACAGCGCCGGTCCCACTGCTGACCCCTGAGCAGGGCTGGCTGGAGCCCGGTCCGGTTCGGTCCGCCCCGGCCCTTCCCTGCGCGGGGGCGGCACCGGGGTCGGCTGTGCCCCGCCTGCGCCCGCCAGATGGCGCCCGCGCGCCGGTCCCGGTGCGGTGTCCGTGCCCCGGTCCCGGTCCCGGTGCGGTGTCCGTGCCCCGGTCCCGGTCCCGGTGCGGTGTCCGTGCCCCGGTCCCGGTCCCGGTGCGGTGTCCGTGCCCCGGTCCCGGTCCCGGTGCGGTGTCCGTGCGCCGGTCCCGGTCCCGGTGCGGTGTCCGTGCGCCGGTCCCGGTCCCGGTGCGGTGTCCGTGCGCCGGTCCCGGTCCCGGTGCGGTGTCCGTGCTCCGGTCCCGGTGCGGTGTCCGTGCGCCGGTCCCGATCCCGGTGCGGTGTCCGTGCGCCGGTCCCGGTCCCGGTGCGGTGTCCGTGCGCCGGTCCCGATCCCGGTGCGGTGTCCGTGCGCCGGTCCCGGTCCCGGTGCGGTGTCCGTGCGCCGGTCCCGGTGCGGTGTCCGTGCGCCGGTCCCGGTCCCGGTGCGGTGTCCGTGTCCCGGTCCCGGTGCTGATCCCGGGAGATGATGTTAAGAAGCATTGCCGGGTGCGAGTAAAGGCGATCGCTCGTGCTTTTCTCCCTGTGCTCGTGGCACTGGCAGCGTATCTGCCTAGCTGTGTTTTCGAGGCTGAAGATATTTCAAGGGCTGGCTCACAGTGCCACCAAAAGCGAAGCATTTTCATTTATCTCAATTTGCTTTGTATGAGTGATGTTAAAATGGTTTTGAAGGACAGAGAGCAGCCTGTCCATGCAGAAAATACGCAGAGAACTGGCTATTTTTTTCTGTTCCTCTACTTGCTTTGTCTCTGTTAATTTACCAGTGTTCAAAATTATACCAAAACCTAAAGAAGGGAACAAGCCTGAAGGTCCTAGCCTATATGCAAAAAGATCTGCACAGACACTCATCTTTCACCATGACATCTTGCTTCATGTTTTCTGTCAGGTGGAGATGGACATGACTTTCTAGGTGGAGCTGGAGAACAGGGACATAGCCCCTCTGGTTTCCCCAACTGGCTGGAGGGGTTGTACGGCAGGAGCTTGTCCGGCTGTGGTGCTCTATGTTTGGAGAGTGAGCTCTTCCTCAGCAGGCTTTTGCTCCCCAGAAGATGCTCTGGCAGGGTGAGGATGTGTGCCTGTTGTTGTGGTGCAGCTCCATGAGTGTGCAAGTGGTCTGAGCACGTAGGAGGAGACAGGAGCTTTCTCACAGGCACTCCACAAACAGCAGAGACAACAGAAGAAATCCAAGCACTTTGATGTGGTTCTCCAGGCCCCTGGTAAGCTGCCCAAACTAGTTTAACCAGGCCCAGAGGCAGAAGAGGAAGGAAGAAATGGTCTCTGCTGAGTAGCCAAAGGAGTGCTTCCTTATCAGCCTCATTCCTAAGGAGCTTTTGCGCTGAAGTGAGCCTGTTCTGAAGGTACAGGAGTGATATAGGCCTGCCTGAGACTGAAGGAGAAATGCATTTTCTTATTAATTGACAGGAGGGCATCCGGGGTCAATAACTGTTGGCTCTCCTTTTGAAGGGAGGTGCTAAATTCAAGTCTGCAGTGTAATCCTGCTTGGGATGCAGGCTATGACTGCCACCACATCCCATTAATGGCCTTAGAAGGAAAAAAGGGCACCTAAGGAGGTCACTGAGACTTCAGATGGACTGGGCCTTCAAACAGTGGTGTCCATGTCTTTCTTTGGATGCAGGGTGACCATCAAATAAGGAAGGGATGTGACTCACCTGGCAAACAAGAGAGGTTGACAGCCTGTGTAGCCTGCAACCAGATTTGTGGATCAAAGCTGTCAAGCACCCTGAGCTGTGTGTAATGGGTGAGCTCCTCCACCTCTATTAAGCTAGTCTAACAGCAGAAGAATGGATGAAATATTCAGTATTGGGAAAATTTTCTACTGAAAAGAAATGGGGAGGAATTGCTGGCACTGCAGAACTTGGGCATCTGGCCAACTTGACCAAAGTATTCTTTAAAAATAAGATGGTGGTTTTTCAGAATTTTAGGCATATGGTTTGAGAGTTTTCAGCTAAATTCTTGTAAACATTATCCTGTTGTCATGAAGTGCTCATAGCTTTATAGACTTTCTGATGAGGCTGTGAGACAGAGGTGTTAATAGTGAATCACCTGAATGGCAGGTGGTGAAGCCATTCTCAAATAGACCAGAAGGCTTTTTTTATCTTTTTTTTTCCCCTAATCTTGTACAAATACTGATTAGTGCTACAACAAACACGACCGGTCTCCTCTTGTACCCATCTTCCCACAGGAGAAAGAAAACATTCTTTCAGGAGTGGTGGGTTTGGGGTTTTGGTGGTTTTTTCTTTTTTTCTTTTTTTGATTCCTTGATTCCAATCTTGTTAAAGGAAACCCTTGGTGGTAAATAATTGTGTTAGGAACTAGCAGGATTGGCTTAAATGAAAGTGCCTTGTTCAGCTATTCATTACTTAATTATACAATGGACTTTCTCAGCACTGCTTCCTGGTATTCATCCAAGTCCTTCAGCTCTGATACCTGTAAACAGTTAGTATTCTCCCACATGGCACACAAATACTTGATCAGTATTTAACAGGATATTTGTGTGTGGCAGCAGTTTAACCTCCTGAAGGAGTCTTCCTGTCCTCCTTCTGCCTTTTGCTTCCATGATCTTTCCTCCCGTGTTACTGATATATTCAATTTATATGCAGACTCTCAATACAGCTGTTTATATGTGATGCTGCTGTCTTCTCTGTCCTAAGAGCTTTAATTGCACAAAAAAAGACAGGTTTTAATTGCCTATCTCTAGTAGTCCTCTAATGTTCACACCTGCTTTTCAGTTTGTTATAGGAGTAAGCTCCTGATAGGAAGATGATGTTCCTCTCTCTTATACTGAAAAAAAAATTAAATGGTTCCTTGGCATTCTGTGAGGTTCCTTTTATTGCTGTCCTCCTCTTGGGTTTGAATTACAGATTATGATGCTAGTTGCCTCTTGACTGGCCAAAAGCACAGTACGTGGAAGCAAGAATTACTATGAAATGTACATTACCCACTATGTAGCTTGGCCATTGGGTGACATGGAATTAGACCTCTGGTGATTAACCTCTTACAAGTTGTTAAAATGGATTGAAAATCAACATATAATGAAATACTCTTAGAAGTACATTTCTGAATCACAGGACTCACTGATATGGAATACATACAAATGAGAAAGTCTGGGAACTACTTCTTAGCCAGTGGTGAAGGGTAAATAAGTAAAAACAACCCCAGATGAACAGTAGAAGTGGTTGACTCTTATGTGCTTCTACGAAATGCAAGGTGTCCTAAACAACAACTTTCTTTGAGTGAAGTATTGATCAGCCCTGGTGCTGGTTTTGTGTGATGATGAGACATGAAAATTGCCATAGAAAAGTTCTCTGTGCTGCAGTACTGCCTTGAAAAAGAACCAAGCCCCACATTTGTGAATATTGTTGCATTAGCTTCCAGTTTTCATCAGACAATGCACAGCCTGAATAATGTGTTTACAAAGAAGAACTTTTTTTAAATGAATTGAAGTAATAGAAACAATGGGGGTAGCATCTGAGATGCCAGTCCTTTGAATATCAGCTGCAATTGAAGCACTTCAGGATTTGATGTGTCATGCTTCTAATCCTCCTGGTCTTCAGAAACCTATGCCAGAAACTTACTTCAAGGATCAAATTTAGCCATATTTTACACCAAAAGATTATGAATAACAACTAGCTAGCAATTTACCCATCAGCAAGTATTTATTTGTCAATAAAGACCTTCAGAACAAGGGAAAAATTGAACGAGCTCTTTTTTTAACAGCTTTTTCTTCTTATAATTACTATGGTTAATAACTATGCTTTGCATTTAAAAGTAGAGATACTTTTATTTGGAACTTGGAATATGTAGGTCTTACTACAAGTACTACCTGTATGTTTTGTCTGACTGACCGTTTCTTATTAATTACAAAGCTAGAAGTAGATTGGGTTGATAAAGCATAACCCTGAAGCTGCTTCCTGTACATGATCCTTAGTGTTTTTTAAATTCTTTTCTTATCACATTCTAATCAGGTCTGGCATCATGACACATGCCTTCAGGGGATGACAGGCTGTGGTCCGGTGGGATTGTTGTTTGTCTTCTAGCATAAATTTTAGGAAGCTTCTATTGACTAGGTAACACTTTCAACTTGTGGATAGCATGCTGTCTGTACCCTGGCTTGTGAAGACTAGTACAGGAGTATAAAACATGGACGTCACAGGCAACAGTCTGAAGCTGATATTCCGTGGTTCAATGTTTGTGCTGTGACCTGAGCAAGCTAAGATTCAGCAGGATTGTTAGCTCAAGGAAAGCCTAGTGAAGTAAATAAAATTCTCAGTGTTGCTTCAGTCTTAAAAATCCCTCTAGAAGGTAGACAGCTCTTGCCCTTCACTGAAGCCTGAACTAAATATCAAAGAAATTCCTTGAAATAAGACTAAATGCACTGAACAAAAAATGCAGGGTGTTTCTGTTTTTTTTTCTGGAAGTTCACTGAAGGGCTGATATTTCATCAGTGACTACTGCTGGTTGCTCCACACAGCACCTCTTTGCATCATAAAACCATTATTTTAATCAAAACCTGAAATATCTCCTATCCTTTACTGTAAAATGTATAGCTCTGGTGCCAATAGCTGGGGGGGTTTGGGGTTTTTTTGTGGTTTTTGGTTTTAATAGGACTGAATTAATTTGATGGATCTAGTTTGTGAATTTCTCTTGTAAAGCCACCATGTGGTGCATCAGGGCAGCATCTGAACAAAATGCTTCACAGAAATATGTAGTATCACTGGGGAACCTAGCTCATAACGCAAAATGAAGATCTAAAACACTGAAAAAGACCATCCTCTGTAGGATGTCCAGCTTACAGTTTCTTAACGCTTCTAAACTGGTGTTCCATGAGGGCAACTCTTGGGCAAATTCAAGCTGTATAAAAATAATCAGTTAACAGTTCTGTACTGCTGCTGCCAGATCTTTGGAAGCTTCTCCCTTCAGACCAAAACAATGTTTAATCAACCATCTGTACACAAACAAGGCAAAAAACATCACTTTAAAAAAACCCACTGTTTCTCCTGAAGTGTTCATACTCAATTTGGAGTTAATGCTTAAGCTGTATCTGTTCATCTGACTTGTTTTTGGCTTGTTCAATAAAATGCTACTCAGTATTGCTATGGAATACCTTAAATTGTTGGAATAGAGTGACATCTGGCAAGTACTGATTATTTTGGCAGATTTACACAAGGCTGTTTGTTCCATCAAAAGCACATATTTTCATCTACACTTTAAACTTTAAAAAAAATGGAGAATGTCAAGTTATTTGTTCTTAGTGGTAAAGTCTGTCAGGAGGACATTTAGAAAATTAAACTTCTTGTATAACAAGTCTCATTTCAATTTAAAGTGTTGCATATGTTCTTTCCTACTACTGGTTAACTTGGTCCATGCGTGGGTCTACTCTTCTCCCACTCAATGTCTTGAGTCCTTGATTAGAGTGGTGAATAGGGAATGAAAATGGTGCTCAGGGGAACACAGGAAGAATGCAAGAGGTAAAGAATCTGGAGATACAGAAAAAAGAAAGTAATTATCATATCTCTTTCAAACAGTTCCTCTTCTCCTTTAAATAGTGAGAAGCTTATAGTGACCCACTACAGCTGGTAATGAAATGGCAGTATAACTCTGACCTGGATGGGAGTTCTTCACTTCAAAGGATGACTTAAGTAGGGTGTAGTACTCAACAGGAGACAAAGTTATTGTATGAACAGTGCATGGACATTTCTACCACCTACTAGTTTGCTTGGAAAAACAAATGCAAGGACATTATGCTAAAAAATGTTAAAAATTCATTTTAATGGTGAACGACAGTGCTGTAATGCTTCAAGTATGTTCTCACCAAACTGAAGTGGCCACCACGTTAGGTTGGGAGAGTTTAATCACAGCTGTAAAACATCAGCCTTCACACCCATAGACCACTGGAAAACTCAGGATTGGACACTTAGATTTACTTTATCACTCACATGTATTTGTGCCAGGTCAAATGAATGCAAGTCCTGTGAGAGAACTGGTGTAATTACTGTGTTACCCATGTAAGAGAAAATACAGGTTGTACAGGTCTAAAATCATTCTGTTTGGAAACAACCTCTGAAGTTGATTTAAACAACAACCTCAGTTGATTTAATCTCCTCTCAAAGCAGGGTCAGGTGAATTCAGACCTCACTGTATCAGTGCAGCGTTTCGATTTCTGCGGGATGCAGTGGGTCTCTTAATAAATAATCCAATATTTCTATGAATTGTGTCTTCATAAATTAGAATGCCTTTAGCAAATCACATGTTCTAACTGGAAGAATGGGGATAATAGAAAAATGCAGGTTTTTCCCTTTGTGTACAGTTACTCTTTGAAGCTGCAGTACTGTATCATGATCAGTTGCAGAGTATGTTGACCTGTTTGACTGGCTTCATTTGTTCTTGGATGCCTGGTTGCTGAAGTAGCTAGCTTTAGGGTGACCTAGTGGCACTTGACTTGCTATATCCTCCAGTGCTGTTAGATGGGATTAAGATTCAAGTAACCATTAAGTTGCTTTTCTTTTGAAAATGCCTTCTGAAATATTAATTTTGAATCTATATTCATGAAATATAGGCTTTGTGTAACTGTTTAGAGACGTGATGTTAAAGCATCTTGCTCGTTATGTGGGACAGCAGACCCTACTCATTCGTGGCCCATGAATGGTCAGGGATTTGTTCTTGAAAGATTTGCAAGACCTTCAGGAAACTCTTCAGAAACAACTGGTTGTGAGTACCAGTCCAGGGTACTTCCAGAGGAATACATAAATAAAATGCAATTAAGATTTTCATCTTTTAAATCTACATGATATCGGCTAAGATTGAGAAACTGGTTATTCTGGATCAGTAGCAATCTTGTAGCTGAACTTGGACCTCTGAGTTTGTTTCATTTCCATATTCAGTATGTTTGCATCATGCTCCCATGTAAGTAGCCAAAGTAGTTGCATGTGTTTGTACCCTATCAGGCAAAATTTTTATGAGTGTGGATTCCTTCCAGGTAATTTGATAGCAAAGGGAAAGTTTGATAAGTCATAATTATACCTAAAAAAACAATACTGAATTTTTGGGTGCCCAAAGATATTTTTAATGGTTTAGTGGAAATTTGATTTGGGTTGGAGATTATTGTGGAGGCTGTAATTTGATTCCGGTTGGTTTTCTGGGCATCTGAAGCTGTTGAGGGAACTGCTTGAGGTATCTGAGTATACCAAGCCTATTGCCAGTGGGTACTGGTGGCACTGGTAGGTGAGTTGACCGTGCAGGAAAAGCATGTCCTTCTAAGGAATTCCACTGCTCTGCACTGATACTGATTCACACTCTAAAGGGACGGTTGTGTTTTCAGGGATTTTTGTGTTACTGTCTAGCATGTCAGTCTGTTATTGTTCAGTCAGTCTGCAGTGTTCTATGTAAGTAAGTAAAACTTCTTTATTCTTTCTGTAAGCTGTTAACCATTCTTAATTCTGTTTGTATAAAGTATTCAGATACTTCAGCCATAGATGTTCATATGTTATACTCTAAACCTCCAGTTGTCTTTGCTAATATAAACAGCTAATTCCTACCCAACAGAAATCTGTCTTGTGTTCTTCCTTGCCTACCCCAGAGTGCAACTGCAAGAGAAGAGAAAAGTTCAGGGTGTCCCACTGAATGTGAAAGTGGAATCACTCAACATGGATACAGCAATAATGGTTTGAGAACAGCAGAGGGAAAAGTGGTCACAGAGGGCCTGGTTCCACTGGCTTAGAGCACTATTTAGATAAGTGCTGCTGTGGTCTGCCTCTCCCCTTGTAATGGCATTCCTGGTTGTCTAACCTCATGGTGAACTGATTTAAAAAATCAAATCAACAGGAAGTTTCACTTTTTTTTCTTCTTTTTTTTTTTTTTTTGGCAGCATTATCTTTCTGCTTGTTTAAATGTCTGCACAGTTCCATCATGCAATCAGCTGAGTGCCAGTGCTAATGCAGTGCCTGTGGTCAGTAAGAAAGAAGGCAGAGTCCATGCAGCATCCCAAACATAAATGCAGTCCAGTTCTGTGTTAGGGGTCCCCAGTTATGTATTTCTTGTGCATCTTGCTTTGCCTTGTTCTTCACTTGAGCGTACTTCTCTCCTTCAGCCTTGCTTATATGGCTCACTTTTATGACTTCACTAACAGTGGAATGTTCTTGAGAAATGTTGGCATGTGCTAAAATAGTTGGGAATGTTACTACCCATGCTTACTGCTCTTGGTGGTGCAAGGATTATTAGGGATTGGAACCCTTTGCCTGTCACTTCTTCGTCACCCCTGGCCTCTTTGCCAGAAATTATTGCTCCTCCCCAATAGCAGTGGTGGAGTGTAGGGTGGGTTGAGGAGGTTTCGGTCTAAACCAGGAATAGAATCGTAGGTCTAAATCCAAATGGTAGGTAAAGAGTACATGCTATGGGGGAAAAAAGGTGAATTGTTTGGACCAGGATGAGGGAAGTGATTAAAAAACCTGATCTCTCCTATATGAAAGACTTTTAAAAAACAGTTTTCCTGTGTATAAAATCTGAGAAGACTTGTCCTTACTACCTTTTTATTTTGTGATAGACTGTGAGATAGAATTAATTCCAATTAAAAACAAACAAACAAAAATATGTATGTAACTAATTGTGCTTGAGTCTTAGTTTACCATCCAATCTTCTGAGTCTTTCTCTAGGTTACTGTACTTATTTTGGTTTGTAGGTATTTGGTGTTTTGGTGTGGGATTTTTGGTTTGGTTTGGTTTTTAAGTGCCAGGAAAAAGATTCCAAAACTTGAGTTCACATTTTTCAAAGGAAGGGGTTCGTGTGTCGCACTTTTGTCATAGTGATCTTCATGCTGATAAGGAGAGGAGTGGTAAGAGATTTAAAAATGCTTTGCATTCATTACCTTACTTGCAAGGTAATTGTCAACTTCTGAAACTTGGCCAGATCTTGAATGCTAATTTTATTCTGCAATGTAATTATGCTGTATGCTTTTGTAAACATCTCCTGATTTTCTGTTCTTAGGTTGATTGTTTGGTGTCCATTGCACCCATGAATGCAAACTCAGGTCTGGTGCTTATAAACAGCTGCTTGTATCTATCAGGTGTACAAAGCAGAAAAAGGAAAAGGCTTAACAGAAAAAAACAAACAAACAAAAAAAACAACAAAAAACACCACCAACCAGAGAAAAACACTAAACATTCTTAATGCATTCCTATTGTGTGCTCTCTCATTTAAGGAGGACTTCAGAGATCCCACATTTAAGGGCGTGTAGAGGAGTGCTGTGTGATGCTTCCTCATTAAATTTTACATCAGTAAATGGATTTTGGTGTTGTCAGAGAAGAGTTCCTTGAGGAAGAGAAATATTTTAGATTATTAAAGTTAATTGACTGTTATTTAAGAGATGGTACTCTGACATGAGTGTATGTTTTTATAGATATCTGCATAAAATATTTTCTTGGTAGATCGGCTTTGTGATCTAATGGTTAAGTTATCAAAAATAATCATACAGTAACTTCAAAATGTTTTTAAATTGTGATCACCACTAAATCTTTTAAATATTAGTATGTTGTTGCAGAAAGCAAACTTTGGATTGTAGTACATTATTGTGAGTCTCAAAAATTGGTGATGATAAACTTCACAAATGTTTAAACTAAAGAGTGATTAAGCTTGATCCATGCAAGTTGTGCCTATGAAATAGTTGCCCAAAATTGTTGGTTCATTATATTCTAGTCCTAGGGAAGGGGGATCCTGTATGCAGATGTGTTCTAAATAGGCTACATTATGCTTTAGCAAAGAAGCCAAGAATATAATGTACAGAAATAAGTTCATTTGAGGTGATACCTATAGTTAAGTGATAAATTGATGTTAAAACTCTACATTGCCAGCAATCTGTGCTGTTCTTACTGTAGCTAAATTTTCTTCTGTATTCTTGTAAATGTAGGTCTTAGAAGAAAAAAAAAAAAAGGCATCAGAACAATTAATGCAATTAAAAAGAATACCGAACAGGCCATGCATGTTCACACAGCCCCACTGAGCTGCTACATGATCTCTTCTACTGTTATGCTATGTGCAGAAAGTCTGAATCTTAAAAAAAAGAGAGCAGAAAAGGAGTGGAAAATAAAGTTGTTAGACTCTCCAGCTGCAGTAAAAAGCAAACTCAAATGCTAGTTGCTGAGGTTTTACAGCACTTGGCTAATAATGCATTATCTTTCTGTATTCTTGACTTTGAGCAGCTATTGTGCTAAACTGTGGGTCCTGGCTGTCAAAGTCTTTCCCACTTTCTGTGTCCAGGAATGACTAGAGCCCTGAGAGAACAGATTGTCTGGCTCTTTCTTTCTTTTTTTTTTTAGCCAACCTTGTTTCCAATCTGGTCTGAATGCAATCAGTTATCTGTAGATAGCAAGCAGTGACTGGCTATGAATAATGTCTGTGTTACTTAGAAGTGACATCTGTGACTTGCCAGACTGCCTACGTGAAATGCCTCCAATGATCCCACTGCTGCTCATGCACCCATGAGGGGACAGCAGCCTTAGTGCACGACCAGAGTGCTCTGCTTCACTCTCTTGACCTAGGTCATGCACTGCTCTAGCCTGAGATCCCAAATCCTGGTGTATGTGATCCACTTTAAAATGGCACCAAGGCTGGAGCGCGGCCACGTGCCACTCCTGTTGCTGATGGCTGTGCCCTCCTCTGCTGTTGTACAAGTGGTAGTACAAAGGAAAAGTAGGACTTCAGAAACCCTGTGTTCTGACACTTCTTCAGAACATTTCTGAAAGAGCTTATGTACTGAGCTTGACTTATGAGGATTTTGCAGAGAAAGCTGAATTTTCACTTCAAGGGTCAAAACACAAATCTTTTGAAGGTGATAATATGAGCAGTAGATCTGGTGGTGGCTGAAGAGTATATTTTAAGATATACTCTTAAAACTATAATATATAATATACTGTATATATTATAATATATAATAATAAATACTAAATGTAACATATTCATATTTATAAATATAAATATTTATAAAATATAACTATAAAATTAATATATACTCAGAGACTTCTGAGCTTCATCTGCCTCTAAGAAGGGAACAGAAGGATATTGCTCAACTGTAATTAAAACTATCATCTAAAAGGCTCTAGGTCCTCTGCGGTGCAGATTGTACCTATTACAGTATAAAATAAAGTCTGATTCAAGGGGCTGCAGTTGCTAGCTGCTTGCACTTAAAGCCTAGAGAAGACACTGATGATAGATTGCTCTCACTGCCATGGCACGTTTTATCCTACTATATTTCATGATGCTGTTAGGCTTCAGCCTAGTGATCATGGCATTTTTCCTTACCTGCCCTGAAGTGTGTGTAGTGTTTGTACTGTTTATGCTTATAGGCAGGTTAGTGTTTGCAACCATTCAGAAGAGATAGAAATACCATTTTTAGGAGGGAAGAAAACTAACAGGGACAGTTAACTGAAAAAAAATCCACTTATCAGTAACCTCTGACATCTGTTAGGAGTCCTGAGTGTGGATTTAGCAAGGAATCTAGAGATATGCTGAAATACAGAAGAAGGCTTGTTTGCCATGCTCATGTCTTTCTTCTTGGTTGGTAGGAAGAGGAAAATTACTCTCATAAGGAGTAGTATGTTTTGCAGAGAAGAGGTTTTAGAAAGAGTTCTAATAATGAATTCAGCCTGAGTAGCAATAATTACAGCTTTGAAACCTACTGAAGCAAATGGCTGAATGCTGTCTGAGACTGCTGTTATTTTGAGCTGGACCTGATGATTGTTGTGGGCCACTACCAGCACAGGATGTTCTATGGTTTTTTTTAAAAGCAAATCCACACCACAAGATACTTAGAAACTCAATTAAACCTCATCAACACCAAGTAAGGAGTTTTTTAATCTTTTTATCTCAGTTCCTGTTGAGTTGTGTGTAATTAAAATACCTTATAGTTCAGGTCATGTTAACTTAATCCTGAACAAGATCCCCAAAGTGTAACTTTTACTTGTTTGTATCAATTGATGGTGAAAAGTTAAGGTAACTGAGTTTAGGTATGCCTAAGTAAATCAGACAGGGTTGCAGGTTAGGATGCCTCACAGTTCTGACAAAGTTTGTGTGTGATTTATCTCCTGGACGTTCTTTGGGACTTCTGTTATGCACGAATAAATTAAGCTTTGCTGCTGTGTCAGTATTTCTCAAGCCAGCAGGAGAGGTTTTGGGCTTGCTGTTGACTTTACGTCTGTAGTCTCCAAAAACCTAGTAGCGAACAGGATGGGTTGTTCTCCATCATATATGTATTTATTTACTGGCTGATTGGAGGAACTATGGTATGCAGATATGAAGAGGTATCCTTTGAAACCAACCCTTGAATCTGCACACAGGTCTCCTTTGGCAGTGGATAAATAACTTGTTCACACACGTTAAGGTGTATGTTTACAGAAGTTCTGTTTCCTGTCTAGCCAGGAGATGGCTCTGTCTAGCCATTCCCTAAGCACATCAAGATTTCTGAAGCTAGAGATAATTGGCATTCCTTGGGAGAAGAGTATTTAAAATTAGCATTTTATGCATCTGTTTCACGAGTTGCAGGATAACTGTATGGAAAACCTTGAATGGGGAGGAATTCTGAACAGAATTACAGTAAGAAAAATAGATGTATACTGACATGCTTGCCTGTAATTGGAAATCTGTTTGTAGAAGATGAAGGCCTTACAATAACCAGAACCTGGCTAAAAAAGCCTGGCAAGCAGTCACAGTATCATCTGGCTGCTGCAAACAAAGCCTTTGGCCTGAAGCATGAGCAGCTGTGAAGCGTGGTTTTCTTATTTCTTTGCAAATGTTGTTACACGTAGTAGCTGTTTCCACTGATCTTAAAATTAAAAATAATAATGGTACATGCTGAGTGGCCTCATGCTGTTAAGCCACTGATAATTCGGCCCGTGTCACAGGAAGAAATGGGAGGGCTACTGACACAGTCTTTGGTACTTAGTGGTCTAGTACTAGGTTGAAGGACGCAAGAGGTGTGAATAAACACAGACTATTTTACTAAATTGAAACACCAAGACAGATACTTGGGAACACCCATCAAGAGCAGTTGTGCTCTGTCTGCTGCAAAAAGTGAGGGATGCGCAGGTTGAGAGTTATGTGCTGGACTGAGGGAAATAACCGTATGAAGGAAGTGCTCTGTGTATGTAGATTTTACAGTTTAGGAACTCAGCTAAAAGAGCAGATGCAGTTTGAACATGAGTTGTATTTTTGACTTATTAACACAGGTGGTGAGGATCATAATTAACACTTTTGTATCATCTAAATGTGCACAAGTGAATCCTTGATGATTAGGTCATGTGAAGTAACTACTGAGTATTTTGTCTATTGATGTATCTTCTCAGGTCAAAGAAAACAGGAGTGTTTTTCTCATGGGCAGTAGGTTATTAACAGTTGCTTTTTTCCTAAAGTCAAATTAAAACTGGGTACTTGGGTAGTATAAAGCTCTTTATTGTTCTTGTGGTGTCTGTTGCAATGCATATGACTCGCTGAATTTAGATACAACTTTATAAATCTATAGAGTGTTCATCAAGCATGGGTCTCTTAAAGTAAAAGATTTTAATCTAATTGTACTCTCTACTGGTAACAAATGTTGCTAAGACTTTACATAAGCAAACATTACAGAAAAAGGAGGAAATTTCAATTTCCAGCTAGTAAATATTAGAAAGTTTGACATTATGATTGTCCCAAATTCTAGACAGCCGGCCTTCGCTGTGAGTTCTCACTGTGGTTGGTTTGTTTCAGCTGTGAATATATTTGTTTTTCTTTTTCCCCAGTTTTCTGGGACTCGGTAGCTTTTGGGCATACAAGGCTGACTTGTTTGGATGTGTTGTTGTTGGGGTTTCTTTACTTGATATTTAAATATTTCTATAATAATACTCAAGTATTTCTGACCAGTTATAAAATCTGTATGGCTGAATGGTCTTGTATAAATGTTTTGCAGTGTGACAACATATGAAGAGCTAATCAGTAGAGGGAGCTGTGTGGAAGATCAATATTTTTTTTACTTTTTGGGGTCCAAGTTCTGTAAGGCATAACAAGACTGTTCAAAAAGGTTTGGAGAACTGGCTGATTTTCTGTAAAAAAACATTGGCTGTTTACTTGAGGCACTGGTGTAAACTGCTCTAAATGCATTTCTATACAAATAAGTATAACTGCAATTATCCTTTTTCAGATGTTCATGAAGCCAGAGGCTGATCATAGGAATGTTAATTTTGAGGTGCAGATCCCAACTTGGCCTGTACATATTTTGAGCAACAAGTTGCAAAAGAGAAAGAAAAGCACTGATTTATTTCAAACCCTTGAGTATCTGTGAGACTCCTCAGTACAGGGAACATCTTTGTCTTAATTATTCAGAGCTGACTTACAACTGTACAAACACAACTAAGAAAAGTAATTGTACTTGATTTTTTTCCCCCATGCTCTTTAATTCTTGTACTTTTTATAGCTCTAAAGTAGGATGGTTTGACAGCTGCCTCATGAGCAGCTGAGACATCTTTATTACCATTCATCTTGGAGAAGGGTGGGATAGGCAGGTGGGGAAGGAATATTTACTACAATCATGTAGAGAAGTTATTCCAAAATCTTGCCACATCTAAGATGAAGAGGATCTAGAACGCAGACTTTAGCTTTTTGTGATTCTTTGATTTACTTCTTCTGAGTCTTCTAAATCTATGAGAATTAATGTGGGGCTTTTAGTGCAGCACTGTGAAATAGAAGGTTTGTATTAGTAGGTTCTTCGCTTCTGATGCACAACAGCTGTTTGTTGAACATGTAATTTTGCAGAAGTTAAAATAAGTGATTTAAGAAAGAAGCTTTTGCTTGTAACTTGGGCATGCATGTAATTAGTAGGTTTAAATTTTCCATCTGCATGATTGTTCTTTTGCATTACATAAGTCTTCAAGAACAGGTTTAATTACCTAATTAAGGCTATGGTTATTATTTCCTGTGGAATATTTTAATTACAAATAAAATATGAGGTGAAGTATCTAATGTTGAAGGAGAAAGTTTGTTCTGAGATTTTACAGCCATTTATGCTGGTGTAACTT
Source organism: Poecile atricapillus (assembly GCF_030490865.1). Taxonomy (NCBI): domain Eukaryota; kingdom Metazoa; phylum Chordata; class Aves; order Passeriformes; family Paridae; genus Poecile; species Poecile atricapillus. The sequence continues at coordinate 47,238,455 of NC_081289.1, forward strand.
AGTAAATGTTTCCATATGAAACCTGAAGGAGTGGGAACACTTGTTTACATATATCCACCCACAGGAGCAATTCCTCTAAAGGTAGCCTGCAGAAGACATATTTGAAGGTGCTCTCAAGCCACCTTTGCTTTGTACCTCAAAGTAGGAGGCCTAGAAATAGTTGCAGTTAAGTGGTATATGTTCTTTAAATAATTGTTTCATGTATGTGTGTTGGATCAGTTACCTACATCTTGATGGACTGGTGCTCAAGTTCTCCACAACATGTGTTTTTGGAGGTTTGCAAGGTACAGGCCAACAAATGGAATTTCTTCAAAATTTACATCCCTGAAGTATTAGAAGGTGTTAATTAGTTCTTTAATGACTAAAAAGGAATTCTCCATTTAATACATCAGATTTTTCTTTGTGATGGGAAGATATTAGAGAAAACACCTAGTTAGACTTTCTCTAAGTCCAGGATTCTCAAAAATGTTGATCTTTTGAATTAAATGTTGAAACCTGGAAGCAGATTGGCTGAATTCTTATTTGGTTCTTCAGATTTTATTCTTTTCAAGATGGCATTTTATGTGAGAAGATACTCTCTTCTCTGTCCCTCAACTATCAAGAACATGCAAGCCAAAACCTATATTTTTCCAGTTGTTTTTTCAACAAAACCAACAAAAAGCAGATAATCCTATGTGGCAATGGCTCAAGAACTAATGCTTGTACAATCACCTGAGTTTTCTGTTAGCTGAGACCTGAAGCTTTAATGTAAGAATGATTTGCAAGTAAGAAAAGCTTAGTTAGAAAAGGACACTATAAAGATCAAGTCCATGAACTGCTTTTGTAGAGGAGGCCACGTTCTCCTTTTTACAGGGAAGAAAGTGAAACAGATGGACCAAGTGGTTTGACAGAAGCAGAACGTTTTATTGTTGGAAAGGATTAGAGTTTAGGAATTTTGGTTTAGTGGCTTACACACACCCTTCTGACTAAGTACTTATTAATTTTTTTTAATAAGGATGTGGTTTGAGATGCCGAATTTCTTGAGGGGTTTTGTTGAGAGGTAGGGGAGATAGTCCTTCCTGACAATTTAATTCATATGTGCTTAATGCTGTGCTCTGGAAATACAGCACAGACAAGGCTCCAAAGATGAGCTCCAGAAATCAATCTGATGGGGAGAAGAATATCTGTGATTTGTTTACTTTAGCAAAGTGAAATGTGGTCACAGATATGTGCTTGCATTCAGGCTTTCCAGTGACTGGAAGAGTTGTGGTGGAAACAAACCAGATTTTCATACCACTTCCCAGAGCAAGGGTGAGCCTCTTTTGGGACTGGCAAGTGAGAGAAGTTAACCTACTTCTTCTCTGTTGGTGAAGCTTTATGAAGTGTACGTTCTGTGGATGGTTCTTGTTCCCAGTGGATTTTTTTCTCCTTCAGCAGACCATGTCTCAGGGCCCTGGAGTGCAACAAATCAGGTGGATGGAAGAGACGTGTCACCTGGCTGTTAGGCTAGTGCTTTAGGAAAAGCAGCCACGGCTTTACACAAACTATAGCACAGCTATTCAGGCTCTAGCCATAGAATGAAATGAAGGAAAAAATCCCCAGCAATTTCAGGCTTGTTAAGCTTGTTGGGGATTTCAAGTTAACGTATTTCGCAGCAAATGCCTTCTGTACCCACACAAATAATTAAGAAAGTTCTGAAGTCAGTTGCATTAATTACTCTGGAAACAAATTTTACTGAATACAAAATGAATCATTGCACCATAAGTTAGATGGAGGTACTTCTTAGAATAAACTACTTTGCATCTTTTAGCTGTCAGCGTGCTCTTTAAATTGTGCTATTACTTGCTTGTATCAACCTGTCTACTGTTGTGTCCTTAAGTGCTCTGGAATTATGTTGCTTGCTCATAGCCTTACCTGTGTGTGTATACATAGATATACACACGTGTGGTGTGTCTCCTGTTTGGAAGCAGAGCTAGAGCCTGCAGCCCAGCTTGTCTTCATTGCAGCTCACAGTCTCTGTGCTCTGCTTCCCTGTTGTCTTGGTTCAAGATCTTTCCCTCCCTGCCCTTCAGAGTCCTGTCCTGAGAATAGCAACCAAACTGCTGAGAGAGGGAGGGAGTATCTGGATGAGTACTGCAGTGGAGTTGTCGAAACTGAGGTGGCCCTGGGGAGAGAAATCCCAACGCATGTATTGTGTCACTTATGGTAAGACAGATGATGGGGCAGGTCCTCCTTTTTGCCAAGCAGACTACCATGGATATATCAGAAAATAGTTGAAACCTGAAGCTCCATTAAGACCTTAAGCAGAAAAAATTCTGATACAAAATCTAGTTGTAGTGCTGAGAATCTGTTATTCCTGGGTGGAGGGGTGAGCAGGAGATGCTGGGCTGAGTGCAAAGCAGACTGCATTCTGCACTGAGCAGATCATCCTCTCTAACCATGGTTTTACTATGGCTTTCTGGCTTGCTCCTTGGAAAACTCTGCCTTTTCAGGAAAGGCGGCTCTGCACCAACTGTGTCTTTGCTGCAAGGGCAGCCTCTGGAAATGCAGATGCTGTTACTGAGCCTGCTCCTGCTGTCCCTTTCCCCTTCCCTGAGATCTCCTGGCACTGCTGTAGCCTGGTGGACCAAGATCCAGCCTCAAACTGCCTCCAGTGCATGGTCAGTCCTCTCATCCCAGTACTTTTCCGTCCCTATAAGCAGTTCCAGTGATTTATGTGGCTTAGTGGAAGTTGTCCTCTGTTACCTTTTGCTTCCCCTCCATGCTCTGCACAGCAGTGCCTTGTGTTTTGGCCCAAGGCTATGAGCCTCCCTATGCAGCTTTCCTCCCGATTTCTGAGTCCCGGCTCAATCTGCTGCATTGGTGTTGGCCGTTTCCCAGCATTGCTAGTGCTGACTGTGCCACTTATTTATCCCACTGGACATTGTTAAAATAAAACTTCAGTGTAATTTTTAGGCTATTTGGTAGATGAGTGCTGTTTTTACCTAAGCTGTCATAGTTTCACTGATATTTGGAGAGTTAAATGAAGGTAACAGTCCTTTCTATGTTCTGTCTAGTATTGAAGTCCTACCTGAAACCTGCCCTTAGCTTTGCACTTTGAACATTTCTCTTTGGAACGTTTTGGTTTTTTTCCCTTGATGAGCATCTGTTTCCATATTCATACTGTTGGTGTTAGCTCTCCTGTTCACCTGAATCACCCCTTCTGCTCTTGTGTCTCACAGCTCCTTGTTAGAGTGGGGGATGAGGATGGGGAAGGAGATCAGTCGTTAAAGCTCTTCCTGTCCTTCAGCTGGCAGGAAGATGGTGATTCATCCTGTCAGCTTTCACTTGGAGCATTTCTAGATTCCAGATGCGTGTTCTCAGCATTCCCAGATTGGCTCTACTTCCTTGGAAGCAGAAGCTGTAGGGGAATGCAAGAGACTTCCAATTTTAGCAGCACAAGAGCTATGTAAATGCAGCTATACCATTGCTGGGCCAAGCTGGATATCCAGCTGCACTGCATCATGTGGCTTTATGAGCCTGTGTCTCCACCAGCTCATGAGTCTCTGTTTCTGATCTGTTTCTTGGTGTCGGCACACACGTCTTTGCAGATGTGTGAGCTCAGGGGTCCTGGCCGAGACGGTTGTAATTCTTTATCTTGCCATTTGAAGCACTGGCTCTTGAACTGTGATTGGCAGGGAGCCAGCAGCCATGTGGTGAAGGGCATATTGCCCGATGCTGAATTCTCTTCACTGACTCCATTTAGAGTCATATCTAAGTTCTGAACACTCCAAAGTTTTGGATGGACTAGCCTGTTCTTCCAAGTGCTTTGAAGCACTCTCACCGGAAACGAGTGAGCAGCTGTGATCCTTAAACTACAAGGGAGGATTTTAAACTCTCTTCTTACCAACCCCATGAAATAAACTCTCCAGCAGGACTTTTCTTAGGGAGATGTGCTTAGAATGTGATAAGCAACATGAGCAAACCCAAAAGGGTAATGAAGGAGTGACTTAAGACATAATAGCATTAATGAAGAGATTAGATCTTCTAAATCAGTAGTAACTATTTCAGAAATCCTAGTCCACCAGTTTCTGATAAAACTTTACATATTGAATCTTACTTCCTTTGGCTCCCAGGGCTATCCTGGGTTGCTTATATGTTACACTATAAAGTTAGGCATGTGGTATTTTTAATAAATGCTTATTTCTGTATCTCGGTCTAATGAAGAGATGTTTCAGGATAAGCTGAACATTGCAAAACCTTATTTCAGTGTTTATTTTTCCTCAAATCGTGTTACAAAATGACAGGTTGCACAGCAGCTAAAGCAGGGTTGTCAAAGGAAACCATCTAGATATTAACTGATGAAATTTTAACTAAGTTTTTCATCATAGAGCTGTTTTGTCAGGTCCCTGCTTATGCATGCATTTGAAGAGTGGCATTAAATTAACTGGTCTCCTTGAGTTAAAACTTACATAGGTACTTTAGCCTGCTGTCCCATAGTTTTGTACTATAAAATTTGCAAATATCAATGCAGAATGGCATGATGATTAAATCCACTGTAAATTACTTGTTTTGAATAAATGTCTGCCATAGAGATAGTAGAAATTCATACCTCATTGCTAAACTTGAAATCTTAACTCTAGCTTTTTTCTTCCTGTAAAGCCTACTAAATGTTGTTAGGTACCTGAGGATCATGGATTGTTTTTCAGTAATACTGGCTTCAGATTTCTTCTAAAGGGAGAAATTAATATGCTGCATCTAATTGCTAACAGAGTAAAATGTCTGGATGGTCCCTGGCAACCACTGGAGTAATAAAATTCTTCCCTGAGCACAGGTTTAGAGCATCCTCTCTCAGAGTGCTGTACATGACTTAATGTTGAAATACTTTCTATTTCAGCATGTACACCTAAAGCAATGTGTTTACAGAGGCACAAAGACTTATTTGTACAGATGCTCAAGTTTTGAGGTCCAAAGGAAGTGGGCAGCTCCAGGGAAAGCACTACTGGTGTACATGCTGTTTGTGTAAGCAATCCGGTACACACCTGGAACACTCAGGCACAACTGCTTGGTTTTAACTTTTGAGAGAATCTTTTCTGAATGTATTTGATAGAAACAAGCATAGAGGTTGCTAGCATAAATAAAACATCTACTAAATTTCTCCAATTTTGTCACCTTCTCTGAAAAGCGGGTTCTTATTGAAAAGATTGCTCCTCCTAGAGAGAAGGCAAGCATTAAGTGTTTATAGATAAAAGAGATACAGACCTTTACCATGTAAGGGATCAGAGAACTGTGTTTTGCTGTACTTCTGTGACTAATTGAAAGGTAATGAATTAGAAGGGAAGTGGGAGGCAGAGGACAAGAGAAAGGAAGAGGAAGACTTTCTCTTAGTGTGCAAGTCAAAACCACAAGCTGTACTGCTTTGCTGCCGCGGGCATGGAAGGAGAGGGCACATCAATGTACATTAGCTGAGATGGAATAAAGCCTTGAGACAAAACTGTTATAACTCGTGTGTTATCACACCTCAGCCTGTCAGCCGTGGAGGTTAGGGTTTCATTTTGCCTTGCTCAGTTTTACTGAAACTACAATGTTGCCCTGTGTTGTGGTTGTGCCCTGCCAGGTGTCATGTGTTGTCATAAACTGCTTTTGTAGCTCTGCTGCTGGGACAGGTGGAAAGTATGTGTGTCTCTGCTGGTGTAGTGTGTCTTTGTGGGATGTGATAATATAATAGCTTTTGTTTGCATGTATTCTTTGTAATCATGCTTGCAGAAGCTGATACGGGACATCCAAGTGAAAGGGCTTTTTCCCATTAGAAGGGAAGTACAGTAATTGGAAAAGGGATAATTCCTTCAGTGAAGGTTGAATCTAACCCATATCTGAGTTTAAACTGCTTTTGAGAATTAAAACTTCATTTAGTCAGGGTTTGTATGTGCTATCAACAGGCATATTTTAGAGGAGATGACCTTGGTTTGCTGTGGGTCACAATGTTTACTCCTATGTGTAAATTGTGGCCTGCTGATCAGACAGGAAGCCTTTGTGTTGAAAGCTTCCTGTCATGTCCTCATTCATGTGAAAATGAAGCTGCTTGCTGTTACAATCCTTTCTGGCACATCTTCTTACCTGTGTCCCAAGGCTTACAAGCCAACAGGTTGAAGGAACTGCGCTGCAGACATTTGAGAGACTGCAGCTCTCTTTGTAAAGGATGCTGCTCCATCCAGGCAGATGGTTGGCCTGAAAAAACAAGGTTGGGACTCTGGGCTGTTGCTCCAAAGAAAGTGGTGAGAGAGTTAAGTGAAAGGAATTTTTAAAAGAGGAATACTTCTTGTGCTCAGGGCAGCAGACCTATAGTTAAAACATATGGTTTATGTGTGAAGGAAGGTCACACTGAAGGCAGATCAAATACAGAGAAAGGTCTGAAACAAGTCGTCCAAGATCTAGATAAAGATATGTGCATCCAGTGCTGATGCAAACTGGCAGATGTGGGATGACCACATACGCACCTTAACAAGCATGACCTATATCACATGGTCCTGTGATAATTAGAGAGTGACCATGCTGACTGTGCCCAGTCTCCTCACCTTACAGCAAGCTAAAAAACAAACCAAGCCCTTTTTTGTCTCTTTAATCATCCAAGGGAGCACTGGCTGTCCTGCCTATAGAGCCTGCTTAAAATAAATCCAGGTTGGTATGTCTGACATCAGCTAATCAACAGATCTGCTCTTGCATGTGTCCACTCTTCTAAGTCCTCCTCAGTCTGCGTGTTTACTCCTGGGGGAAGGAAAGTTGCAGGTTTGTGGGTTATACACAAGTCCTACTGGACCTGCTGCAGCAGATTCATTGAACCTTATCTTGTGGAAGCCCTGTTTCTTGGCCAGGTATGGGCTTCTCTGTACCTAGGAAAACAAGGGGACCTGCTTTGGGTGTAGAAGCATGTGATGGATTTGCTGCATTTCAGATGACTTATTTTATTACCTGTTTTTCATTTGCTCAGTAAGGACTCTGAACTCTACATGAAAAAGTCTGTTGGATAGTGATGGCATAGAGAACTTGGCAAAATCAAAGCATTTACAACATCTGTATCTTTGAAGTGCCTGTTTAATAGTGCCATTGTCATGCCAGTTGGAGGCAACACTTCTCTTTGCAATTGAAAGGCTCAGCAGAGCTAGCTGATAAGCACTGGTGCCCTGCTGGGAAATTGACCCTTTGAACTGGGAAGAATCTCTGCAGATAAGCAAGTAATGGAATTTTTATCAGGTCTTGCTTTTTATTGTAGCTTGTTTAGGGTTGTCAGGCTTTCTATGTAGCAAAAGTGTTTTCTCCCTAGTCTAGTAGGTGAGGGGACAATGTAATATTCACAAGCTAAAGATGCTGCTTCCAGTTTTGGAAGGGATAGCCATGCCATGGTCTCACAGAACAGAAAAGAAACAATGACAGTATAACTTAAATAACAAACATATGTTGATTTAAGTGCCAAACTTGCTGAGCTACCTAACCTCCCAAGGGAGAAGTGTTTTGAGAATACTCTTAGAATCTTCATAGGACAGATGTAAAGTTTTTTCACTGTTTCCTTTTTTTTTTTTTTCAAGCCAGGAAATATATTTAATAAGCTTCCGTTTTAATTTTGCAATAGAAATAAACTGAAATAAACTAAATTAAATAAATTCCTTTGCCTTAAACCTCATAGAAACATTTGTTTCTACAACGTAACAGTACTTGAAAGCAAAGCACTGTTAAACGTTGGGCTTTTTCTGTGAGGCTGACAATCTGCTTTCATTTAAAGTAAGGATTGAGCTTTTCAAGTCTTTTCTTTCTAAGCCATAAAAACTGAACCATTAGACTGCTTGTCTCAAATCCCAGTAACAAAAAAGCAATGAGAAGGAAACTAAAATTCAGACTTGACCTGGTTTTGAATTGTGTTGTGTCCCTGTCCTGAGCTGTTGATCTTTCCAGTGTGACCATCCCAGGAAAGCAGTGTGGGTCTTTGGAAGGGCTGCTGTTGTCTGTGGGAGTGTTGAGTCAGCTTTGCACGTTCTGGACTGGGATGTTGCATATTCAGCCTGCGCAATCTGTTCAGCAAAGCAGCCATTTCTGGGAGCCTGCACTTCCAATACAGATGGTTTGAGTTGTGAAGTTTGAGACAATAGCAGAGAAGAGATGACTCTATTAAAGATGTCAATTTGAACAAATCCATCTCGTGGATGACCTACAGATCAGAAGGCGGCTCTAAGGGACAACACAGCAAAGCGATGTGGGAAGCTGCTGCCATTGCAGTGGGGGACGGGATGTGTTGCTCTGAGTACAAATTAATCAAGTTCAGGCTGACATTCCTTCGTGTCAGGTTTCCCCTTTGGTCTCCCTAAGACACTGCTGCAGTGGAAAACCTTTCTCTCCAAGTAGTTTTATTCCACTTAATTGCTCTTTAAAATGTGCTTTATTCCTTGCTAATGATGTAGCACTGCTGTGCTATATTAATGAATTTGTAATTTAAAGAAGCGGGGGCAGGGGCTGGCATATGGCAAATACATGCTTTAGTTCTGGTAAGCACATGATTTTGAAGATAAACAAAGCTGTTTCCTTATCCTCAGCATGTACTTTTTTTTGTTTTGCTGATAATGAGAAAAAATTAACAGTGTTAAACTTGATTGAAAACAGCATTATCTTCTGAAATTAATATCTGTGTGAATGACATTGAAAGTCCCTTTGCTTTTTTGCATTAACTCTAGGGTTCTTTTGTAAGTGTAATATACATTAAAAAATCATCCAAACTCAAAAAACGAGTTTCAAATTTCTCTGATTTTGTTTTCAATCTAGTAACAATGGTCTCTCTGCATTTCTTCTCAAATGTATATAACTAAAAGCTATTTTTATTAAAAATTGGATTCTATCAAAAAGTTTCCAAAGGATAGAAGAGTTTCTGAAAGTATTTTATAACGTAGATGTTTTGCATTGAAATTTATAATTACTTCCAGCACTCAGGCTGGAGTAAATCATAGTTCCAAAATTTATTTTTATAGGGACGTGTTTAAAAGACGTGTAGATGCAGCACTTGAGGGACATGGTTTAGTGGTGGACTTGGCAGTGTTACATTGATGGCTGGACTTGATGATTTTAAAGGTATTTTCCAATCTAAATGATTCTGTTATTATAAGGAAACTTATGTAAGCCTAAAAATTGTGGGAAGGCAGTGGTTACACTGCTATTCCACATTTTATCCATGTTTATTAAAGTCAGTGGAAGACTTCTCAAAAGCCAGCACTATTACCTATCAGGGCAGTGTTTCATTTAGCAGTAACTGATCCTCTGACCCTGAGACCAGATGCTAGAATGTCCAAATCCATTGCCCTTGCCCATTGTTTCCCTGCACCACACATGTGCCCTTTCCACAGACATTGCTCTGTAGTGCATTGTCTTTTTTCACATTCAGCATGTCTGAAATACTCACTAGGGAGCTGAGTGGGTGTTGTTGCATGTGTTGGGGTGCTATATGGAAACATGGGCTCAAAGATACTGAGGTGGCACTGGTGGATTGTGGAGGGAGGGTGGAGAAACCCAAGCCCAAACCTTTCCTGGCCCACATGGTAGGAACAGCCCATGGCCTTTCCTGCATCCCACTCACTGTGCCCAGTAGTGCTAGTTACTCAAAACTAACCCGTGAAGCATAACACCAGTGGAAGGGTGAGAGTGGCTGCAGGCTGGGGCTCGCACTTAGGCCCTGTTCCTGTTTAAGTTGCTAGTGCAGAGATGGTTGGAGTGTCCTTTCCTTTAAAGGAGGGACAGGGTACTCTAAGTGCTGATATTTGGGGTGCTGGGGGTATTTGACACTGTGCAGGCTGCAGCTGCACCAAAAGCTCATGGCCTGTGTCTCACTGGTCCTCCCAGACCGTGCTCTGACATGAGTGTTCTCCAGTGCCTCCTGGGCTGGGGGCTGAAGGCTTCCAGCAGAGGTGCACAGCCTGACCTGCTCGCCCAGGCTGCCCCTGGGGGCTTCCTTTTTGGTGGCTGCCTGTCTCCAGGGAGACAGTGGGCCAGGAGTCCCCAGAACATCACTCTGCACCTACAAGATACAGGTGCAGCTCATTTACTCTGCATATGAAGTACACGAAAAGTGAATTTAAGGTGTAAAAATAGGAGCTAGGTTAAAGAAATGCTGTGATGGGTACCCTGCCTGAGACTGAACTGTGATCAGTGGTCTGTCCAGAAAAGAAGTTTGGCAGGGCTCCCGTGCAGTAGTGTTGCAGAGGTAGCATCATCTCTAACTATTTACTGAAGCGTATAGCAGCAAGCCTTGTTGAGTTTATTGGGAGGGAGACAGGTGCCATCAAAAATAGGAACTAGTTTATAAAGATCTCTGGCATAACCTAAGTCTGTTCTCAGTTTGTAAGATAACACCTCTTTTAATATAAAGCCCAGCCTCTGAAGTGCCTTCTCTCTGCCAAATCTGAAAAATGTCTTTGTGCCCTTGAGTTGTGGGAGGAAAAAAGAAGAGAACATGCTATTTGGGGTCATCCTGTGATTTTTTTTTTCTCTACTTTATCTTTTGAAATAAAGAAGTGATCTATCCCTTCTTAGCTGTTTCTGTAAATTTTTTTTCAACCCTTGTTATTTATGCTGTGATGTTCTACAATTTTGCTGTATTGTGAACAGCACGGTGGATTATTTTATATTTCTTCATAATTCTGATTAATGATGTCTGATTTCTTCTAACACCTCTCACACAAGGGTTTTATCTCTGCTCTTTGAAGCAGACACACACCTATGACAGCAATTAGATAAACTTCAGGGACTGAACTTGGTGTGCTCCTCCCAGAGGGTTTCTCCTCAGGGTGCATAAGTGACAGAGCTCCATGTAGATCAAAACATGTTATTTGGTGGATTCTACTGCTGCACTGGTCTTCTAGATAAAAGATGTGCATGATGAAACCTTTACTAATCAAAGTTCCAGTTGTTCAGAACAAACCAAGCTAATTGTTGCCAGTATTTCATGTATGCTCCTTTGCAGGTGAGTTGAGGCAGCAGCGCTTTCAACATTCTTGTATTGTTACTCCTTATGGTGAAACATGTTTTCTAGTAACATAACCAGAGTTTGAACAGTGTGACATTAATTTCTCTATTGTTGTGAAAAGCTTTTCTTTGCCTTCATTTAACTACATCAAAGTAGCAAAATGTTGATGATACAGTGATGCACTATTTTACAGTATTGCCAAAGCAGCTTTCAAATAAGTAATGAATCTGTACGAGGAAAGGGTGGTATCAGCCCATCTTTCAGATGAGGAAAGCTGATGAAGAATTCCAGTGATGTATTAGGAGTCACAGGAATTCAATACTTACCTTGATCTATATTTGAGGAGTTTGGTTTATATAGGGCACTCTGTTCTCATAGTTGTTATGGCTTTCTTTAAATGTTCTGTACAGGTCTGATGATCCAGAAACTTCATTCTTTCTCATTGATTAGAACTGCAAGGGTAATACATAAGTATCTTCCTGGAAAATTTGACAAGATACTACTATTTGGCAGTGGGTACAGTTGCTGCTGCTTAGGGTAGCTAAGAAAATGTACAGCTCTGCTTCAGGTAGTCAGCATTGTCCCAGAATGAAAGCCGACTGTTCAAGGGATTCAGTCATTCCCAGGACAGCCCATGTGCTTAATTATTGCCTTGGTGTTCGGAGCAGAGACTGGCTTTCTAAACTGTGGGGTTTGCTTTGGGTTCTCATTAAATGCTGTATGCTGTAGTGTGACACACGGTACGCCCTGCAGTGTGTCATGTGCTGTGATGCTAATCAACATTCAATACCAAAGGAGGAGAGCAGCTGCTCCACAGTCAGCATGTCTGAACAGTCCTGCACTCAGCAGGGTATCACTTAATTCGTGCTAATGGATAAAAAACTGGCCTCCTAACACTTGTGTAAATGAGACTAATGATCAGGGAAAAAATGCAAACTAGTTTTCATTTATTCATAGAGATACATGTAATTAGAGGTAATAGCTGGCTCAAAAAACTTGCTCTCCAGCATTTATTTGTTGATAATACAAAATGTGAATGACTTGTTCCACTGTTTCTCTCTTGTGAAGTTATTAACTTCACACAGGACTTGAAATATGTATGGTCTTAAATTCTCATTGAGAGAGTAACAAGACTTAATGGCAAAAAGCTACAGATAATTGCGTCTTGTAAACTTACCTCAGTCATTTTCAGCATGGTAATGGATCTCTACTGTAAAGCCACTGCTGGCAGGATCAGCATATTGCTTCAGGTTTTTGACCTTTTTCCATTAGCTCCACTGGCTTCTGTGGATTACAGAAATCAAGAGGAGGCAACTTGTCCATTGCAGTGATGGCAGCTGAGTAATAAGGTCACAATTAGGTACAAAAGTCTTATTTTGGCATCTAAGCTGTAGAGTACTAACTGCCCTCTTCCATTTCTCCAGCGTTGTTCATTTTCATCATTTAGGAAGTCTGACATTCCCCTCACAGGTGTGTTGTATCATACATGTCTCGAAGGATCAATCAGTCACATTGTGACATAGTCTAATGGTATCAAGCAGAAGTTGATCTTCCTAAAATTTTACTAAGTCATCATCTAGTTGGGTTTGCTAAGAAGTGCTGAGTGCATGCTTCTCACCCTGCTCTACACACTGGTTTTGACTGTGCAGATTTCTCCAAGAGTAATCTTACCTGTGTGATGTGCAGGGAAGAAGTAAATCCAGCTTTAATCCAATTTAAAGGAGGAAGCTGATCAACACTTGAGGCTCTGTGGTCCCAGTGCCAGTCTGGGTTTATGTGGGTATTCCTTATTTTCTGTAGCCTAATGATGTGTGAACTAGCTACATAAAATTCCATAAGAATGGGTTTCACTCCTGCTAAGCAGGCCCCTCTCTGGACCTTTGCATAGCAACTAAGACTTGAGAAATTTTAGTTGTTTTTTTTTTTATCTGACCGGTACACCAAGAATTGATTGAGGAAGGACATTTTAAATCCAACTGTATAATGGCACCATGTTGGTTGTCAGCGTTCTCCATTCTCGATTCATCCATTTCTTAAGATGGAAACTGTAGCCAACTTAGCTAGATGGTCTTTTCAAACCTTTTCTCTTTTTTCTTGTTCTCTTTTCTTTGATGTGCCCATTAGGCACATCTATTAAGTTCCTCTTTCTGTGCATGGAGCTTACGCAGTCTGAAGGTGTGTGTGGGATATCTGCTGATAAAGGCAAATCGTCCAAACCTAAAAAGTGATTCTTGCCCAAATCCCCACCCTCCTCTTTGTTGGAAAAAGTGGTTCTTGCTTTAAAACTCAGTGGGAGATTCAGTGTACCTTCAGAAGATGTGGGTTCTTGTTATCAGGTGGAAGTGCAGTCCAGACCAGTTGTCAATTGCTTTTACAAAAACAATATTATTATCACTGACTCACTAGTTCTGCATATCAGAGAAGCATTATGAAGGGGTACCGCTGCAGAGAAAGCAGCTGCTGACTGAGGAGGGAGGGTTGTGTGTGTAACATAAAAATTCAAAGATTACATTAAGATGGAGAGTCATGTGTATATGGCCATTGTGAAACATTGATTCTTGTTTTTCCTCTGCTTACTGATTGTCTGAGAGTTGATCTTGTCCTAGCAATAATTTTTGTAGACAAGAAAGCAGCTTGGGAAAATATGCAAGTATAAAGGGACTAAATTATTGAAAACATAAAATAATACTAAACATACATTAATATTCTCAGGACTTTTTAAATAGACTCTACATGTGATGAGTGCCATTTTTCAGACCTGTAAAAACACCGTGTCTTGACAAATCACCTGGCATACATACCTGAAGTCATATCAAGCAGCTTCGATATTCACAGGTTTTACTTAACAAAAACCTGGTTTGTTGAAATTTGAGTTTGTATTGCTACCTCAAATATATGCTTTCAAAACATATTTTAAAAACAATGAAATATTATGTAGTGGAGGATTGGATGCTTTTCTCCTGTCTCCTGCTGAAAGTGGTTGATCTTTTTTTAGAAACTGCAGAATTTCAGAAATTGATCTTGAACTATCTTTGTGCAAGTGACCTGACACTTGAGTAGATTATCTCAGCCTCTGTTATTGGAACTGGTAGCAATGGTAAAATGGTTCACTTTATAGTGGCTGAATATAAATATATTTTAAAAAATAGGGGTGAAAGTTGCCAATTCTAGAAGCATGCATTGCATATGGCCATAGATTGCATTAGCACTTATTCACTTCCATTAAATTCTGGTACTTTTTTTCAAAGCTAGGCGTTACTATGTCAAGGCTGTGCACCTGAAGGAATTCATCCTCCTGGGCTAGCTGCTAAGAAAAGCCAAGATGTGCTGGCAAGCTCAGGTGGGTGTAGCTTGAGCTCACCCCTTGTACTCAGACAGTATCTGAGTATCAGGTGTCAGGTATTGTCAAGCTGTTGCTATTTCAGCAGCTGACAGTGCTGTGAGGGCTTAGAGATCAATGGATGCTGCACAAAGGTCACTCATGTCAAGGGTACCAATTGAGTGTCTTAAAACAATTTCCTTTGTACTGTTTGCTTCTTACGTAAGGATTTTCAGTACCATAAATAATAAAAAATACTTTGATCATAAAATATCCTTATATATGAAGAGTCTACAAATATTTCTGTAAACACAGGTTGTGTTGGAGTTGTGTACATGTGTTGGAGGCTCCAGAATTTCCTGTAGTAGTGTCATGTTGATGAGATTAAGCTTGCTATTTAGGGGATTTAAACTGATTTTCCCTGTTGTAGGTACAATTAATTATCTTGCCAGTTGGTGTGGACAGGATAATGACTGCTAGCTAAGAAATATAATTAACTGGATTTCTATTTGAATATTTGTTTAACTACGATCTTCAATATTATCCTACTGAACAAATAGATATATTGCATCTTGAACAGACACTGCCTGCCCACTTGGCCTTAAAATTCCAGTGCAGTGGAGATGAAGAGAGGGAAGGAAGCACTTTTATATTTCCAACCACCCAATCCTAAGCATCTATGGAGAAGGGAATACTATTTCATGGTATCATCATAGCACCACAGAATGGTTTGGGTTGGAAGGAACCTTAAAGGTCATCTAGTTCCAACCCCCCTGCCATGGGAAGGGACACCTTCCACTGGACCAGGCTGCTGAAAGCCCCATCCAGCCTGGCCTTCAACACTCCCAGGGATGGGGTGTATCAAGCCATTGCAGCTCTTTTTGTGCCACTGTCCAGCCAATTTCTTATCCTTTCAGATGCCTGTGGGTGGTGACTCTGCTAGGTCTGAGGTTTTTATTGATCTAGCACTTCTTGCCTAATCTTTCTGCTCAGTTTATACTTGAGTATCCATAATCACAAGGTTATTTGGCATGCACCTGGGAAAAGTGCTCTTGAAGCCATCTTCCTGACCATCTTTTGATGTGGCTTGGATGTGTCAGTGTAGTTATGATAGCTAACTACTGACCAGGAGTGGGACCATCCCTCTCAATGTTCCTCTTGTTCCATTCCTAACGCTGACAACTGGGCTCCGCTCATCCTGGATTAAACCAGTTCTGGGAGCTAAACCAGCTGAGGAAAAACTAATCATGCTTACAGGAGAGAAAAACAACAACAAAAAAAAAGGAGGGGGGAAAAGAAAAGTATGTAACCCTTAGATCAGCATTCTTCACTCTGTTAAGCAGAAAGCCTCTTTGGGTTTCCCAAAAAATGTGCTCAGTTGTCCCATTGCCCCCCACCCCCAGGAAAAACGATCCATCTTTACCCCACACCTTATTTTGTCATACAGAGTTACATTCATGTTATGAGGTAAAGTTTGTACTAAGGGTAAAAGCCCCTTAACACTGATTTTTATTTGCCCAGGTATGTAAATGGGGGATGGTTTGCTGCCCATTTTGGAGTAGTGGGGTACACTGCAGTGCTTCCATTGGGAAACAAGAGTTTTTTTGTTTTTTTTTTTACCAAAATGCCAGCATATGGAGTTTCACAGTACATTTAAAAAAGACATGGGAGTAAAACCTTTGTGACTCTCATTGAAGGAACTTCATTTACGTGGGTGACTGTTTCTTCCCTTTTTTAAAAAATTTCAGTGTCAGAGCATAAGAGGAATACAAGTATCATTTCTGTTTTAAGGCAACACATTGCAAAACTAAGTGTTCTCAAGTCAGGGTGTCATTTGGATGCTGCCTAGCCCGCTCCAGGCCTTCTTCAGTGTGAGGAAAAAGAAACCTTACACAAATCAAACTACAGTAACAGTAGTGGCAGACTGGATAGAAGAGTAGCAAACCTTTGGTGAGGTAGAAGCCTGCTCACCTTTGTTTGCTGAGCAAGAAGTGAGAAGACTGTTCTCAGGCACACCTGGCTCAGAGAATTATTTAGCCATTGATCTTTCTATGCAAAATACTGAAATACTTATCATATTTTGGTGATGCCTTTTGCTAGAGTTTCATGGTCTTCAGTCTTGGCAAGCTCATCAATCAGTTAGTGTCCCTTGCAGCTGCTGTAATAAGGAAAGCTAATAAAGGTGTAATGTATCTCATTATGCACCTGACATTTTTGCATCCTTCTTGCATCACTGTCTGCCTTGAGGTTGACCTGTGACATTAATTTGGTAAAATAAAATAATAGTTAATGTAAGTATTGTCCTCTTCCTTGTATTTGTAGAGTGCTGTACATATAGCTTGTGGAAAACAGCAGTGTAGAACTGTATTATTTTTGTTATTATTACAGTATTAGTTTCTTTACATGGGTGCCAGCTCTTGGGCTAAATGTCCCTTTGTCTCCATGTATGAATGTTGACCACAGCAGAAGACCCACAGAGTTCATACCATTACCTTTTTTAATCTAAACCAATTTAGATAAATGGTGAGGAGTTCTTCGAAGGCAAGGCCTGGGAGCAGAGCTTGACACAGAGAAGATGACATTCACCATCGGCACAGGCACAGTGCTATATTTGGCACAGTACTTGACTGAAATTCCCTCAGTAAGCACACAGCACATTATCACGAGCTCTGTGACACCTTCCCCACTGCACAATGGTGTTTGTGCTGGGGTGTTATTAAAAACCCAGGCAGCGATTCCACCTGTGCCAGCCTCTGCCACTGGCAAAGCACTGCAGGCGCCCCTTGTTGCTGTGCGCTTTGCTGTGCCTCGTGCAGCCTGGGAACAGGGCACTGACTCTATCCAAGGGTGCTGGTGTGCTAGGGGAGCCCCGCTCACACCCCACAGCTGCTGGTTGCAGTGGACAGCTGGGTGTTTTCTTGTGCCCTGTATGAATGTGGGCTGCACCGAGCCAATTACGATAAAATCAAGATTGCTGTCTTCAGAGGAGCCTGTGGGGTTAAGAGTTTCCAGATACAGCAACAGACCTGTTGGTTCAGGAGCAAGTCCTAGCCCGATCTGACAAGGAAGGGCATTTTAATGAAATTTTAATTCTTTGCTGTTGAAGCAAAGTAGGATCGTGGTTTTAGAAAGTGTGTTGGTCTTCAACTCCGAGAGCATTAAGGAAAGGAAGTAAAAGAAACCTCTTAGTCAAGCATTCCCAACACACAGCAGCTTATGCCAGCCAATCCTCAGGCCATTTGTAGCTGGTGTAGCTCTCCAAAGTAGTCATTGTTTCCCACCTTGATGCCTGATTGCTTGATGCCTCAGCAGGTCTATGTACCATTGACAGGTGAAAATAAAAATGAGCAATTATTATTATTTTTATTATAAGTTTAGTGCTACTTGATTGTTTCCTGATGTGTTACCTGATGTCAGTATTTCCATTGGGTGTATTGACTGAGGCAGGCAGAGAGAGGACAGGCTGTTAGGATGACTGGGAATCACAAAGCCTTGCTGGCCAAAAGTCATCTTATTCTTGTATTTTTAACTTGTTGCATTTCACACACAAGGTTCCATTTAATCCCTGTATCTCTTTACTGCATGTCATCTCTTGTGTTTTACATGTATGTCTCCCACGGAGGTGCTTTTCTCTGGATTTTAAATGTTATCTAAATGTTATTTTTAAACATTATTTAAAGATTGGCAAAGAGTCAGACCTTGGAGCCTTGAGAAGTCGTGAGATGCTGCCTCCACGCCCTTTATCTGCAACCTCAAAAAAGAAAATAAGGAAGACGCCAGTCAGTGGCACAGCTCAGAGGCCTCAATACATTGGTAACACCCCTGTTTTGCCTCTGCTCCCAGCAGCACATGGTGATCCACTGTAGGTGCCAAACTCCCTGATTTGGGGGGGCAGGAGGAAGCAGGGTTGAACAGGGAGAAGTTTCACCTGTGGCTCTAAGTGTGGGGTGGGCTTTGCCTGGTGGCTCACTGAGGTCCTTCCAGGTTTGTGCTTCACTTCAAGGACATCCCACATGTCAGGTGTCTCCTGGTGACCGTCAATAGTGATAAAATTGTGCAAACTGTTCCCATCTATGAAGGCATACTTCCACACACATAACCTGTGAGAGGAAACCTAGGGCTGGGTTTGGCAAGACATTTCAGTATCTAGAGGTGCAGGTGGATGTCCATGGGGGTTTCTGAATACACAAAGGCAAACATTCTTAAAGTGCTCTTGGAAGTCAGGCCATTATTATACACCAGCTAAGAAAGTGTGTGCAAACAGCTAGTTTTTCCAGCCTCACAGGAATCAGGCATGGTTTTTCCTTGTGCCAACACTGGCAGATCTAGAGAATTAGATCAATATTCTTCTGTGGGTTGGGTTTTCCAGTAGATCATTTCAGATCATGATGAAATTGCTTTCCTTATTCTGGTCTTTGTGTTCCCTTGGGGCATAGGCCCAGGGCCACAGGGGGTGGAAGAGACCTTGGTGCTGTAAATGCATCCTAGAGTTCCCTATGCTGTAGCCTTCAGGCAGGACCATACATGGTCGAGTCATCGTCCCTAAAATTCCTGAAGGGCATACCTGCCTTCATCAGACATTGCTTTGATTTGTGCATAACCACTGCTTGGGGAGCAGTTCTAACTCCTGCTCCATGGACTCCTCCTGTGCTGTCAGATACATGGAAAACCTTTCCTGCTTTATTTAAAAATACAAAGCCTGGGTTATTTGGGGGAGTTTTTTCATTGATTTATCTGAAAGAATCATTACTGAATTTTTTGTTGTTTTTGTTCTAGTTTCTGTTCACCTTTCTGCATGCTTTCGCCTTTCATAGATGAATTGTGACTTTTTATTTTAAATTAACACATGAGATGATACTTAATTAAAAGTCTTAGGATGGAGGTGTTGATCATTAAAGGGTGATGATGTAGATGGTGAACTCCTCTGTTTATCCACAGAACTTGAGAAGTGGGTGTTGTGCCACTGTCCTACCTAGAGAAGCTGCCTCTGAAGCACAAGAGGTTAATTTGTTTTCTGCTGCTTGGTCTCTCTTCTGTGACTGCCAACAAAGGTAGCAATTACCAGTGTTATCTCAGGGGATAATCCAAATTAGCCAGATCCACCCTGATCTGGCTAATTTGGAATGGGGAAACCACACTGACAACTCAGCAAATTTCTTACCGGCCAGAGAATATCCTTGGCCTGGTCAGTAGTACAAGAAAGTTGTTACCTAGACTGAATTTGTGCTAATACCTTAGGGCAAAAGGTTCCATATCCATTACAGGTCCCTTGAAGCATTTGGTTATTTGAAGGATTCGCTCTACCCAGACACAGTCAAGGATGATGTACATTCTGTAAAGGGCGAGTCACTTTGTGCCTTTTTAGCGCGTTGTTTGTTTTTTTTTTAAGGCAACTTCTGTGGCATAGTTTGTGCTTCACATAACGAGTATGTATGCTGTCATATTTGTTGTGTGAAAATAAAGAAGAAATCATACCATTTTGTTCTTGTGGAAGCAGATGAAATCAAAGGAGGTAGTTCAGGAATGACTTTCACAATTTGCAAATGCCTAAGGGGAGTTATGATAGCTGTTTCTTTAGCCTAACATTCAAGGGTACCTAGAATCGAGTGTTTGAGCTCTGAAACACAGCAATCTGAACTGGAAAAAAAAAAAAGAAAAAAAAACAATGTTAAGATAACTGACTACCTGAAATAATTTACCAAGGGCTGTAGATGGATTAGATGAATTTAACAGAAGTTGTAGTGGGTTTTTCATTACTGGTACTTCTAAATCACGATAAAATGTTTTGTTTATGCAGACAGGGAATGTAGGAAGATCTTATGACCACATTAGTTCAGACTAGAAGATCACAATAGTTGGTTTTGGCCTGATAATATATAAATGCATTGTCCAGAACAATATAGTGGTTTCTGTGCTCAAGTCACAAAAGTCCAGGAAAAAAATAAGAGCCGTGTATCCAACCATCTCTGTACACCCTCTGACACTTCAGTGTCAAGGAAAGCATTAGCAAAATGGGGGACATCTTGATTTTCCAGCAAAGTAAGTGAACATATCTTCTTTGGCTTCAGTAGACTCTTGGTCACAAAACTTAGCAAACTTATCTGCAGCCTATGAGCTGGTTGTGCTGCAGAAGTTCCCAAAGGAGATCCTCATTTTTGCAATTTGCTGTGCAGAGGGCTTGAGCCCTCAGTGTGGGGAAGCTGCTGAGAAAATGTCAGGCACTTCTGGAAAAGGAGTAGACAATATATGCAAATTGTTGGTATTTATTCAATCATGTAGTGGGGGAGAATAAACATTATTCCTGACATTTCCATTTTTGATTAATGATGAATGGAGCTGGCAGATGTTCAGCTGGCCGCCAGATGGGGTCTGCTCAGTCCAACAACCCGCATAGGAACAGTCTGGGTCTGAAAAAGCCTGCACTCAGAAAAGCTCTGACAGAATCTCCGGTTTATCCAAGCGATACTCCAATTCTGACCTCAAAACGACCAAGCTGTTTAAGAATGGAGGCAGTACAACCAGAGAAACTGCTTGTGGAAGTGAGATGGGGTGTGGAGGGATGAGAGCTGGTTAGTTTGCTGGAGTTTAACAGGTTTTTTCCTGCCGCAGGAGCCACAGACTGCAGCTTTGATTCCCTTCTGCATTCCGCCGCGGTTCCAGGTGTAATGGTCGTGTCTCTGGGCACATCTCCTGCCTTGGTGTGGGGACCGGCTGTAGTAGTGTCCTTGGCCCAGGATGGGCTGTGCCTCTCGGGATCAGCTAGCCCGGCGCTGCTCCTGGTCCCTGGGCCGGACTGGCTGCCTGCTCCTGGCGGTGGGGAACCAGCCCACGGGAGGAGTTGTGGAAGCTTCTCCCGGCTCGCTGTGAGCCCGTGCCGAGGGCAGCCCCTGGGGAGCGGGTGCCAGGCTGAGGACAAGGACGCTGCTCTGAGCACCTCAGCCCGCGCCCTGCCCGACAGGGCCGGCTTCCTTCAGCGCCCTGCGGCCGAAGCCATTCAAATCTGCAGAAGTGAATTTAAAACCATGCAAATTCGGTTCCTGGGGGAAGCGATAAGTGTCTGAGAAGCGCCCCGTCGCCGGGCCCGGGCAGATAAGCCGCCCTGGGCCGCGGGCCCTCGGCGGGGAGCGAGGGACGGGGTGCGAGGGGGCTGGGTGGCCGTGTCCCTCGCAGCCGTGTCGGGGCTGTGAGTGCTGCCGCTCTGAGCCCGAGATGCAGCGCGAATAAATTCCCTTTGATAATGACTTCCCCAGGGAGACAAAGAGCGGGAGGGAAGAGGAAATTTGACCGCGGTGTTCACGGTTACATTGGCGGTGCCGGGGGGAAGCCGTCCGGCTGCCTTTGAAGCCGAACCTCCCTCCTCTCGGGGCTTTTTATGCCTGCGGGGGTGGGGGAAGTGTTAAAGCGGGGGCTGGCAGCCTCTTAGAAAATGCCCCGGCGCTACTTCTCTGTGCCTAAGCTGGGGCTCGGACACCTCTTTCCCACTTGGAATGTGCCAAGGGAAGCAGTGATGGACGGCTGTTCGCTGAGATCCTCGGCTTCAGATAGGGTTTATTATTTTTATTATATTTTTATCGTTCACGTGCAGAGACCTAGAACAAATGTTTTCCCGTCCTGAACCGAGTCCTTCCCGTCCGGGTGCGCGGGGCGGCGGTGGCCGGGCCGGGTCAGCCCGGGGCTGCGCGTCCAGGGTGGGGTGGGAAATCTATTTCGGGCGTAAACACCAACAAAAGCACGGTCGTCGAACCGCGCGTCCGTCGTGTCCCGAGCGCGGAATTTATTGCTTCTACAGGCGCTCGGTCCCCTGGGTGGGCAGGCGGCCGGGACGGCGACCCTTCCTGCCTCGGGGGCGGTGGCAGGAGACGTTCCCCCTTCCCACGCTCCTTCCCCCGCCTTGGGCAGCAGTTTGAACGAAGATCGCCGGTGGGAGAGATTCCTCCCGCCGCCTGACGGAGGAGCGGTGAGGGGCGCTGGGGCTCGCCGGTGCCGGTGCGGGGAGGAGCGCTGGGGAGCCCCGGCTTTGCCGCCCCGCGGGAGGGGACGGGGGGCGGCGCAGGTATCGCTCCCGCTGCGCTGCCAGCAGCCGGGACGGGGAAAGGAAGCGGTGGCGCCCGGCTGGAGGAGCCCCCGCCGTGCCTGGAGCTGGCCGCTGCTGCGGGCCTGCCCGGGACGGGAGGGAGCTGCCGGAGCCGGTCCGGGTGTGCGGCTCTGTGCGGCCCCGGGCTCGCTGTGAGGCTGCCGCGGCGGGACGCGGGTCCGGTCCGCGGCCGGCATCGCCTCTCCTGCCGCCTCCCCGGCTCTGCCAGCAGCCTGGCCGCTGTTCCGGTGCCGCACAGAGGTAATTTGCGGTAACTTGTATCCGCTCTCCCTCGCGGCAGCTCCGCCGGAGGGGCAGGGTAGACGGGTGGGTACCGGTGCCTTTGCGCATCCGGCTCCAGAGCGGGGGAACCCGGGGGACTGGGGCTGCCTCTGAGCCACCTTAACTTCTCTGAAACTTGGTCAGGATGGAAAACCCCTCAGCTGCCCTTCAGGGATCGATCTCTGCCTGATGAGGAAGGCACCGTCCCGGCTCTTCAGAGATGAAGGCGCGGGGCTGTCAGGGTGCACGGGGCTGGGCGCAGAATTTTTTTACTTTACTGGTTTTTTTTTTACAGTTCCTGTCTTGTGACTTATTGAACACTTTCTTCAAGTGTTTTCTCTGGAAACTTGTCTCAAATGAGGGCTGTGAGCCCTAACAAAGAAGGGTGTTGTTCGACAGCCAACAGGTGATGGGGTGAAACCTGAGTATATGTGTACATTGGAGTAAAGTCTGGCTGCTGTTTAAAATAGAATTTAAAAAATCAATGGGAGACTGTAAAAGGCAAGATTTCCTTCTTTCTAAATCTGTACACCCTCCTAAAGGGGTGGGGGGAGTATCCGTGAGAATACCTCTTTTTCGGCTGGAGGTTTGGGTCTTGCCTCACTGCAGTGTGTGCTTGAGTTTCCATCAGCGATGTGCAGAGCCAAGGATAACACGGCCAAATCAGATGTGTTGGCATGGGACGATGCTTTGTCACAGGGCTTCCTCCTTTGGCTAAATGCACGTAGCCTGCCTTTGCAGTACAGCTGGTCAAAAGAAGATAGATACCCTGAGAAGGGGGGTCTGACTTCCAGTTGGAAGAGTGATCTTTGCGCTAGGATGCTAGAGGAGGAAAGCAGTTAGCTCCTCTGTTGGTCCTTGTATACTGGCTAACAAAAAAGGATAACAGTTCTTCTAGGGTCCATCTAGAGGTCTTTTGAATGAACAAGTAGACTGGCTCTGTTCCTTCCTGACTGCTCTGGGTAGTTCATTTCTCAAAAGGGGCCAGCAGCTGTGTGCTGGTGCTGATGTACCATATCAGGTCTGAATCCAGATTTCCCACACAGAAAGCTATGGAGCTCCCTGAAAATATGTTATTTGTACTGTAGCTATGGGACTTCCTGATCATGAGCGTAATGCATATTGGAAATAGGCTTTTAATTAATAATAGTTACTTTATGGGGGTTTATTGCTGTTATATTGGGCCCTTCCTCTTCTAATGTAGTTATCTTGCACCAGAGATTAAATAAGCAAGTGAATGGGCTGACCATGCTAATCTTAAGTCGTTGAGCCTTCATTGTGAATGGATGCATGTGATATGCATCTTGTATCCCCTATAGCCTTGTTAACAAGCCTTCTAACAAAAAAGTTGTTAAAACAATTTGCCCTGCAGGACGGAGTAAAACAGCAGGGGGTGGGCAAGGAGATGTTTGTCTAACTTTGCTTACAAATCATGACCTCTTCTATCTGGTCAGGGGGAACATAATCAATGAGCTGGAAATCCTAGCATGGGGATAACCTTCATATGGGCTTCAGCAACAACTTTGTTCTAAGTTTGATATCCCAGTATTTTGTGTACCCATAGCTTTGTAATTAGGAGCGTAGTTTGTCTTTGCCTCTAAGGAATTTGTCATATGACTGTTTTCATTCATCGGTGGAAAAAACCAAAGTAATTGCTTTTCTTTTCAAATCAAATTTAGCTGTGTAACTCAATTATGTTATTCATAGTTGTCAACCTGCCAGTGAAAAACCTCCTTGTAGGCTATAAAGCCTTTTTTGAGAGGCAGTATTTAAACAGAGCTGAAACCTCAAAATGTTCCATGGACTTTAAGGAAGGCAAATCAAAACAACACATCCTTGCTGTGTTTTGTAGGTGTCATGGCAGGAGTAAAGACCACCTTTCTAGTCATCCCTTGGAAAGAACTTATTTTTTCAGCTGTTGTTTATATTCATTTGAATCCTCCTTAGGATGTAATCATTTTAAACAGATCACTTTGAAGGATGAGTGAAGCTGGGGGGCAGGGAGGAAGAACCCTGTAGTTTTAAAATGCAAACCAAATTACACTTTAACGGGAGAGGAAGGAGAACTCCTAAACAAGCAATTGCTAAAATAGTTCTTCAGATAGCCTGCTGTTAAGATAGGCTGTATTAGAAACCTTGTTCTCAGCAACCACACAGTATTTGTGATGTGGCTTTATTTATATCTGGTGTATTGTTGATCATTTTATAGCCAGCTTCACATTCGCCCTATGGGACCATTTTTCCTTTAAAGTGAATGATGTCCTTTGAGCTGTCCTAAGCTCAGTTCGTTGAGCTTTGTGGACTTTGCTTTGAACATTTCTAATCACCTTATCTGAGAAGGAGAACCCTGATTGTAAATTACATTTGGAGGCAAGATGTATTTTTCATTTATTCTCTATCAGCCAAACTTCCAAACTGCACTGTATGACTGGAAACTGGACCTGTGGGTCTGTGGTTTCCTCTTGTTGGAGCTGGTGTGTGTGCTTTCTGAAATGGATGTGTCAGAGGAGGTGCAGACAGGACCAGTCTGCAGAAAAGCAGCTTTGTCTCTCATAACAGTGCCTTGTCTTCCTTAGGAATTAGGCAACACTCCTACACTTATGTACCTTTGCTGTGCTTAAGATCCTGAAGTTTCCCAGTGCTGCTTTGTTCACTGTGAGAGTAGTATGTAGCCTTAGTGTTCAAAATACTCAGAAAAGTTAGTAAGTCATCATGCATTCAGATTTTGGGTTGCCTCCTTGTCTTTCAAGAGAAATTGGAGAAGTTGATCTTTGATCTTGTGGAGAGAGTGTTTTGAACAATCAATATGAATTATTACTCTGTTACTCGGTGTGCTTGTGAGTGTTGGGTGTTGTGAGAACAAGGCAGGAGTACACTCTGCTCAAGTGCCCAGGCACTACCAGAGCTGAACCTGTCTCTGCCTAAATTATCAAATCTTCTTCCTGTGGGATGTGGTTGAGGTCGTGTTGCCTAATGAAATACTGTCAAAGATATTTAACCTACTGACTCCTTTTATTCCTGGGATTTTGGGCAGGAGTCAGTTCTTGAAATGGAACCATTTGACCAATACAAGTTCTTTCAATGCCCTAAGAATGGGAAATACCAGCTTAGGTGTCAGTGAGTGGCACATTATTGCAAACCAGGCATCTGCCCCTTTCTGAAAGGAAATGTAAAAATAGTTCATCTGCTGCTAAGGTCATCTTGGAAGAAATTCAGCTTCTCGACAGTATTCCTAGTGACTCTATTCAGAATACAGTCACTAGAGTTTGATAATTTAAGAATTACTTGGATATGGGTGATGTGTGACACAAGTTGCCAAAGTGAGCATCCCTGTCCATCAGCAACAGTGAACATTGTTGCCCTTTTTTCCTAGAGTGATTTCCTAACTGCATCACATTATTCCTTTGTCCCTCAATCCTCACACCCCAGTTTTATGCAAACAATAACAAAAATATACCTGATGCATGACTTTATTTCCACCAGTAAGTGGGAAGAGGAAACAGTTCTGGATTCTTTGTCTTATCATTTGTTTCTGAGAGCAGCTAATTCAAGGGATACAGTATGTACCAGGAAGCCTGTCTTTCTATTTTACATATATAGGACTGAGCTTTTTACGATTTGGTTTGATTATACTTAACTTCCTTGAGGAAGATTGTAATATGGCGATGTTAATCTCGGAAGCTCTTGTGCTAACCTTTAGTTGTTCAGCTTGAGTATGATTTCAGACATGTGCCTGACAGCTCACCAGCTTTCCAGAAATAGCCTGTTCTCAGCGGGGAAGTTGGCAGGTTTGCTTGCCCCATCAAATATTAAATTAATCTTCTGTTACAGTGCAGCTATGAAGTGTGTTGGCATCTTAGCAGCGCACCAAAAATAGTGTGTGTGTTTTTGAACCAGAAGTTTTTGAAGTTAAACAACCTAATTTTTTTGAGCACTAGCCCAGTGAAAGAGTTAAGTAATCCCATCTCTTTTTATGGGCTGCGGGAATGTACAGACATATTGAAAATAGGGCTAGATAAGACTATATACTGGATATTATAATTTCTCTGAGTTTGTAGCTTTTGGATGCATATGGCAACTTTTTATGGAGCAGGTTTGGGTTTATGTGCTGAATTTTCAGAACCTGGCATTAACCAGGTTGAAGGAGAAACTCCAGTTGAGTAACCAGCAGAATATTTGGGTACGCAGTCTTAAATCTTCCACCTGTGATCTAGGAGCAACTTATTTTCTCTCAAACAGGGTGGTGAGACTGGAAACGTAATGTAGGACCCACTAGAAGTTTTTAGATTGCTCCTCTCGTTAGACCCACCAGCAAGGTTTACGTCAAGGAGAATAAAATTTTCTACAGATTGGATATAGAAAACTTTGTAGACAAAATTGCATCTGTGTTTAGATAAACAGGTGAAAGAATGTCCTAAAACAGGGAAGGCACAGCTCAGGCGTAATGTGGTACTGTAAGAGCAAGCTTGTCCTACCCCAAGTGGTCAGGATATCCGTCATGTTAGGACAAATCTACTGTGATTTTGGTTAACTGTATTTCATTGAAATGTCTCATATGAATTTCCTAAGAACTTCTGCTAGAATTAATACAAAAAATATATCTTGCTAAGCTTTTTACTGCAGACTGCTATGGATCTTGGTAAGAGCCTTCTTTGCCAGTTGTGACTCAAAACAACCCCACTGATATTAAGCTTTGCAGGCTTCATGAATCAACAAAACCATCTCCCTGTAAGGTTTTAAATTGACAGAACAATCATGATGTATTTTGCAGGGACTAATCTGGCATAATTGGATTTCAGATATTTAACAGGGCCAACGCCCTTCCGCTCCCATACAAACCAAAGTTCTCAGAGGAATCCAGCAGATGCTTGGTGCTCTGTGCCTGCCATCCAGCAGGATGCTACTTGCACAATTGTCTTTCCCCCTTAATTTCTTGAGTTTTTGACAAGTGTTTGTCATGTCTTTTGTTTTACTAGGTTAGTGGTAGTAATGACTTCAGGAAGAGCTTGTGTCATTCCTGTTGTTAGTATCTGCTCAATGAGTCTTTCCTAGATTTACCTTAATATATATATATATCTCCTGTGATGTGAAGGAAGTAGAACTGTAAAAGGTGACAAGTGTTAATACTGAAATACATTGTGGTTGCCAAAAGTGGTCATCTGTGCCTAGGTCTCTGTTTTGGTTTTTTTTTTTTTCAATAGTTTTATTTTTGTCACTTTTTTGAGCACTTTTGAATTGCTTGTAGCAAGTTGTAATGAAGCTTCACTAATTTATTGTTCTGGGCAACACAAGGAATACTAAACTGTTGTAAGATCATTTACACTGATAATTAGTTGTTCATGTTCAAATCCATTAAAGCTCTATTAATCTTTTTCTCCAGATCACTGCTTGATGAGCTGCAGCTGAAATATTTGACACTTCACACTTATGCCATTGGAGATGGAGCCCAAAGCCAATAACCTCGTTTTTGGGTGTCAGCGAAGCTCAACCTCTGATGATGATTCTGGCTGTGCCTTGGAGGAATATGCCTGGGTCCCCCCAGGCCTCAGACCAGAGCAGGTACCAACCATGTTTCTGCATTTTAAAAATAAGCCTCGTAAGGACTGTCTGAGGAAGTGACATGCTGCCTCTATAAGTCTAATTAAATTCTTATAATGTATAAAATTTTAATTCACGTAGAACTTTTCACTTCTATTTCCTGTCCAATGAGGCTGTGTGTAGGGAGCTTAAAGTTCTCAGCCCTGAGGAGTTTTATGTTCCAAAAAAGTTCCCAGTCAACGTTTTTCAAAAAGTATATTCTGCAGAGGTATGTATTGCCAAGTAAAAGCAGCATAGAAGTTTGCTTTCTTTTTGAAAGAAGTTATTAGGTTAAATTAAAGCTCATGGCATGCCTCATGACATTGTGCTCCCTGGCCAAGTATTTCACTGCACTTGTATGACTCTAAATAATTAGGCGTTTGACATCTAGAACATGGATGGTACAGCAGTGCATATAAATGAAAGTGTTCAGTCACTGTGACAGGTAATAATGTATTTTACACTTGTTAAATCGTTGTATGGCTGCCATTTGTTCATGCCAGGATTTCTCTTGCATGGTGTCTGGAGCTGACACTTGTGGTTTGTTTGGGCTGTCCTTTCCCCTCTCTTCAGTTCTCTTTCTTTATGTAACATCACATGGCAATGGGAATGAAAGTGAAATTACTCAAGACTTCAGTGTTAAATAACCAGGGTGGCTTTGCAACATCTGCTAAAGGAGGTAGAGCAATCCTGGCAAGTCCATAGTTTTAAAAAGTGCAGAAGATGTCTCTTTTTTGCAATGCAGAGATTTTCCTAATCATGAGTAAAGTAACAAGTCAGCAGGAATGCCAAATAACAGGCTATTTTTAGGGAGACTCTTTTTATCACTTACTTAAGCATCTATAAGAATCATGATGAATCAGACCTTAAGGCAAACAGTGAGCTAACATTCTGCCAGAACAATTAAATGCCCTAAAATATCCTCATAATCCCAGTTAGCCCAAACCCACTAAAGGCAGGAGGGTTTTTCCCCCAGAAGGATTACTTATTTTGAGACCAGTGCAATAAACTTGAGAAAAGGGCATTAACTATTTTTAAATCTTCACTTCTTGCTGCACGTTATCTTTTTCTGGAGCATCCTGAAATATAGTCAGGAGCAAGTGGGCTCACAGTAGACTTCAGTTGTTTAAATTTCGGTTAAATGAAGATCAAGTCATGTTTTGTACAACCTGTCTCTCATAATTTCAATTGCTTCCTGACTTAAGTGACTGATTAATGCCTTTTTTTTTTTTTTTTTCATTTGTCTTGCACAGTAATAAGCTGCTGAGCATTATTTAAGTCTGTATGGCAAGTAATATTTTTGCCAATAGTCAGCTCTTACAGCCCCAGGCCTCGTGACAAGCTGGAAACTGCATAGGAAAAACAATAAATCTGTAGCTGTTCCACAAAAATATTTTTTGCCATTGGGCTTTGTCGTAGTGTTCATTACAGCTTTCCTGTCATAATATTCTTCTGAAAAAAAAAAAAAAGGAGTGAAGACTGATACAAAAACATTCATCCTGTGAAAATTTCCTGGTTAATTTGCATCTGATTGAAATGTGGCTGGATCCAGCCTCCTCCCAAGGGAAGGATGTTTCCACCTTCTTACCAAAGCCCACATGGAAGCAATGAAAGCTGATGCTTTGGGTGAACCTGATCAGCAGGAGACTACAAAATAGCTTTTGTCTCAACAATGTGTAAAATGCAGAGAGCAAATTAAATTTGTTTATACAGTGACTGTTTTCTGGAAAGCTTCATGTCTTGTGTGGTAAATTGCAGAGGGAAACTTAGAATTTCCATGCAGTTGTTGACCAGCCCTGAAGGGGGTGGGAATAATGAGAACATTAAATGTGCATAATTTATGATACCCCCCCTAATTGTCGCTGCAAATTGCATTCCAGAAAAGCAATTCAGCAGCTGGGTGTGAGTTTTATCAGAGAATTCAGGTTTGCTGAGCTGGTTCATCTGGGTCTTGTATTTTCAGCACAAACCCTGTCACAGTTTAATGTAGCGTGACCTCTTCTTCCTTCGTAAATGAGACCTGAGATAAAACAGTAGCTGAAGGACACTGGCAGTGCTGGGGGCCTGTGTGTCCCTGGGTCTGAACTCTGCATTTCTCCTGGTCAGGTCCAGCTGTATTTTGCCTGCTTGCCAGAGGAGAAGGTTCCTTATGTTAACAGCCCTGGAGAGAAACATCGGATTAAACAACTTCTCTATCAGCTGCCACCCCACGATAACGAGGTAAATACAGAGTTGAGGATGAACCATCAGGGCTTGGGTCTCCCTGGCAGCTTTTCTGTGGAGAATTACCTGCCTGTGTATTTATTACAAGCCTAAACCATGGCCTGCAGTGGCATCTGAGCCATAAAGCAGCAGAGTGTGTACACTGAGTCCATTGTTCAGCTGTCCACTTGGCTTGTGTGCAGATAAGAGCTGTCTGGAAGGACACTGCCTTTGCTTGTTAGGGAGGCTGGTGTCACTGCAATAAACTTAACACAAGTTGGTTTTATAGTGTTTGCAGCCACCCACCAATTACCAGGAACCTCCAAATTCCTGGAATTGCATTGTGGCGCACAAAAAGGATGCTTTGTGATAGTAAAAGGTTTGCATCTCAGTTATGCAGTGTAATTTGGAGTAGAAGTGGAAATAACAAACAAGCTCTTTGTAAGGAAAGGGGCGGGGGTGTCAGTACTTAGAGTCTTGTGTATACTGCAACACTTAGTCGGGGGCACTTAACCATAAATCTAAAGGACAGTGTTATGGCTGATTTAGGTTCATTCCATTATTTTAGGTTAGCAGCAGATTTTGGGTTAGTGTCTAAAAATCTTTTTCTTGCCTAAACAACTCCTGAGTTTAGCATGGTGGGTTTTTTCCTGTAATGGAAAATAATCTCTCTCCACACTATTTTTGTGTTATGCCATATTACCTAAATATTAAGATGGTCGAGAAGGCAAGCAGGAAAAGTCTAATGATGATTGGCAGCATGCCTGATGAATTCCTTGCATATATGCACTTACTTACTCATCTGTTACATTAAAAGCTCAGTCTCTAATGTAAGTTCTCCTGCTTTTTCACTGGAAGGTGAGATACTGCCAGTCGTTAAGTGAAGAGGAAAAGAAGGAGCTGCAGATGTTCAGTTCCCAGCGCAAAAAGGAGGCACTGGGACGAGGCACTATTAAACTGCTCTCCAGAGCAGTGATGCACGCCGTTTGTGAGCAGGTAACACACTGGTGCCATAGGCTAGCTACAGGGCTAAATAATGTAAAACTACAGTACTCAGTATTAAAATTTAAACTTACCTCTATGTCTGAAAACAACAACAAAAAAAAGATTATTTTTGAAACTGCATGGAAGAAGGAAGGTAGTGCTTGCTTAAGCAAAATGTTACCTTTGATACTACTGAGAATGAACTAAGTCTTTGATATATTTTCCTACTCAAAAAAATCCCTAATGCTGACTCATACTAAAGCAATGACAAATAAAAAGCAGACATACACTTTAAAATGCCATTTAGTATAAAATCAACTTATATTCACAGAAGGTTCATTGAGATGCAGTTCATCTAGACTAAAACTGATAATGTTTTTTCCTCTTCAGAATTTTGGAACAAAACCTCATATTTGGTTTGGTGTTTTAACTTAGTTTAAATGCAAAAAGCTAGTAGTTTTGGATGGGAAGTGTGTTCACATTCTGGGTTTGTTCCTAGTGTGGTACAAAAGTAAACGGCGGTGAAGTTGCAGTTTTTGCCTCAAGAGCTGGTCCTGGTGTGTGCTGGCATCCCTCCTGTTTTGTGTGCTTTACATGCAATGAGCTTCTTGTTGACCTTATCTACTTCTACCAAGATGGAAAAATTCACTGTGGCAGGCACCACGCTGAACTTCTCAAGCCTCGATGTTCAGCCTGCGATGAGGTAAATAATTCACATTTTGCAGCCAAGCTACACTCCTGTTGTTCGGTTGACAAACTGCATCGCTTTGGAAATTCCTCACTCCAGATGCAGTCACTTAAGTCACAAGTCTGCTGCGTAGATGTGTTTGAAAGCTGAGGAATCTTTAATTTCTTGTCAAAATGGTAATGTTACAAGCAATAAGATGGTATTTAGAAAGCAAACACCTGTTTGTGTTTAGAATTGAACATTGTAAAATATTACAAAATATGATCCTTTTATAGAAGCTTCTTTGATGGTTGAGTTCCTAGGTTCCTTTCTTTTTTTCTTTTTCTTTAGACTGTACTGTTTTTCTTTATTTTTGTGGGAGATTGTTGTTTCTATCCTTGTATTCAAAAGGGAGCAAAATAAAAATAAACTTTGTGTGTGAACTGCAGAGTTAGGATGCTCTAATTCCCAATGTGAGATTTTTGCCACTTAATTAAAAGTATCCTTTTTATCTTTGAAAAGATAATTTTTGCTGATGAGTGTACAGAGGCTGAAGGTCGCCACTGGCACATGAAACACTTCTGCTGCCTCGAGTGTGAAACAATCCTGGGTGGACAGAGGTACATCATGAAGGATGGGCGGCCATTCTGCTGTAACTGCTTTGAATCTCTCTATGCAGAATACTGTGAGACCTGTGGGGAACACATTGGTAAGTGTGTCCTTTTTAAGCATTAAACTTAAAATTTAGGGGAAAGCCAATTTATGAAATGATTTCACGTTCCAGAAGTATGAATTCTGCGAGTAATTTTTTAGAGAGACCCAGAGCACTGCTTTTTCTCTCTTTCCAGGTGTTGACCATGCTCAGATGACCTATGATGGACAGCACTGGCATGCCACAGAAACTTGCTTTTCTTGTGCTCAGTGCAAGACCTCTTTGCTTGGCTGTCCTTTCCTTCCAAAGCAAGGGCAGATTTACTGTTCAAAAACCTGCAGCCTGGGAGAGGATGTTCATGCCTCCGACTCTTCTGATTCTGCGTTCCAGTCTGCTCGATCCAGAGATTCCAGGAGGAGTGTCCGCATGGGAAAAAGCAGCCGGTCAGCCGACCAGTGCCGCCAGTCTCTCCTCCTGTCACCAGCCCTCAATTACAAATTTCCTGGCCTTTCAGACAACGCTGATGATACTCTTTCTCGTAAGCTGGATGATTTAAGCCTTTCAAGGGAAGAGGCAGGCTTTGTTAATGAAGATTTCTGGAAAGGAAGAGTAGAGCAAGAAATGCCTGAAGACCCTGAAGAATGGGCTGAACATGAAGACTACATGACTCAGCTTCTTCTGAAGTTTGGTGATAAAACCCTCTTCCAGCAACCCACTGAAGCAGACATTAGATCAAGTGAACACTGGATTTCTGATAGCATGGTCAAGAGCAAGTTTGACTTGGAAAAAAATAATCCAAGCCTAGCAAGTAAGAAGTATCAGTCAGACATGTACTGGGCCCAGTCACAAGATGGTTTGGGAGACTCTGCATATGGCAGCCACCCAGGCCCTGCCAGCAGCAGGAAAATCCAGGAGCTCGATATGGAACATGGGGCCTCAGGATACAAACACGACCAAACAGCATGGTATGGAGGTTCACTCGAATGTTTGTCTGACCTGAAACAGCAAGAACAAAGTGTCCGAGACTCAATGGATTCCTTGGCTCTGTCTAACATAACAGGTAATGGGGAAATAAATGAATGGTTTTGATGGAGAGGTCAACAAAAGCATGTGTGTTGGAGTATTTTGAATAAAAATTTTTCATTTCAGTGATTTTTAAAAAGCTTTCATATCAAGTGATGCATGTAAAGTAGACAGCAGCTTTTACCAAGCACATAATCTTTCACAGGATATGTTTTCGCTACTTAAATCCTGTTAGATTCTTCTCCTTTCCTTTTGAATTCTCTTTTTTTCAGCTTTAAGCAAAAAAAAAAACAAAACAAAAAACATTGATGTTAAACAGAATAAGAACAGTCTTCAAATACACATTTATTATGTACAAACTACCACTTTT
Organism: Poecile atricapillus; assembly: GCF_030490865.1. Lineage (NCBI taxonomy): Eukaryota > Metazoa > Chordata > Aves > Passeriformes > Paridae > Poecile > Poecile atricapillus. The sequence continues at coordinate 47,272,562 of NC_081289.1, forward strand.
ATGTACAAACCACTGCAAATTACTGTTTTTCCATACCTTATGTATAATAATTTTATATATTAGGATAATATTAAAGATAATCTACAAAACACTTCAGATAACTTCCTGATTTGCTTGTAAAAATATATAGAAAATCTGAAAGCATGGTAAACTTCTTAGCCTCAGGCAGCTAGATTTATGAGATTATTTTTCCCCACTGACTAAAGGGAAACTGATAATCCACTTTTGTGAACCTCCTTGTCAAAGGTGATTGAAGTTACCCAAAGGGATAAAGTGTGTGCTAGCCTTCCTTTCCTATTTCTGTACAAAAAGCCCAAACCTGGCAGTTAAGACCCATTTTCCCTTTCCCTTTCCTTTCCCCCAAATTACTGCAGCACCTTGTCTAGCTGAGGCCCAACCATAGGCTGGCTGCATTTGCCAAGCAGCAATGAAGGAACTGAGGAGGGGAGCTTGGTTCAGGGGGCACAGGAGGAGGAGGAGGCCCTGGAGGTGTTTCACCTGGGACCATCACAGGGCACCTGATGCTGTCATTGTGGGAATAAAGGGTCAGTGGACACAAAGGTAGAGGACAGCAGGCAAGCTTCCTTTTGATGATTTTCTGAGAGTAAGGATCCTACTTTGCAAGGCAGTAAGCTTGGCTTCCCTGTTTCAACAGCAGGAATATGAATTTGACAGTACTAGAAATGTGAAATATTTTAGCCTCAAGAATGGCAAGCATAGACTGCAGAATAATTTTAAGTAATCCTTTTTTCTTAAAAGGCATACCTGTATGTATGCTTCAAAATTTTCAGCCCATTGAACTTCTGCTCATAATAGCTAATTCTTTGGTCATCAGAGCTAATACTTAGATGTTTTAAGTCAAAACAAAGCTTATTCTACTATGAAGGGAGTTTTTTTAGTAATAGTTCAAACAAACACTTGGTGACAAGAAATATTTCCTATTTTGTTATACTTGTCTCTTTGGTACTCCTCTCATTTTCTTTTTCCTCCTTTCTCCATTCCCACCATAGGGGCTTCAATGGATGGAGAAGGCAAGCCACGGCCATCTCTCTACTCTCTGCAAACTTTCCAAGAACTGGAGGTGGAGGACTGTGAGAAGATGAGCAACATGGGAACACTGAATTCTTCAATGCTCCATCGGAGCACTGAGTCCTTGAAGAGTCTGAGCTCAGAGTTGTGTCAGGAAAAAGTGTTGCCAGAGGAAAAGCCAGTGCATGTGCCTGTACTGAGACGATCTAAATCCCAGTCTAGACCACAACAAGTGAAGTTTTCAGATGATGTTATTGACAATGGAAGTTATGAGAATCTTGAAATCCGTCAGCCTCCAATGAGTGAAAGGACTCGTAGGCGTGTTTACCATTTTGAAGAGCGTGGAAATCGGCCTTCCCACCATCGCAGAAGAAGTAGGAAGTCTCGTTCAGATAATGCACTTAATTTGGCCACAGAGAGAAGATGCTCTCCAAGAGAGAGATTTCGTTATTACTCCCCTCAGGATCATGAAAAATTTATTCAGAATAGAAGCTCACGTGAGCTTCGGGCCTATATTCAAAATGCGGAGCTGTACGGACAATATGCCCATAGCAGGTCTGACTATGCACTGCGGAATCAGGTGGTTGATAAGTTTTTTGGATTGTATGGTGAGGAAGATGACTCCTGGTGTTCAACTTCATCCTCATCATCAGATTCTGAAGAGGAAGGATATTTTCTAGGACAGCCAATTCCACAGCCACGGTCATTGAGATATCCATACTATACAGATGATCTTTCTGGTCCAACTACTGCGTTATCTAGTTCTCAGTTTGGACAAAGGACAACCAAATCAAAGAAGAAGAGGGGACACAAAGGAAAGAATTGTATTATATCGTAATTAATTACTAATATTTCTTAATTGGGAGGACCAGTCAATTCTGTAGCTACAGTCTGAACCACATCTTTTTTTATTAATAATTGTACTTAGGCAAGTTGCTAAAGTTCATAATGCTTTGCCACTGTAAATGATAACTGTGCCAGAGTTTACATTGTAAAAGTAACATTCAGAAATGTCACCACGCCAAATGATCTGCTTAGATACTGCTAGGTTTACACACTGTGTTTCAGCTGTCAAAATACTGTTACTGTCGTTCTTAATACAGACTTTTTGTTGACATTTTATTTTACGCTCACTATTCACCTACGTTGAATTATCTGAGAGGATTCAACAAAGATGAATAAATAAAAATGTCAGTCCTGTGCTGTAGCTATAGACACACAGGGTGATCTTTGATTTCTTCCTCTTGCTGCCAGGAAGGCTCTATACCGTGCCCTTTCTTCATGGATAAAGCTTACTCTTCCCTCATTCAAGTTTCCATACAAAAACTGGATTCTTTTTATTTGGGAAAATGCTCCTTAAGAAAGCAAAAATCATAATGTGGGAGCCAAAATGTTTGGAGCTGTGATGTATCCCAAAGCAGCAGTGTATGTTCTGTACATTTAATTTTCATGGTTTTTCCTCTACAATTTTTTGAGAAAGTCTGAGATGGTTGGTTTTGGTTTGGGGTTTTCTTCATGCCTGTTCAAAGGAAGATATTAATTCAGCTTCTGGAATTTGACTTAGCTGCCAAGGAGTGGTGATGATTTTTCTGCCATGTCCCCCACCCCTCAGCAGTGAGAGAGGTACAACTGCTGGAGTCCTTTGCTCAGGCATGTAACCCCATTTAAGTCAATGGATCTACTTACGTAACAGATATTTTCATATGGGCTTAAAGGATTAGGCTCCAGAATTGTGTCTTTTCACATGCATTATCCAGGTTTTAAAATGTATTAGCTGCAATTCTAAGTAAAAAAAACATTGATATTTATAATGTAGTATTTCATAGGCTTAAATGTATTCATAATTTAACAGTGCAAATACTAATGTACATATTGTACAGTTAAAATTTTAAAATCTGAATATTTTTATATCCCTGGATTTGAAGAAGTTTGTTACAATATCAGACTAGATTTGTTAGGGGTTTAACAGCAGTGTTATGGTTGAAATATTGCTTGTACTTTAGTCAGGGGGTTTAAGTTGAAAAATGTTTGGTGCAAAACAGCTTAATTTTGTCTACTAGGTATTAAAAGCTCTGTATGCATGGTGGGGCTATGTAAATACTCTCTATGGCCCTCTTAATCTTGCAAGTATTATTTATGGGTCAAGCAAAATGTAAACTATATAAATGTAAAAACCACACAAGCTTGGAATATATCATTACAACCAGTATGCAACTTCTGTGGATGTGGATTTTTTTATTATTGCTCCCCCTTCTTCCCCAAAAATAATTTCTGAACTTTGCTTACCTAAAGGAAGAGAGATACTGAGTGGTTCTAGAAGGCAAGCTGGCAAAAGCTATAAAGTAGGAGGTAATCACAGTAGTTGCCCTGAACTCAGATATGGAGCAGGAGCTATTTTAAGTTCTAATAAACTTCTTCCACTGTTTTAAATAAAGAGCAGGAATTTGTTAACAGTGCATATCTACCAATGAAGATAGTAGATGCTAAAGCCATTGGCTTTCTGATCACCTGAAGAAAGGAAACTAATGAAATGATAGATGCTTCTTACCAAAAAAAACCTGTCAATTGGAACTAAGCTTCCCCTTCTTGAGGATAGAGAAGTATGGAAACAAAGTAAGGGACAGAATGAAGAGAAGCACTGGTTTACACCAAAGAAAATTAGGCTACAGCTAAGGGTAATCAGACTAGCAGTTACTTGCTTGTATTTTTCAGGGTAAAATGAGCAGCAGATCCTTTCCTCCCAGAGATGGTGCTCACCACGCAAGTCACTTTCCTAGTGGCTTTCCTAAGCTTTGTGGAGGTGACAGCTGATCACAGCCATGCCTGGTCCCTTGCATGGGCACCAAGGGGTGCTTTGTGGGGTGCTTCCATCTGGCTGCTGAGGGGCTCAGGCAGCTTTCCTAGCAGCCATGTGCCTGCTGGGCTCAGGTAGGTTACAGCCACCACACTGGCACGACTTACGACGCTGAAGATGCTGACGTGTTCATAACCTTCTCCAGGATGCTCCAACAATGATTAGGGCCTTCCATTCTCACCTGTGTTTCTAAAAATGGGAAACCAGGACCCTCAGAAACAAAATGCTGTGGTGCCACTACCAGTGTTGGACCAAGTAACTGTCTCATGGAGAAATGTCTCCACAAGTAGTTCTTCTGATGCCACACCATCTCCTGAGATGCAGCAGATGTCCTCTCCCAAACTGCATTACCTTACGGAATATTAGAGTTCTCCTAGATTGTTAACTGCTTCTTAATACTTTCCTTTTTAAAACTTCATTTTTTCAACTTGACATACACAATATCTTACTATTTTTGACAACTTCTTATGAGAAATACTTCTAATTGATTCCTCCACCTTGAAGAGAATGGTATCGGACTGTGGTGGTTTGGGTTCACCAATCGGAGTTTCCTGGCCAATGCACCAATTTATGTAGTGCGTCTGATGTTGGCCAAATGCCAGTGCACCCACTAGAGTATATTTACTCATTTTTCTGCTGTGAGATATGAATTAGGAGGAGTGCAAAACAGGCTAAAACTTTAAAGGGTATAAAGAAAACTTTAACTTTTAAGGAAGGAAGGAATTAAAAGGAAAAGGAAAAAAATAATAGGAATAAATAAATAAATAATCAGAATAAACTTTCAGAACAATTCTCCTCTCCCCCCACCTTTTCTTTCCCACTGATAACGTAAAGAGACAAAACCTGGTACTTTCAGTCAGTTTACCACCTCTAAAATAGTCTTTCTTTAGTTCTCTTAGGGAGAGGAGTCTCTCTTGCCATGCCATGGAGACTTCTCCACAAGAAACAGTTCTCTCATGGCTTTTAAATTCCACGAGTAGCCTAGAAATCTGCAATTGTGAAGTCCTTCCCATCTTTTGCAGCCTTCTTACAGCTGCGTTCATGGGTCATGTCAACTTATTGGGGTGCTACTTTAAGGATAAGATGTTCTAGCATAAAAACCAAACTTCTTTTCATCCACCCATGGTTTTCTTCTATTCCTGGGGTGAAGTTTCTCATCTCTCTCTGTTCAAGCTTCTCATTGGATTACAGCTACTACAACATCTGCTTATTTCAACACTGGTGCTTCTGCTCAGGACTGTGGTTAGACTGCTACAACCCCCTAATGCATTTCATGAATTACAGGGATAAAACAAAGTCTGATACACCAAACTGTATCTTCAACCATAGCCTTACAAAAGAATTTCACCCCAAAACTAAGGTGTCTCTTCACTCCCCTCCCATCTAGAATTTGGCTCCTTCTTCACTGACCTCAGTGTCCCATGTTGTTTTCTCTATGTCTTCATCCTTTCCTCCTCCTGATTCAGGAGAGAATTGTTGTTCTTAGATTCATTTGTTCTCAAGCTTTATGAATTGAAACAGTTTCTGTAGAGTTCTGCAGCGCTGAAAAGTTGATCTCATCCAGGCTCTGCAATCGAGGAATTGCTGTCTTTTGCTGCCGGCACCGTGTGAGTCGCGCTGGCTGCTGGAGCCATCCCTGCACCTTTCCTTCATGTGGGGCACCAGAAACAAGAAAAGCTGCTGCTGCTGCTTTTGTCCTTCTGCCCACTGCATGGCTGGCTGAAAGCAGCTAAGCAAACAAAGTTCATCATGAGCCATGCCAAGATAGCTGCAGCTGCATGGCACTGCCCCGGTGTGCAATGGCAATTTCGGCCGCGCAGTCCTGGCCACGCGGCCACTCCCACCCTTACCATATGCCAACCATAGGGCACTCCAGGCTGTATGGTTGCTCTCAGCACTGGCTCCCGGTGGCAACACCAGAAAAAGGACCAGGGGGGCTGGGAGCAGGAGCTCTGCCACCCCTGGGAAGGGGCCCAGCCCCACCAGCAAGGGGCCCCAGCTGCCCCACTGGGACAGGGTCCAGCAGGCTCTCCAGTGAGGGGCTCAGCAGCCTGCTCTTCACCCCTCAGAGGGCAGAAATCTCAGCCCAGCTGTCGGAGCAGGACAGGGACGTAGTGTCTGTGACCAGCACAAGACTCAGATACAGTCACAAAAGCTCTAAAGCGTGGCTGGTGTTATTGGAGGTAGCACCTATACTCCTAGTGAGGCACATACTCTGGTAGGCACCTAAGCATGACACAGCTGCTTACTCACTACCCCTCAGTGGGCTGGGGGAGACAAAAGTAAGAAAAATAAGGAAACTCATGGGCTGAGTTAAAGACTATTTAATAGATAAAAACAAACAAGCAAAAAATTCCAAACAGAGAACCCTGAAGTGATACCAAAAAACCCACTAGCTCAGCACTATCCAACTAATACCCAGCCTGTCCTTGAACAGCAGCAGCCCTGGCAAACTCCTTGCCCCCATCCCTCGTTTATATGCCAAGCATGATGTCCCATCACTGGGAGTCAGCTGTCCTGGCTGTGTTCCCTCCCAACAGCTCATGCACTCCCAGCCTCCTCACTGGTGGAGGGGCAGAAAAGGCCTTGACTCTGGCTAAGCTCTGCTCAGCAATAGCTAAAACATCCCATTGTTATTACCATGTTTCCAGGAAAAACCTGAAGTGTACCAGCCACTATTAAGAACATTGAACACCATCCCAGCCACACCCAGTACAACCTTCATGACAGTGAAAAATGAAGGCAAAACTTTACCCTTGTCAAAATTGAAAATCTTGCAGACAAGGTGACAAGGATTTGGTCTTTCTCTGATACCTGGCATTACCTCCTTTCATATCAATAGTGGTTGTGTTGCTGATTTCCATCTTTACTGCTTACATTGTCACTCAAAGCTGCCAACTCACCCCAGTGAGTTAGAGGTAACCACTTCAGTCTCGGCAGACACTCTGAATTTCCATACTCCTTCAATTTCCACCTTCTTTTTAATTTTTTAAGGGTATCTGCAACATTAACAAGTGCTAGGAATAATTTCTGTTTACAGAAGCTCTGAAGGTGACAAATTAAATTCCTCTGTCACAGTATGTTTCTTTCCCCCAGTGTTCTTCCTACATCTTTTCAGAGCCCCATTAAGGCTGACCACTAGACCAGGGACAATTTTTTACATGACATGAAACTAATCCAAAATACACACTTGTAAAGCAAGCAAGACTAAAAGTCATGTTTCTTCCTTAAGTTAAGGGACTGCCATAGTATATTTTACTTACATCAACTGAAGTGTATACATCACAAAAGGTTAAATGCAAACATTCAACACAATCCCAAGTATTAGATGGAAAATCAGTTACCTATCACTTAGAAATGTGAATTAAACCTTTCACAGAAATAGCACTTTAAAAAATTCAAAAAACTCCCTAGTTCACAGGTAAAATTTAATCAATTGAAAAAAAAAAAAAAATTAAGCAAATGATTAGGCACAGTGAATGGGTTACCTCAGGCTGGCAGCTTGTCACCAGTGGAACTCTACAAGGCTCAATTTTAAAGCCAGTGCTCTTTAATGGAGATAGATAAGTCAAATATACACTGAGTGCATTTGCTGGTGATACTAAATTGAGAAGAGCTGCAGACTCCCTCAAGAGTAGAGAAGTCCTGCAGAGAGAACTGAACAGACTAACAAGCTGGGGGGCAATGACCAACTGCATGAAGTTTAACAAGGGCAAATGCCAGATTCTCCACCTGGGACAGGATAGTCCTGATTATTCTTAAAACTTGGGGAATGAGGAGTTGGATAGCAGCCTTGCACAAAGAGATTTGAGGGTGCCAGCTGATGGCAAATTATACACAAATCAGCAGTGCCCTGGCAGCCAGGAGGGCCAACCCTGTCCTGGGGGGGCATCAGGCACAGCATGGCCAGCCAGGCAAGGGAGGGGATTGTTCTGCTCTGCTCTGAGCTGGGGCAGCCTCTCCTTGAGTGCTGGGAGAAGCTTTGGGAGCAACAATGTAAGGACAGAAATCTATTTGTGTGCCCAGAGTAGGGTGATCAGGGTGATGAAAGGAGGAGCCTGGATGAGTCTGAAGGGTGACTTCACTGCATGCTACAGGTTCCTCAAGGTGGGCAGCAGAGGGGCAGGCAAAATGAATTCTCTCTGGTGAGCAGTGACAGGATTCCAGGAAATGGAACAAGGCTGCATCAGGGGAAGTTCATACTTTCTGGACAATGCTCCTAGTGGTTCACTGAGGAGGAGGGAGTTGGACTCAACCAACACTACAGGTCCCTCCCAACTTGAGATATTCTATGATTCTGTGACTGTGAATTTAGGTCTTACTTTATGGAAAAGCACTTGAAAACTTGGATATTTTTATAATGGTAAACTTAACCAGGCTTCTAACAAAGGAAACTCCTAACAAAGTGTACAGTAACAATGGAGATTTTTAATAAAAAATATATTACACACGATTTTATTAATTTTTCCATTAGCATTTCTAACCCAAAGTAGAAACTCATATGTAACATCCTGAAGGCTCTCTGTCCTGTAAGCAAGTAGTGAAGTGCTGTAGTTATGCTTCTGCATCAGAGAACACTTCTACTGATCTCAGTAAAACCAGGTAGTTGCCAGAAGGGGCAGGTCAGGTCTCGCTACTGCATCACAACAGTTTGCCTCTTTTCCCCTTTCTCCCTCCCCAGATTAGTATCCTGTAGGATCTATGAGCTGATTCCCACTCACTGTGCAGCCCACACAATTCCAGGTGCTAACAAGGGTAGTTGCAGGTCATCTCCTTGGAGCATTGTGAACTCTTAAGAAAAGCCAACTGCAAAACTTCCCCTTACTGACATGAGAACTAACCAGGTATCTCAGGAATCTGATGCAACACATATTTAATATACCATATCAAGATTTGCATGTGTAATACACTGTGATACATACAGTACCTTGTACATGCAAAATCATTGCCACTTTGTTTGTGTTTCTGCACACCATTCTGATGAAATCTGGAAATACTGAGTTTGGTTATTAGTCCTTTTACAGAGTTTCATATGTTCTAAATGTGAATGTATACAAAACAATCATTACACCTTTGCAACTGTAACTCAGATTATCTCTTTCCTAAAACATTCATAAAAATCCAGTATCTTAATAAATTTATTTGTTATTTATTATATAAATTTATTTTGGGTTTCCTCAACCATTGTTCCCAAAACTGCAAGTTGTTCTATCAGGTCAAAAGTGGTGCCAGACACTAACCAGATTCACCTAGGTTTGAAATGAGTGAATTTGAGGACTTAGGGATGAACTTTGTATTACACCTAATCCAAAGCAACCTGGGTTTACTGGAGAGGTGGTCCTGCTCATTTTCCTTGCCCATCCTCAACACCCCAATTCCTGCTCCTTTTTGAAGTTGGAAATAAAGATTACTCACAGCATCCTTATTGTTAAAACTGAAGATGAAAAGGCTTGAGAAGTTTTAAGTGGGGAGAGCGACAGAGTAGGAAAAGTGACCTTTCCCTGCTCAGTGGCTGCTACAGCTACATTCTGTACAGTGTATTCAAAATAGAGCAAACAGTAACAAAAAATGGAATCCATCCTACATAATACTGCTTACTAGAAATGAGTCATGATATGGAAAACACCAAAATTTAACAGGCATTCGTAGAACCTGCAATTAGAACATGAATACAGCACTTCTTACATCAAGAAGTTAATTGCTCTGGCAATTAGGGACTAGAGATAACCCATAGTGTAATTTTGTGGAATGTATCTGAATTTTTAAATTAAACCAGAATAAATAATTTAAATCGTAATTGTGACCAATTTTGCAAGTTTTCCCTTCTTATAGTATGTATGTGAACAAGATACATTTGTGCATAACTTGAGGAATGAGAGCAGCTTCATGTATTTTAATTGAAAACATAGTGTTTCAAGTTACACTTATAAGCATCAAAACATAAGTGTACAGAAAACAGATCATTTTTTTCAAGGTAACTGTGTAAGGTTTCAAAAACAGTTTGTTGCTTTACAGCATTTTTGAAAAGAACATCCTTTCAACAAGAACAGGTAAGATGATTACAATTGTGGAGACACGGGAACAGACACCTGAGCTGTTACAAAGGAGCGCAGGCCTTGGGTTCAAACCTCAAACAAGAGCTCCCCTTTCCCCACAAAAAGCAGATTTATGTACTGTGGCAGACACAATGCAGAGGATAAAAGCAAATTTTTGTCCTTAGTATGAGCCCTCTTTGAAGGACTCTGATACATCTTGGTTGGCAGCATCATACTGAGCAATGAAATGTTTGAGTTCTTCAACGCATCGCTCACCTATTTCATGCAAATTCTGCCTCAGGGCAAACTGAATGGACTTCTCTAATGACGGATCTTTATCAATTAGCATCTTCACTACCATGCCAAAGGTTTCACAGTCTTGTCTGTAGACCTAGAAACAACACATTTTAGAAAATTATTAAATGCAAAACTCTTTACATTAGCACAACAGCCCTTACTGAGTCAGATCCAAATGTAACAAAGGATATTGGATTTAACATGAGTTTCAGCTGTAAAACCTACTGGCCATTTCCTCTCTTCTAACCTGTGCTAATAAAAATTAAACTAGCTCAGCACTATCTGGATACCAAAAATAACTTTTATGGGATGAAATACCATAATAGAAAAATGAAGTTCCCCTTGCAGCAATATTTAATAAGTAACAGTAGAGCAAAGAACAAATGCTAAACCAGATTTTCTTCTCATTTCAATATATTTAAAATTAAACTGTGAAATGTCTAGCAATCTCAATCTTCATACACAGCACCAATAATTTAGTTTGTAATCTTTCCTAATGCTTTAAATGCCAGTTGTGTTTAAATAATTTCACGAAATTTTGTTTGTTTGTTGGATATCTGTTTCTTGTAGAAGTCCTTGACGAAGATGACTATAATTAGTTCGGATGCATTCATGATTCAATCACCAATGAGTCAATCACAAAGATTAAAGATGCCAGATGCAGCTCATTTTCAAAACTCTTAGGCCAATTCCCATTTAGAAAATACATTAGATTTTTGACCAAAGGTAAGTAAGTTTTCTATCTTCATACATCTTTTTTTGAGGAAAAAAAGCTAAAATGTTGATATTTTTCCAAGTATAATTATCTTTTGGTATTGTCTGCTTGTCTTTGAACTTGTGTTTCATAGAGCTGTGCAACCTTTTCCTTTCACATTTATCTGTATTATGGACAGAAATGATACAACTGTATGCAAGCAATTCCCCTTTACTAAAAATGAAAGAAAAAAACGAAGCAAAACACACCCATCCCTCCCCCAATAAAAATCCACCCTAAGAACCCATTCATAAGAACCAGTCTGAGGTCAGCTCAAGCATCTTCATGTCAGAAAAACAGCAAAAAACCTTCTGTACAAAAAACCATTCTGTACAAAACTAAACTATTTTTAGAAATACAATGATTATAATGATACCTGTAATGAAGACAATTCTCAAATGCTTAATACCATAGTCTAGGAAAACAGTTTAAGATCAGACACACTTTTCAAACACTGGTTGGCAAATAAGAGAACCTTCTGGAAGGAAATAATCTTCAGTGAGAGAGTAACAAGTCAAAAAGAAGAGTGTAGCCCAAACCAAACTTGAGCTCAACATTTTTAAGTGTGGAAATGCACATGGCATTTTTTCAGAGAGGTTTGTTTCCCACTTTGTAGTTCTTTGGTAGTAAAATAACAGCACAAAACCCCAACTCTCAGAGCTCATGCTCCACAGCAAGTAAAACACGGTACTTGGTAAAAGAACTTCAAACAGAGAAAATCTGCATTGCTTTTTTCTCTCTTCCCAAAGAAAAGGCTCAGAAAGAGCTTCATGGGGAGGTACCAAGGCTACACCTGAAGGAAATGCTCTACTTTTCATGGGTCTGCAAACTAATGGCAAACAGTGCTACCTGCTACTTCTCCCACTATACCACAAAGAACTAACCCAGATGAAATTCTCTGACTCTTAACATATAAATACTAGCTTGATCTAAGCACATTTTTCTTCCAAACTTTCACAAAAGAAGACTTGGAAGAGAATCAAGAGAGCCCTTGTCATTGCTGAATCTGAAGTCAGAAGTCACTCTGCTGTCACAACAATCTGGAAACTAAATACTTTCATCCAAGAGATGAACATTTTCAATACTTTGTGGCAAAAGATTTAAAAAAAATAGAATTTACCTAAATTAGGGGAAGAGGGCAAAGGTGGAGCAGGAAGGCACTTTTAACAACAAAAAACAAAGGAAACAGCTCAGCTCCTCTAACAATAATTGAGCAATTTTCTCTCAACAAGCTTGTTGCCCCAGCTGCTAATTCTGATCCTCCTGGTATAATCTGCCTCCTTCACAATTGTGCTGATAAATCTATTTGTATAGCTGCAATGTAAACTGCATCACTGAGGCGCTCCCTTCTAAAATTACTTCCCCCCCTCAATTAATGTGATTCAGTGATTCAATTCTAAAACCAGATGCATCAGCACAAAGAACTGTGAGCCATGGTCTAAAAGTGAAAACTTCACAAACCAGTTTATATCTGAAGCCAAGGCACAACTACCAACTTTCAGAGATATTACTATGCTTTACAGAAGGAAATGGAGACTATTAATTAAAAGAATACCAATATGTTGATTAATTACAGTTTAATGTACAATCAACTATTTGAAAAAATTGAAAAGCACTGAAAGCTCTTGAAAGAAGAATGGTGGCATGACATTAATATCTATTTTTACACAGAATGGAAGGAGGCTATTTCTGAAAAATAAGATGAGAATGTGATGCTTGAGGAAGAAAGAAAACGGCAGAAAAGATTCTAACAATGCAAGAAGAGCTCTCTATTAGGGAAAAATACTGGAAGAACTTGTGACCCAACAACATATGGAAATAACCCTATCTTTAAAATTCCAGCTGATACTGATTTTGAGCTCAGACCATGGAAAGCTCATCTGTAAACATCTGGAACTAAAACTTGAAAATGATTCCATGTGTGGAGAAAGAAGAAATAACATTTTTAAAATGAAAAACAAGAAAGGAAATGATACCAATGACACGATTATTCTGTCTGACATATAAATCAGATAATCCTGAAAACAGCTAGAGCCACAGGGTGATCATTTACCAAGGCCCTAGTGTACATTCATTCTCTGACCTAAGCTACAGCACCACCATAATGGAAAGAGCATGTAAAACTTTAGTACGTAGATGAAGAAGTAGTAACAGCTGTTCTGCTTCCAAATACATAAATTTATAATAATTTATAAAAAATTATAAAATTTATAATTTTATATACACACACTGTAGGTATGTATATATATATATATATACACACATACACACACACACACTCTTGCTTCTTCTATGCATGGCAAGTATTTAAGCTGAATTCAAGCTCTTGGAAGCATTTTCCAAAATCAGCACATCTGGCATCTGTGAGGTCATAGGATCACAAATATGCACACCTTTGTATTATTTTCATGGAATTTCAGAACGTTAGATAACAAGGGCATAGAGGCTCTGGCTGAGATCAGCCCTTTGGCATGATCCATTTTCCATGCAAGTACTTGATGCAAATATGAAGTTGTGATGCACCTGCAATATGCTAGCGAACACAACTCATTTATTTGAGGAAGCTAAACCAAAATTTTCACTTAAAACTGTTTAAACATAGCTAAAAGGCATTTACGTCCAGACCTAGTTAAAGAAATGGAGATGTCCGTCACCCAGGTTGGAGGCAATCAAGCCCTAGAACTCCCCAGGCAGAATGAAACTTTTGAGAACTCCCTCATCTACATCTATGCCAAGTTTTCTCAGTGAACTTCAAAGTGCCATCAACAATGTCTTGAATGTATGACACTGACATGGAAAAAATTATGCATACTACACATTCTCTTCTTCCAGCTCAGGTGTGGAATGTTAACCTCTGAACAGGAAGAAAGAGGGGCAGAAGCAAGCATGTGGGGACTGCTCATATCTTTGACTGCTACATCCCTCTTTCAGTGATCACTTAAAAATGGTCTTGGCTTAAACTGAAAAAAAACACTGAATGGCTTTGCTGATGGGTGAAATTACACATGGCTAGGGAATACCTTGATAACATGCCTACTACTCAAAATAAGTCCATATAATTTTCTGACTGGCACAGAATGCCTTTCTTCAAAATGTTCCAGAGCCGCATGTACACTTTGTGCAAAAAAGCTGTTGGACAATATAAACAGTAATGACACTGCAAACTAGAACTTAAGATGTCCTCCTGCAAATACAGGCTGCAGAAGAATCACAATAGCAATTTTGATCTCAAAATCTTACATACCTGGCCAAAACCCAGCTTTATTTCAACAGCAAGAGCAAATAACGATATTCAAAGAGGATGAGGACATCCTTATTTCATCCTTATTTCATCCCATGCACCAAGTTTCCCCAGCTCAGCTCTACAGTCTGTGCAAAGAAAGGTTTTTTTTAACCTCTCACAGTGACTCAGAACAGCTAAAACCACAGTATCTATTCTAAACAGGCTTTGAGGAAAAGGAAAACAAGAGAGAAGTTCTCTGATAATTGGAATGACTCTCTGGAAGACTAGTCCCACCAGGATACAAAAGTTAGCCTCTGTATCTCTCATGTCCACAGCTTGTAGAAAGTAGAATTGAGTAGCAAATGGGAGATGCAAATTTCTCCTGTCTTAGAAAGAACTCAAATGAATCTCCACTTCTCATTCCTGGGAGGGCTGTTCTAATAGACATACTTTATTTCATATGCAGATATTAAAACATTTTCATCTCCAAATACGATTTTGAATTAATATGACCTGGTGGCATTTTTTTTGAATGCTCTTGGCTTCATGGACACATGAAAGCCTCTTCAATAGAATTCATCCAGAGAATTGCATATGCCAGGCTTGAGCAGTTATATGCAGGAGATGGGCAAACTCCAGTGCAGAAAGGGGTACTTCTGCTCACAAAGACAAGCCGGACCAGCAAACACAATAAAGACCACATCTATTATGTGGATATGATGATTTAGCATGTGAAATTGATACCCATGATTTAATCTGTAATTTCCAACACCTTGCGCTTTTTCCTCACAGCCTTTCCTGGATTTTTTTTCAGTGTTTTCAGCATTCCATACATTTCAAGATTCATGTAACACTCTCTCGCCTCCACCAGAACTCTTTCAGAGCAACACGACGCAAGTCTAGACTCTCTGAGCAGCTCTGCACCATATGTACACAGCCCACCATCAGTGCCTGTGAGTCAGTACTTCATCTTCAGAGATGCCTGTTCTCAGCTCCTCATCCAAAGGCCAAAGACCCCCAAGGCTCAGTTAACATGGGGGAAGGAGCTAGGGTTGTGCCTCAGAAACCACGTTAAATAGCCTGCAACCTTTAGATACTAACTCACTTTGAGAAGACCCAACACGCCCAGCAATCACAACTTTGCATCTGTGATTCATGCAAGTTCTCATTTAATATATTAATCTTTCAGAAGACAGAAGCTTTTCAGTTACTAAGGGCACATTTCCCACAAGTATCAAATACTCCATGCAAGGAGGAAAGAAGCAACATGCTCACTGGTAGTTTGATTTCTCACTGAAAGGCAGAGCATCAACATGTAGAGCACAAGTACAGCACCAGTTTGAAAGCCATACCGTGTCCATTCCAGACACTCCATGAGCAAGCTGCTGGAAATTTCCCTCACTCCAGTGATGCCCCAGGGCCCCCCTACACTGGACTGAGATAACAGCTTTTGTTCCCTCCCCTAACCTATGATAGCTGGTTTGGTATAGCCCTCTGGTGGTATAAACCAGCTTCTTATTTCCCCCTCCTGAGCAGACCTAAAGTAAGTCTGACAAACCACTCCTGTATTAACCAAGCCACATCTCTGCCAGGTCTTCCCAGCATGGGTGAGATAGAGTATGAGGTATATTTTTCTTCTACGTCTAACTAAAAAATACTGATTTTTTTTTTTGTAATGTAGACCTAACTCTAAGCTGACTGCATATGCAGTCAAATTTGCATTCTAATTGTGCATTTTAATGTAAGCTTAAGCAACTGGGAAACTACAAATTGGGAAACATTGAATTGTCACTATCACTGCTTTTTATTTGTCAATGGCATCTTTTAAAAGCTATTATTACCTCTCCCCAAATCTCTTCTAATTTATTTATATGTTATCTTGGAATTTTTTTTCAACCATGTAAATTAGATTTCATTAACTTACCCAAAATTTACTCTTCCAAATTACAATAAGTTAATCCTCTACTAAAAGAGTACACAGAAATTTTCATCACTGCAGTGGCAATGTAATTTTACTCTTATGTTTATAAGGACAAAATATAGGTTTATAGATCCACAGTGTAAAGAAAGCTCAGAACTGTCATTAAACCACTTGCAGACAATTTTCATGAACAAGACACTTAAAACTGATTTTCAACTAAGATGAACTATTTTTTACGGTTACAAAAAGCTAAATTAACATAGAATAAATTCAAAGCTTGATTACTATAGTATGCAGTTTACAACAGCATATAATTTTTAATTATAAAGTATCAACAATTGTACTCTATTCCTTTCTTAAAAACACACCAATTATTTTGCCCTGTGTCTATGTAATATTTTCTGCATCCATTATTCAATGTGTTTATAGACCAATTAAATACTCATTGGAATGTGAATTGGGAGAAACAAGTTATTTAATCTATTATGTAATAATGAACAATTTCATGTTACTTTGCTTCTTACTGAAGATATGCAAAATATTGAAGTTACTTACACTTAAATGCAATTCTGCCTCCCTTTCCAATGAAATTTTCAAGTTCCTTTTTAGGAACTTCAATAGATTTAATCAACTTTCAGAATGAAAGCCCACCTTTTTTGGGTTCTAAATACCTGACTGAAAAGTCTTGGGGAAGTTCCCCAGTGTGGAAGAGATGTCGATAGAACCCTCACTAAAAAAGGGATAGGAATTCAGATTTGTACTCCTCTTTGTCCTCAAGGACCAGTGTGGCAACATGTGGGGGCAGTAGGTGAGCAAAGCACAGCAGGGGAGGGTGCTGTGAGCCACAGCTGGTTTACAGCACTTCGCTTCTAGGTCACAGCATCATTCATCCCTTTGACTAAACTAATCTGATAAAGGATGTGAAGCTTAAAACAAAGCCACCACAAGACTTCCTCACCCCCTTCATTTAAAAGCAGAATTCTAATATGAAAAGTACTCTGTAAAACTAAGGGTTGAGTGTGTGTGTCAACAATGACCAACTCCGCTGAGTTTACAAATACACTTTCAAGGCTGAAAAGCCTGAAGAGCTGGCTTGGGTCCTGAGACACAGCCTTGGTCTTCTACACGCACTGGGCAGAAAACACGTAGGCAGAATTATTTACCTGTGTGAATCCATTACCTCCAGTTTAAGCTCAAGAATCATCTAGATACTGCTCTGCATTATACCATGCCCCTCTTGACACCTGCACAATTACAGCAAATCCATGGGGTTTGCATGAAGTGGAGCCCACCTCTGCTTGGGAAAGCCCATGGCTGGCTCCAGCATTCCATGGCTGCCCATGGGTTCTGCTGGGCAGGGCTCAGCCCCTGATCAGACCTCTAATCATCTCTGCAGAGAGCTGCACACTGCCTCAACTCCCTTCTTCTTCCCTTCATTATCCAAAAAACACGTTTCTGTGCATTTGCTCAATGCTTATAGAGCAATCTAAAAATGAACATATAGCTTTTCTATGACACTGTTGAATAATACAATTAAAAAGCAATGAAAAGTGAAGTCCCTCAGCAAGTCCAGTACCTGTTTACAGCTGCAGTTACCCAAGGACAGATCTGTAGAGCAAGGCTGTATAATTCAAAACAATTACAGCAAGAGTTGGTACTATTTAGAAAATAAAGTTTTCATTTATGAAAACTTACAAATTCCAAATAGTTAGTCATTGCTTTAAAATTACTATACACAAGTTTTCAACAAGCATCAATTTATTTTAAATATATTGCTAGAAAATCCATGTGTTTACTTCACTGTTTTTTTAATACTATGGTGGAGGACTTGACACAAATGTTTAAATGAACAAGAACTGGTACACAGCAAATGTGCATGATGATACACTTCATTTAATGGTACATTTTGGTAGGAACAAGTGTATTATTACTTCTTCAAGAAATGTCTTGCTTAGTCAAGCAGAAGTAGCTCCCATGTGGGAGAGCAACGACTATTATGTTACATGGTTCTACTGGAGATAATTCTTTACTAAACCAACCAGACCACATAATAACAGCATTTTAACACCAACTACAGGCCCTTGGAGACCAGTTTGTGTGTGGCCCAGATTTCATAGGCTTCTTTACAACAGATGTGTTGGATCAGGGTAGAGTTACTTCATATATTAACTTGTGTGTTCCTTAGGTAAAGCAGCAGTACGAGTTTAAATTCTGCCTCTTACATATTCTTCTTTTAGAAAATGTGTGCCTTGTGCAAGGAGATGATAAACATGAAATCAAAAAACCTACTGCAATTACAATTGATCACTTTCTAAATCTCACTGGAAGTACTGATGATGTCTTGAAGATGTGTTAATGACACCTTTTCAACTCATGTTTAAGAATACCCAGCTGTATGTTTTAGAATGCCAAGGCACAAACAACTGTGCGGCCAAGTCCAAAAATTGTAAGAGGGTGATTATTTATATACCTAATAATTTCTCTTTGTTCTATAATAATATGCAAACATTGAAATTGTATTTTTGTAGTAGTGTAAATGAAAACAAAATCCTAAAAGCTCTCCAACAGATGCTAGAAAACTCCCATTCGTTGAAATACACCAGTTCAAGATTAAACAGGAAATAATCAGCTTTATGCCAAAGGAAGGGCCTCACCCTACAACTTTTTATTTATAAAATATTGAATTGATGGAAAGCCACTTCCTAAATCTGATCCACAGTAAAGTTATTGCTCCATCCAAAACAGGAAGGGTGAAGTTTATCTGCAAAAGACTCTGTGTTAATTGTTTTGTTAAAAATGCTTTAAATAATTTTCAGTTATATCCACTGACCATAAAGGAAAGTGATATTCATTTAAGCTTCAGCAGAATGGGCTGTATATTAGCAGCAACAATAAAATGACAAATCAATCTTTCTTGTCATAAAACCAGACAAGTATTTTGTATGAAATGTACAGTAGTTCAAAATCCACATAGATCGACTATGTTGAAGTCAAGATCAAAAATTCTGCATTTGATTTTACCCAAAACTGACTTGTGATGACTTAGTTTTCACACAACAGAAGTCATCCCACTTTGTTTCACCAAATATCCTCAGCTACAAATATTCTCAGATTCAACAACATTCTGCATTAAGTGAGCTCATTTTTGTTAATGGGAAAGACAGCATTTTATCCTGAGGTGTGGATTTGCCTGCATTTTCTCCAACTGCACAATGAAAATAAGCAGTAATAGAAAAAAACAAAACCAAAAAACCAAACAACAGCAACAAAAAACCCTTTTCTTTCCAATTAAGAGCAACTCTGAGCAGATTACTAGCACAATTAATGGGCAGCAGCATTGGTAATACAAATTCAAAGCTGGTGGATCTATGAGTTTAAGAACTAGTCTTTCCAAGAGAAGATTTCCTTGCCATCACTATATAAAGAGCAACTTAATTTTTTTCTTTAATGGTTAAAAATATGCTATAGCTAATTTCAAATTGCATGCCAAAGGGTAGGTTTTTTTATCATATATTTATGCTGCCATAAAGATAATACCACAGAAAACAAGTAAACTACTGTATGTAATGGACATTTCAGAAAAGAAAAGCAACAGCTGCAAGAAGAAAAACAATTACTTCGATTACCAACATTTTATGGCTTAGTTTATGTTAAACCTAACTGCTTCTGAAGGTTTAGAATTACTTCACACATTATATTAGCCTCACAAATCAGTTTTATTAGTGCCTCAATAATGAATCAAATTTTTTTCAAGTCCAGGTCACTGTCCTGCCTTTACCCATGAAATAGTCACTCATCATTTACTTTAAGTACTCATTTCAAATCTAAAACCAAATAAACAAAAAAGTAAATTATTTTGGAAGACTTCTCTAATCTTTCCTTAGCTTGTGGATAGGTATCTTTTTCTACATGCAGCTGTGATGGCTGAAAAGGATATTCCCCCTTCCCAGCTGTCAGCATCCCTATGCCACTTGTTTGTGTGAGCCAGTAATACACAGGACTACTCCTAAAATGACATCTTAGGCAAAATCAGGCTGATTAGGCCACATGCTGGGACATCAGTTGGGCTGCAGGGAGGGGTCACCTATCCTGGGTGAGAAAGTGATGAGCAGTATGGATGACATCAAAGAGGAAGTTTATCTACAGCTTTACACTAGTGTGTCCACCTTGAGCTCATCTGGAAACACTCACAGAACTTCCACCTAACACAGACAAAGCACACAGGATCTGTTTAAATGTTTGCATATCTTAGTATGTAACTTCAGTCAAAAACAGAACATAAAGCTGGCACAATGGCTGGGCTTGGAGCAGGTCAGAGAACCTGTATGATGAAATCTCATTTCTTATTGCAAATATGTTCATTCCTTCTGTTTTTAGCATTCAACACACACACTACCTCTCCTTCTAAATCTGCTCCCACAATTCTAGTTATTTCCACATCAATTTGGAAGCAGAAATCTGATCCAAAAATCGGTGAAAACAGAAAGCATGTCTCTCCCTAAAGAGAAAGCCACAAGGAGTAGAGATTGTCTTTTATGGTTAGCAAATCATATGTCTTAGGGCAGCGATTACCAACTGTGGTTTCAAGGGAAGGTAGTACAAGTTCTGCGTTTACAAAATGGATGTACCATTGACTGTATCCCCCATGGTACTTGGAATTAATTATTACATAAGTTTGGGCTACAGTCGTAAGTTATACTGAAGAATCACAGCGATCAGCTGGTTCAAAAGAGCTTGGAAATCACTGGTCTTTTTCATTGTGAAAAACAAGTCCATCTTGCTCTTAAAAACATCTAAGAACACTGGCTTTCTACAGCTTCTTGTCAAGCTCTTCTTAATGAGACAGTTACGCAAGGCTGCAGCATTTCAGCACAAGAACTGTTACCTATCAAACTCTTTAAAGGAATGTCTGCCCTATTCAATCCAGTGTCACTGAACATTTCCCAGAAGTTGTCTGATGGGGTGGGTGAATTGAAAGAAGACAGACTGGGAGCAAACTTGGCAAAATATGTGAACACACTCATGACTTTTTGAAGTGTTTGCTTGTCTTCAGATTCTGGCATACACTGAAAAGCTTTGATTCTTTTCGAGCCTGGCTTCAGTCTGTATAATAAGAGAGAAGAAACTGGGATCATCAAATACTGTTCTGTGCTGGGGTTTCTTTTTGAGAGCTTTAGCTCTGTATTCTTCAGACAGCTTAGAGCAGCTTTCTGTGATCCCTGACACCTACAAATATTGTAGCAGCATGATGCAACAAACCCACCAAGTCAAAAAGTAGCAGAGATACTTCCAGTACTCAAGAGATAAAACTCAGAATCACAGAACCATTAAGACTGACCTTTGAGATTGAGTCCAGCTGTAAACATAACACTGCCAAGTGCACCACCAAACCTTGTTCCTAAGTGCCACATCTACACATCTTTCAAATACCACCATGGATAGTGATTCCACCACTCTACTGGGCACCCTGTTCCAATGTTTGACAAGTGCTTTGGTGAATTTTTCCTAATATCAAATCCAAACCTCCTCTGGTGCAACTTGGAGCCATTTCCTCTTGTCCTGTCACTTGCTACCTGTGAGAAGAGACAGACCCCCACCTGACTACAACCTCCTTTCAGGCAGTTGTAGAGAGTAAAAAGGTCCCTCCTGAGCCTCCTTTCCCCCAGGATAAACACCTTCAGCTCCCTCAGCTGCTCCTCATAAGAACTGAGTTTCAGCCCTGCTGCCCTTCTCTGAACTCCAGCACCTCAATGTCCTTGTTGTAGTGAGGGGCTCAGAACTGGACCCTGGATTCGCCTCAGCAGTGCCCAGTACAGGAGGAAATCACTGCCCTGGTCCTGCCAGACACAAATGCTGACACAAGGATACAAGCAGTCTAGACTCAGTCCTCTTGGATTTACTTCATGACATATCCTATTTACTCCAACTATAAACAGGGAGGCTGATTATGGTACCAGTATTTGTTTACTAGCAACAGTAAAGCATCATGTAAATTAACAAGTCAATGAAAAAAAATAGCTAGAACAAACTAGCAGCTGCCCTCAAATTCTGTCAGCTTCCTGCAGGTTACAGATTTGTTGAGTATCATCACCAGCATTATGAATTATGGTCACTTTGGAGATACAGCAAATTCTGCCTCTGGCCAATACTCCAATGTGTAGAATTTCGCTTTGGTAAATCACACAGACAACTGAAGGTATGGGGGACCTGTTTAACTAAACACTTCATTTAATTTCAAATTATCACCACCATGTTGATGATTTGAAGGTATCCCCAAATAATCAGAAAATCTGTCAAAAATCTACATTGATACTTTGCCATTTTAACCTTACCTTGAGACAGACATAGGATATAGTGTGACTAGCTGAGATAACTCACTTTACAGTGACACCAAACTAAGTAATTTCAAGTCAAATAGCTAAAACTGGGGGAAAGAGTAAAGTAATAAGGAGGTAATACAAAAAAGATCTAATATAGATAATGAAACTTGAAACCACTGAACTACAAATGAAAATATTTACTGAATAAAATGTCCTGTTACAACACAAACTTTTTATGCCTAATCTCTAAACAGAATAATAGCTACTGCTGATAAAGTCTACTGATGCTGGATTGATACAGTGTGTTTTGGATGAGAATAGCATGGAAAGAGAGCACTGAAGTCTCTTTTGATAAGCAGAACTAAACAGTTTATTGCCTAAGATAAAGACAGGTTGCTAAAGGTCAAACACTTTAATGCAATAGCCAAAAGAAACAGTACCATACCATTTACCTTTTAACCTTACTTCACACAAAATTACCATGTGTTCTCAAAGATACAGAATACACAGAGGTTATTCATATAAACATATCCTGAAAAGTAAGGCATTCCTTCCTCCACACAGCCTTCTGGAACTTGAAAAAAACCTACCAAAACCAACCAAAAAACACACAAAAAAAACAACCACCACCACCAAATCAAAACAAACACCCCCCTCCCCCCGTCCAATAACACCCATAAACCCCCACAAACAACTAAAAAACCCCAACTAAACACAAACAAACAAACAAACAAAAATTCCAAAGAAACTTGAACAGCTCATGCTAATAAAGACTGAACTATACTGTCTGGAATCAGAATTAAATTAGGAAAAAATATTTAATTATTTATAACAGAGCAAGCCAAAATAAATAAAAAGCAACAATGAAAATGAATGACATTTTCTCATTTAAATTAGAAAGCCCGGTGGGCTTGTTGTTCCTTAAAATCACATACAGCTATAAACATTGCAAACTTTTTATTTTTAAATCAGCTGGTAAGGAATTTTGCTATTTCAAGGGTAAGTGTACACAAAGAATTGACTTACATACTTAAACAAAGAATTATTTAATTTCTGTATGTATTTAAGAGTACTACCATGGACTGTGTCAAATAATAACAGCAACTGTTCAAGGGAAAAAAGTTGCCTTCTCTAGGATAAGTCAACAGTTGATACTCTTGATGAAGAAAACACAACTAACACTTTCCATTTGTTCGCTGTAATGCACCTAAACCTGATTTTAGAACTATTGCTTAGTTTTAACATACTCAATTTACTCTCTGTATATTACTTTAACTTAGTATTAATCTTTTTCACTTCTTTACATCTTTTCTTTGTTCTCCTTACTTCATCTATGCTCAGTAAACTGCGCTGTGGACAAAGCCAAATCACTCTTCCTGCTCCAAAGATCCTGCAGTTGGCCAATAAATACCTAACAAAGGAAGCACTACTATCTCTGACTACCTTCACTTCTCCTATATTTTATCTGAGTTTTCCCCATCCTCTTAGCAAGTATTTATACAAGCTCTCATATAACCCTAGCACCCCAAAAAATCAAAAGTTTATTGAATAATATTTTAAGTCAATTGAATTACGTGAACATTTTTGTATCACCTCATGACAGAAATGCATTTACATTTCCTGCATTTCTACCAAGCAGGAAAATATAAATGAAATGTACATTCCATAACTGCATGGAAACATTATCTAAAGAATGGAAACTCTACCCACTGCATATATTATGTACATATATACACACATGTTCTTTCAGAGCTTTAATGTAGCATGTAATAAAGCAGCTTTAAAGAATACAGTAAAAAACTACTAGGTTACTAGCTATACCTACTTGCTGAGTGGTAACATGGTGAAATTAATTGCAAACATACCAGTGGAAGCTTCTATCCCTACACCCATAAAACCTTACCTGACACCAGACACTGAGTATTCATGCTCAGGTAACATGCTCAATATCCTTGCCTCTTTCAAAATTTTAGTTGATTCAAAACAGACAAAACCAAGCTCAGCACTTTATCCCAAACAGACCTCTGCAGATCTCAATATAACTCCTCAGCAATATGCACATATGTTTTGTCAGGAATACTTAGAATAACCTTTACAGTAAATGAGATACTTCTCTTTGGGATCACTGCTCTGGCTGCTTACTGTGACACGAGTAACACCTACACACATTAAAAAGCTTCAGAGCCAGCTCACTATAATGATATATGCTTTTTTGGGTAGCAGAAAGTCCATCCTGCTTAAAGTAGAAAGGAACACTCCTAAAGTACAGGGGTTTTTAGTAACTTATCTGGGTCATGAGACACCAGATAATTACTTGCCTATGTTTGCTTCTGATTTTAGCAAAAACATAGATGCAAGAAATCTCCTTCCATATCAGCATAAGAAAAACTGTACAGTGAGCTGTAGCGATGCCTAAGAGTAAATCTGACAAAAACTATGAAAAGCATAAAAAAAATCTGTCAAGGCATTTTTGAGTTACGGCTAGACCTACCTTTGGGTAAGCAGATTAATAATTTCATGAAAAACTCATTTTTACATTAAGTTACATTACATTTACATCCTAGTTGATGACAAATACAGTAAACCGAACCAAACAGACAGCAACAGCAGTGAATGGCACACTTATTAAATTTTTTAGTAAGCAATTTCAGGTACTTGATGCAGGAACGCTGCATTTCCTGCCTTACAATTGTAGCTTCCTGCAGGTGCCTCGAGGGCATTCAGAGAGGAAGACACCAAGCTGGAAGCACCTGACTTCTCCCCACTTGTTTCTGGCACCAGAAATAGCAGCAGGTTTTCTTGCATGATGTAGAGTCTCCACTCTGCAGCCAGGGAGAAACTCCACTGCGTTTGCCCATGGGCTTTAGAGCTTCTGTGGAATGAATTCCCATCTCCACCCATGTTCCCCATCTCATTCCTTCCCCCACCCTCTTGGCTGCAGTTCCTGATCTTGGCAAAAATCTCTTGTTTTTTTTTTTTTTTCAACTGCAAGTCCAGTCCCACCCTTGTTCATTGCTTCCCACACTCAGTTACTAACTCTACCTCTCCTGTCACCATAAATCCTTTCATCTTTTCCAGATATCCTCCACCCTCCAATTCCAAGGTCACCTCATTCCTCTGCTAGAAGTAGTTCCAAGAACTTAGGGGCCAGCTTCTTTCACAATAAACCAAAGTCTGGCTCCAACAGGCCAGGTGAAAGGGGCTGTTCAGAGGGTGTCTAGTGATGCACTAGGGCTTCCAAGTGAATTAATTCTCAAAAAATATGTAGAACCAATCCTGTCAGTGTTAGAAGATGGTGAGGAAGGAAGGAAGTTGACAGTTCTGGTTATGGCAGCTTTAGAAACTGAAGAAAATATTTTTTAACTTTTATATTCCCTATGATAAGAATATACAGTTACTGTGCTAATACCAGCAAAGGCTACAGCTTTCTATAGATGTCTGCCTGATGATTAAATCACTGTGTCTAAAGCAGTGCTTTCAGGATATTGAATGTTCAGAGACAGTGGTGACTCGACACACAACACAGGGTTTCTACACCCTCGTAGCAGCAGGCACACTTAAGGAAGCACACTGTGCTTAAGAGAACTAGTCAACTAAGTGTCTGCAAATTCTTCTTTGTTTTCTTGATCTGATTCATGGTCAGGCCCCACAGAGTACTGTGCCACCAAAGGGAACAGTACAATATAGGGATGAAATTCCTCAAACTATAGTTGCCACCAAACTCTTTGTAATGTGCAGCTGAAGTCTGCAGTGCTACAGGTTGGTTTGGACTGAAGCACTTGCTTAAGGGGACTTCTTGATGTATAATGGGATGCAATCATAGTCTCCACTGGAACTCGTACAGTTTCTGTTACTGCCTATTTTCATAAAGCTTGTAACAACTAATCATCGTGGTTTATGCCTAAATTGAATTTAGTTGAAATCAGACAATAGAGTCGAAAGATACACAGCACAGATACTGAGATTGCACAAGATAGTTTCTCCAGGAAGCCAAGTGAAGAAGTAACATAACAAAATGGGCAAATTTCCAGCTGGAGATGAGCATTGAAAAGCTTGTGTCAGCATATCCTAATCTATTTATGCTTTTGTGCTTAAAAATGCTTATGTGCATTTTTTTTATTTATTTAGGTAGCACGTGACCAAAAAAGTTAATATATAATTTTTTTATTATACTAAGGTGGTGAACTGCTTGTGAGGTGTGTAATTACAGTCAAGTAACCACACACAGTACCCAAGTAAATAGATCATTTCATGTTTTAATGAAACCAAGCATTTAAACTATCTGGGATAAGGAGAAGGGGAAAGATTGCTAACAAACAAATTAAACCTCGGAGAAACAGTATCAAATCCATCTATTACAGGTTATTTGTGTCATTCAGAGTAGCACCTGAAGTTCAGTAGTTCAGAAAATTAATGTATGAACACTTCTTCTCAAGAAGCGTGAGAAGGTGAAGAACCAGGAACAACCCATGACCTGCTCAATTTTGTCAGTATTCACTTTCTGTGTTTTTTTCAAGTGAGGCTGACTCTCCAAGTCAAAGCAGCAAGGTAAAACAGGTACACCATAAACTTTATTCTGTGGGGCATCTTGGCCCTGGTTTTTCTGCCATATTTTGTGAAGCACGCCATTGTGATAGCCATACAAGTGTACATCCAGACAACCACTGACAACTCAAGTCACCACACCAATGCAAATAAGAGTCAAACAAAACAGGAAAGTGATCTTTTGTGGGTCAGCAATAAATGGTGATGTACATTAGTCATTTATACCCAAGATAAAAATCTAATGTTTTCATAACTTAAAGAAGCAGCACATGCATAAACAACTTATGCAACTATAGATTTCTTCCCTATATAATTTAGGAAATTAAACATTAGAAAAGTTCCCAATTCTGATGCCTTTTAGAACTATAATATTACCCTGTATTTTAAAGGTCAGAGAAAAGGAATAGGCATAATTTACCCATCTTTAAATCATACAGTTTAACCTACTCAACACTGCCAAAAAAAAGAAGACATCAGGCTAGGTGAGACACTGAGATACAGCACATAAATTTAAGAACCAGGTGACAAACACAACTTGTAACCAAAGTGTCTTTGGTCACAGGTGATCCTATATTTATACATACTATATATGTTATATATATAACATATATATAGCCAGTGTTGTATATAAATCAGATTATAAACGGATTAGAGGATTAAACTACAAGTACCAGGAAAGCTGTCATCTACAAAACAAGCTTCTGTTGTATAAAGAACCATGTGTAAAAGACACACAAAGCCCCACAAAACTGTAGACTCACCCTTCAGTAGATTTTCCCTACCTACAGGTTTTGTGTGTGACACTTCTGTTGCTGTCCATTTCAACCTCCTAAGGACTGAAAATACTTATCAGTGCAGGAGAGATGGAAACCAACTCCCATGTCAAACATCAAGTCCTTCCTGTCACCTACACTCCTGCCACTATTTTTCATTTGCCACTTTTCGTGGGTTTTAACATGTTTTCTCAGTTACCACTGTCCCATCATATGGTTTTATAAAACTTTTCCTCATGACACCATTCTCTGTTTGCCCTATATGTATCTTGTTTCAAGCACCCCTTGGACTCCTGTATCCTAAGTCTTTCAGAAGATCAGTGCTCAGACTGTATCAGGAACACTGATAGAGCTAATATATAATCAGTGTTTGGAGGGTAGAGATGCTAGACAGTAGTTCTTTGAGCTATGGCTTTTTCTGGGGGAATTTAAATTTCTGGTTCTAATTACTAGGTATATGGGACTGATTCTGTTCTTATTCTGTTTCAATCCAGGAAGCAGCAAGTTTCCCTAGTTACAGTGCTGAAGAGACAGTAGGTTGTAAGAATAAAAAATACATAAAACTTTAATCCTCAGTGCATTGAGACTACTAAGAGATAATTTTATCTTGAACCCTTAAAACAGTTCAAAAATAAAAAACACCACTGCTAACCTACTTCTTAAATCCACCAATGTGCTTCTGTTAAAGCAAGAATAAACTTGAGACCAAGTTGGAGAGAATGATCCATCCTCTGAATTAAATCCAAGTTATTAATACCACCAACAAAAGCCCACCATCAAAAAAAACCCAAAAAAACCCAACAAAAACCAACAAACCAACCAAGAAACAAACCCAAGCAAATAAACAAAAAACACCACAAAAACAATAACCCTCACTCCCACAGAAACTATTGCCTTATCAAGGCTCAGACAATTAATTTCTGGTTTTATCCTTCATCATTCCCAGGAGGTTTGCCAGTGTCAATTCTCCTTATCCTTCCAAGCATCTCAACTTTTGACAGTTTTTTCAGTAGGCAATCTCTCAAAATTAATTCCTAATTATATATCAAGGCCCACACATTTTTAGTGAGTTTCTTCTCTTCTTAACACCTTTTCCAATCCTGTTGACACTCATCTCTTGAAACTAAGCTTTCTTCTTTTCAGCCCACTCACTATTATAGTTTCATAGTCTTTCATTCTGTTTTTGCTCTTTGGGTTTCTCACAACAGAACCAGAAATTTTAAGTCAAACAATCACTACCAGCTTTTGATTTAAAAAATGCTATTTAATGAATAACTCCTTATATTTTCACTTTATCTGACCAAGAAGCTGATCTTGTCTTTCAGATCTGAACAACCTTTTTGCACATTTCTTTTGGTTTCAATTAAATTCAGCTATTTCACCAAGTACCTAAGTAACAGCCCTCTCCCATTTAAGTCTTCCAGAGATCTGCCACCAAATCGTAACACCTGTAAACAATACCCTTTAAAAATGTCTGTAAGCAAACAGTCCTCTTGCAGCTGCTGTGCTCCTTGTTCACATAATGAAGTGCCACTACATCAAAAACTCCACATTTGTCAATGGGTTGAATAGCCAGCATTTGGCAACTTCAAAATAATGTGATCAGCACAGTCCTAAAACTGTTTACATGAAAAAACACAATGCAAACATGATCCTCAATATAGTGGTGAAGGGTAAAGGTGAGTTACATTTAATTCAAACGTCTCTAAGAAATATCCCACTCTTACTGGATAAAGGCATACATTTCTGGTATTAAATTCTCTTAAAAGTATTTCCCTATGAGTGCTGCATATTAAATAACATTTATTATCAGCTTTCCAATGAAAAAAGCTGCAGGCAAAAATATGAAATGTGGTAATATATTTCCTTATTAAACCATACCTTCAGGTGCTGAGTAAAATGAGTTGCACTGCTTTTGCATATGCAGCAGTTTGTAATTATGAAGCAGTGCACACCAAATAACCCATTAATGTCCATAGCAAGGGAATAGAACACAGCTGAAAAAATGGAAAGTGCAGGATTACAACTTCTAAAGCATGGTGGCCCAAACACAAGAAAAGGAAATTAGCTGAAGTTTTCGTGTTCTTCTACAAGTATACTGCTTTAAATAAATGTATTTGTAAGGAGAATAAAAGATACAATGAAGAAACTTACCACAAGTGTCTATATTTTCCACCTTGTAGTTTCACAAACATGAAAACACAAATTTCTAACAAATAGGTCACATTTGCAAAATTGAAAGACAAAACAACAACAAAACAGACAAACAAACAAAAAAAAAACGCAAAAAAAAACACCCTAAACTTAAGGCAAGCGTGAAATATAGATATCAAATAAGCATTACAGTGTGACTGATTGGATTGTAAAAAGGAAGTCTAGAATAAATACTAATAGATAGTAGAAAATTAGGAAGTCAGAATTAATATGAAAGAAAATATGTCTAAGAATATGTAGAAAGAAAGAAATCACTTTTATACATAAGGCAGGGATACTGATACAAGGAAACTAATAAACCACATAGGCAGATGATATAATTAAGTAAAAGAGTCATCATCAATTTTTCTGAGAGCCTTAAGGCAAAATGACAAAACCTGACACAAATGTTTTCCTGATTAGGAAAAAATAAATTAACACACTTAATTACAACTTACATTTAAGTAAAATAAACGTAAGCTCAGAAGAGGCATAATACACACTACACTACCAACCAAATTAGAGTGATGAGTCCACCATTAAGGCCTTGTCACAGTGTATTAAGTACAAAAGGTTTGAAGGACAACAGCAAAGCCAGGAAGGAGTGAAAATCTACTTCCCCATCTTTTACTCTCATTTGGCCTGTTACTCTTGTCTGGTTTATTCCTGTCAGAAACAAAGCATGTCTGACCTCATCCACAACCAGAAATAATCCTTTAATGTGTTTTTAGCTACTGTTCCAGTTCCTTCAGCTTCACTTAACTCACCTACTTCTTAACTTATATTTTAATTAGGGGATTTTTTTTCTAACCTAGATAATTTAGCCTGAAATGAGCAACAGCACAAGCAGACCAACAAGCTAATCTAAGGAAATGGTAACCAGTTTCCCTGGCTCAGCTGAAGTGAGCTTTACAAAAGAAAAGGTACATCCAAGGCCAGCTCTGACATCCTCCTTCATTCCTTTTTGGATTCCCATTATTCCAATTTATTAATTTACTTATTTTACTAAAACTGCTAGAACTTAAGACACCTAAACGTGTCACATCCAAGCCTTACAAAACTTTTCCAATGCATTTACCATGAGCTTATCCCTAGCCAAGATGCAGAAGCTACTTCATGCCTACATCCTCTTTCACCTTTATAGTGTTGAAGAACAGTAAAATAGTTTTGCTTGAAGCAAAACTAGCAAAGGACACAGGAGGGGTTGAGGCCAGGGAGGAAGGCATACAGTAAACTCCCATATACTATACAAACTGTAGCTATTTTATTATTACAGAAATGCCTGTATAATTTTATTCATGATTTGTTGGTATTAAAACCAACATTTGTCTTAAAAGTCCTTTCAATGTAACGTATCACTTTGTGAGAGGTCAGTCTTCTCTCAGATCAGCATCTCCGGAGAACAGAGTCCCATTAGCAAGTGTTAAGTACACACAAAGACAATTCAGCTATTGCTATATAGATCTTACCAGAACAAGATCCATGACAAGGAAGGGGAACAAGAAACAGTTCTTCTCAAACTACACACATACACTGTAACTGCTAAAACCTGCTTTTCTTACTTAATTGTAACTTCTAGGTCAGAGATGTCAGTACTTTACCTTAAAAAGAAAAGGAGCTAGACAGCAGCCTGGATCTAGCCACACCCCTATTTTTCATTCTTTCTATGCATGATAGCTATGAAGTTTCAAACACAAGCTTTAGAAAGATCTCTGATTTTCAGAATCTTCCAGCAGGAAGGCTGTCTCATTAAGGTAACAGTTCATTAATACTATTGAGGACTCTTAACAAGCAATAGTAATTTAGAATGTCAACTAAAGAAGCAATGAAACTAAATGTTTAAATAATAAAAAATACTGTTCTGCTGAACATTTAAAAACACTGGTGAACTGAAAGCATATAGTCAGCCAGTGATTCCATTAAGAATAAAAAAGCATTCATGAATGTGTTAATTCCTGTACTTAATTAATTCCTTAGATGCCAGAACTCTGTGGTACTAACCAAACTGAGACAGAAACTCACAAGTTTGATTTTTTTTTTTTTTTTTGTCAGAATCAAGGAGGGTACTTGGCAAAATTGTAGTTTAACAAAACTTGTCTTCAGAAAAGAATAATTTTCCAAGGTAATACATGTCACTCCAACTTGAATGTGCAACATGTAAGAAAAGTGGACACATAATAATGGACTAATTAACACAGTGTTACAGACTTGATGTCTAGACAAGATAAGACATTTCAAGAATCCCTGCTACCCATGCTCAAGAAGGAAGAACAAAGAGATAGCCTTTTGTGTAACACTGATGCTGAATAGCTCCAATTATTAATTTAACACCAGGGACATATTTGTCATCACTTCTGAAAAAAAAATACCACACTTCAGCACATTACATACTAAAAGCATAAGCTGATCCTTAACTATATAAAACCAGAAACTAAACAACTCCTAAATATTACCTTAATGCATCATGCATACTATTAAATGCAAAGATATTTTAAAAGTGCATGAAATGGTTACATTAGCAAACGATAGACATTCATTGATCCTGACATGCAGAAGCAGAATTCACTACTATGCTGTTTTCTAGTAACCAGACCAATCTTTTAAGCATCCGTTTAATGGGGTTCTACCTCACCATGCTAAGACAAATGCTCAGACAAAATTTAACACCTTATTTCAAAATTGTAAAAGCAAAGAGGGAAATGCATGTTCAAAAATCTAAGGAAACACCTAACTTCAAAAAAAACCCGAACCAATGAAAAAACATCCCAACCCAGAAAGCTAATTATCTCAGTATTCTGTTTTTTAAAAAAATCTCTCCAAAGCTTAGGCAGAACACTAAAAAATATATCCCCACATCATGGGATATATTAAAATATGAGACACACATTAATGCTGCAGAATTTCCACTCTATGCAGAAACACAAAGATTGAAAACACCGCACCTGGATTGAAGGGAACAGTTTCCACAGTACCTGCCACGCAAAAGCGCCAGAAAAAAACTGTTCTTCCAATCATCAAGTGTCAGAGCCAGAGGGTTCTAGGAAATGAATCCTTCCTTCCCTGAGAGCAGCAGAGCCCACTCCCAGTGAAGCAGGTCCCAAGAGCAGGGGACCATACCAAGGAGCTGGGATTCTACAGCTCAAGAATGCAGACAGAAAGCCGTCAAGAGAAGCCGTGAGCAGACATCGCATCCCTGGTGGAAAGAAACCATGTTCTGGAATGCAATGGCAGCTGAACTCAAGACACTGGAAGAGAGGCTGCCCAGGGAAACAGCAGAGCTTCCTTCATTGCAAATACACGGGGCTCAGTTTGACAGAGCCCCGAATGACCTGATCTCTGTTTCAAGGACATTGGCTGGGGTAAGTCCTACACAACCTAGGTGTTTCCACAGTAACATCACTATGCCTGTTGTTTCAAAGATGAGACTAAAAATGTCCAGGATCTGCACTCCCAGTTCAGAAATGTTTTCAAGCATCTGTGCATCTGCAACCATATCCTTCCTTTCTAAGTAATATTGGCACAATTCAAGTGAAATATATACTTCAAAGTTTTTCTAGTTTGGGAGTGACACAGATAATTCTTGGCTCTGTTTAAACAGTGTCTGGATTTTTCCAAGCCTTTATCCATGAGCACAACTTCTAGTTTCCTCTCTTTGTGTCAGCTTCAGTTAATATTTGCAAAGCAACTGCAGACTCCTAAAAGATAGTCACTATATAGCATAGCAACTAGCTCTTGGTTTGACACATTTTCCCCTGTCATCATCAGCACACAAAGAACTTACTTTTTCTTCAAATGACATGATTTTACACGAATGTTCACAGTAAGTCCCCCATCAAATAAGTAATATACAGCCATTTTCTTGATGAGCCACAGTGATCATTTACAATCACGCTTCATTTAAAATTCTGAAACTGGCAATTGTGTTATTATAGCTTAGAGAAAAAGCAGAGGCAACTTTACAAAAGAGTGATATGAGCGATACACAAGAAACTGAGATGGACTAATTTAAAACAGAACACCTGTATGAATATTTCATTCAATTGCTCAAGGGATATTTTTGCTCGTTTTTCCTAAGAGAAAAAACAGACTACATCACAAGCTGCCACCTCCCTCCTGCCCAGGGCATCAGACTGCCTCTGTTTCTCTGGTGCACAGCAGTGGATTTGCTCATTGCAACACCATGCATGTTCTGTCAGCACAGTTTTTTTGCCTCTGGGTTTTCCTGAAACAGTACCATCCTATGAAGTAAAAGTACATATTTGGAAAATTTTGCTCCTTTTCCAGGTTAGAGGTTTGGAGACAAATGGATATGGAGAGGGCAAAGCAAAGGTGGCTTTATCAGGAATCTGGAAGAGCTAAGACATACTTGGCAGTTGGGTTGAGAATAATTATGAACCAAAAAGCAAACATCATTAGATCTGGTGCTCCAAAAAACATTTAGGAGACAGAAGTAGAGGAGGTTCAATGGGTCAAACCTCACTTCCTCAAACATCAGCTGCGCCCTCACCAATCCTTTAACAAGTAGCTAGTGGCACATGTCTTGTCTGACTTCATTTTGTACTTATTTCAAATACCTTAATAGCTGTCCAGTGAATACCGAAAAACAGCCTCTTGAAAACTTTTGTAAACAGAATAGTGTACAAATTTCTGCAGACTGATTCCATATATAGTAGGAAAATTCACATTATTTTACTATTATGACTCATTATGATATTCTTGCTGGTTATGAAAAATCACCAGGTCTATCACAACAATTTTTTTTAAAAATCCACAAAATTTAACTGCAGATCTAGAAGTTAATTTTAAATATTTATGTAAAAAATATGTAGATAATTTTCCAGTCATAATTTTTAATGATTAAATAATTATCTTGTCTAACACTTAAGAAATTCACAGTACCTGGTTTAAAAGAAAACAAACACCTTGTTCACTTCAGTAATACTTCCAGCATCATTCTAGAATCTTATTTAAATTCTGCAGAAGCTGACAGCTTCAATATTCAAATGAACAACAGGAGAAACTGGTTGTGCAAAATCCAAATCTAAGTTATTCCTCAGGCTTTTCTGAACTAAGTTCCTAAATGTATTCCATTTTACAGAACATAATCTAGATTTCCCTAGAATTAAGTGCAAACTCTACCAAACACAGTAGCATTAGACCATATGGAAAGCAATACTTGGGTTTTAAATCCAAACTTTCATCTGTTTTCACTATAACCGTGTCCTTAGGGCCTAGGGAAATTTAACCATAGATTCACCAGCATAGGGCTAACTAATCATAACAGCTATTTTTAAAAAATCTCTTCCTAGCCTGAGTATATTTTTTCAGTTTGTCATTTTTAAGAGTCCTTAGTTTATGCATTTGGTCCTAGCTCTTTTAAGCCATCTGTGACTCTGTGATCAGACACAAGGGGATAAACCAACTGCATCTTGACTCTCATAGTTACAGCACACTCTGGTAAACTCCATCCCAGCCAGACCCTGCACACATGGAAAGCTGTGCCCACCATGAACATGATTACGTAAAGTCAATATTAATAGAATTCAAAAAAAAACAAAACACCAAAAAACAAAACCAATTGAGTAGAAAGCTGGTTTTCAAGTGTCAGTAAAAAGGAACAGTGCTGCAGCTCAGGAAATGGCCTCACAGGCAACTGAACAAAGGCCACTAGAATTAAGAGGCAGTCATTGTCTTAGCTTGCGAAACAGCAGTTGTTGCATCTAAGTTGCAGAGAACTACCATTAATTTCCATGTGCAAATAAATGCCATGGTTCCTCAGAATTAAACAGTTGGAAATGTTACCACATCATCTTGAAAAATCAAATTACACGCATATTACACTCCAAGGAGGAGGAAAAAATAAATCAAGGTAATTTTAGCAGAGCAAAACATTACTGAATTAGTGACAAAATGCCAAGAAGACTCACCTGTTCAATCTCCTTTGTCTTAGCTGCAATTGCTTTTGAACGACTAAGAAGCTGGCTGTCCTCATGTAATTCTGTACTATCTGTTAGATTTGCTTCTGTTTCCTCTGCTTGCTCAATGTATAATGGAGCTGAAGAACCAGCCTTCCAAAAAAAATAAACAATAAATTCAGTTTTCAGAGAAAAATAAAAACCACAGTGGAAGGAAAAAACCCAAAAAGCCCCAGCACAGTCACCAGATACAAGTTTGCTCATCAAGACTATTAGTGACAATTAGACTATTGCAGCAATTTTGCTACAACTGCTACAATTCTAACAGATACAGAAATATGTGTTTTAAACATGTAGAAAACATGACACAATAAAACCCCCTGTGACACAGCCTTAACTGCGTGAAGGCAGTGTTGTCAGATAACCTCTACTTGCACATCCACTGAGAAAAAATTTGTGTATGTGGTATTTGTAACACCAGAAAGCAAGAAAAATCCACAATGAAAATGTGATTAGCCTTCTGGGAAAAGATAAAAGTAACAAAATCAAAGGTACATAGGCATCAACAAAATAAAAACGCAGTCAGAGAGAACTCCAAAAGCATTCAGGGCCACAGGTCTATTATTAAAGGAACTGCAATGACTATTGCATAGCAAAAGCAAACCTGTGAGTTGAAGATTTCTAGTAACATTAAAAAATCAACTGAAGTTCAGGAATTGTGTAAACTTCCCTCTAAAACAGAAATTAAGACTGTACTCCTACTCCAAAGAAAGCAGATGCCATTTTGTTTCACGGCATTACTTAAATTTGGTACTATGGAACTTACAAATTTTTTTTTTAAAATAGGATTTGAAAATTGAAGATGATGAAAACTAATTTCTATTATTCAAAACTAAAGGTGAATAATCTTAACACTTAACTAACATGAGAGAGAAAAGCATTAGACAGAAAAAGTAAGCAAAAAGCTTAAGTAGTCCTGTGAACATATGCTCAAACCTTAGCAGCAACACAAACCAAATCTTGCTATCCCAGTAAAGAACGAAATGCCTGAGAGTGAGTGAAGGCTACTAAAAATGCTCAGTGAAACACAAAGTTCAACTACTAAGCACTTCGTAAGATAAACAGGAAAAAGTTAAGAATTCTTGCCCACGAATGTGACAGGTGAGAAGACCTTTCTTCTAAGACTCAAAATGAGATGCCTCACCTCCTTCATTAGCATTTCTACAGCCCACTTTTCTTAGTCAATAAATCATCTTAGACTGTACCACAATCACTTAGATTCCACACTGCAACTTTCTCTGAGGCGTGGAGGATGCTTTAAAGAACTTTTCTCCATGTGGCCCACTCTGTTCTTTCCTCCCCTGCATTACTCTCCCCTCATCAAGAACCACAGTGATTGTTCTCTGCTGAACCTCTCAGAAATGCCCATGCATTTGTTCTCCTTCATATGGTATTCATCCTTGGATCAGCTGCTGCTTTTTCTTCACTCTAACACTTCCTCCCTATTTTTCTTTTTTTAATTGCTTTTTTTAAATTGCTTTAAAAGCTTTTAATTGCTTTATGTACCTAACTAGATCTTCCTGACCACTATTGAGGAGCTGATCATGCATTCATGATTACATCAATGGACAGAACTTGAAAGTTCAGATAAACATGAATTCAGGGAGTTCATTTCTCTAACCTAGACCTTACATTCTACAAGTGGAAATGTGATGCTTCCCAAGACACATTAATTTTACCTAAAATTATTTTCAAACAAATTTAAGAAAAAAAAAATAAAAATCAAGCCCACTATTTGGAAAGGTTACAACATGACTTTGTGAAGTAGGTACTATTTTGCTTTTTTTAAGAATGCCTCTAAAGTTGAAACAAAGTGAAAGAGAAAATTATCACAGAATTAAAAGAGATTAGTTTAGATTACATAGTATTCAGGTTGTTTTAAATGACAAATATATTTTCCACTAACATAACAGAACCCAAAAAAGACATCCTATCCAAGAGCAGTGTAACAAATGACTGAGAAGAGCTATAATCACACTTCAATATAGCCAGGAGCAGAAGACAAGGAGAGGTGAAAATAAAAGGGAATAAACTATCAAATAATTAATGTTGATTAATAATGAAATAAGGATTCTGGGGAAAACAAAAAATATACCCACTGCAGTAACAAGGTACGCTTTATTTTTAGTATAATGGAGGCTTGCTTTCTGAAAAAGAATACATGACATGGTAGGCTGGCACAGCTTGAAACAGAACTCAACAAACCAGAGTTTCTCTCCCTAAGTCTTGGGTTTTACATGTACACTCATGTTTTGACTCAGAAGTCCCCTCCTAATTTTAAGTTCGGTAGGCATACAGAACTACGCTACTACAAGAGTACTCCTAGAAGAATGCTTGGGAGAGCTGAAACTTTATTGTGTCAGTTGTAGCTCAACATCAAATCAAATACTAACAAAATGTACTGTGGCTTTGTGCATTTTTTCAAAATAAATAGTCACCAGGTTCTAGTCTCCCTCTCATTCCCCTTCAAAAATATTTAATAGCATAAGCAGAAAAATTCAAGATTAAGTTACGAAATCTGCCTTTATGAACAATACAGAAAAACAAGAGCCTATTGTAACGCTTTGAATTAAGAAGATTAATAATCCTATCTTACATCATACTCTGTTATCTCAGGTATATTGCTTTCCTCGGCCTTCTCTGACTTTTCAGCTGCCCACTTGCTTGCAGCTTCTGCAAGTTCCTTTTCTGACAGTCTGTTGCTCTTCTCCAAGGCCTGTACAAAAACATTATAGTCAAGGTTTAACATGAAATACACTTATACATGGAAAAATCTTCAAAATTAAAATAAACAGTTATTCTGATCCCTAAAATATTTTAAAATAGGAAATAAGAAAGTTGAGATTATTTCATTTGCTGTCCAATTTCTTTAAAAAAAAAGTGGGGGGGGGAACAAGTAAAGTAGATAGTAAAGAAACAAGAGAGGAGAAAAACAAAGATAAATCTATGAAGGTCAGTGAACTACTACAAAACCATTATACTTTCTGAATAAGGTTTATTAAACTCACAGGTCAGAGATAACAGAAAAAATATTTTTGAGACCTGTGTAGGAAATGAAAGAATTCAGATACAAGAGTGGAGTGAACTAATAATTCAGTGTGATTTTCAGTCATAAAAGGTTATAAAAAAATTAAAACAAACTGATAAATACTAGGTAGGGTATAAAACCTGAGCTAATTAAAGACAAAAAAATATTTTATACAAACTGTAAGTGATCAGAGCTGCTTCCATTAAAACCCATTATTTTTTATTTGGGGGAAAGCTAATCATTTATAATAGAGTCAGTCATGGCATTATATTCTTTTAAATCTACCTATTCAAATGGAAATCCTCACATAAACAATGTTTAAGAATTGATTTCTTTCTAATAATACTATTTGGCTTTTACTATCAGAGCAGCAAACAGACAATGACAAATATTAGTTTAGCTAGCTTTATAAATCTTGCTGCCAGTTTGCGGATATTTAACTTAAATCAACTGTATGTATAGAAACACCCAAAGAATCTGTATCTAGCATTAAAAATTGCAACACTAAGATGTGTACCTGAAAAAGGCCACAACAACTTCTGCCCAATGCCTGTTCCATCTTAGCAAACAGGTAGACAAAAAAGCGCAAACAAACAAAAACCCAAATGAAAGAAACCAACACTCCACCTCTTACCATTAGCTCATTCTAAGTTGCATAAATGGCCAGTATCAAAATCCCTTTGTCTTCACATCTTTTGTGCTTACCTCAAGCAAAGTGGTAATACAAAAATACACAATTCACAGAGCCCCTCCAGGATTCTGTGTCATAAAGACACCACGTTAATCTGAATCCAGAAGAGAAGAGCAACACAATGTTCCAATAGGAATCCCTGTTTTCTATAACTGCAAATTACAGAATTGCAACCAGTGAAGTCAGGAGGCGACAAAGTTCAATATGCAGAGATATGAAAAAGGCTCTTAAAAGAACAGAGTAATATATTTCATAGAAAATCTCAAATGACCTGCTATATTTCCACAAGCCATAAAAGAAATTAACTATTAATATCTACTGGAATATAGAAAAAAAAAATCTGTTTAATTTAATCTCACTGAATTTAATTCTATAGGTTGAATGCTGATAAATACATATTGAATCCTGCATGAATTTTATGGAATAAAGTAATGGTATTTGCACAGGTACACCTCAGCTGAAGAGACAGGAGCGTATTTCTTAGCTGAAAATAGCAGCAGATACTTAGGCTGCAAACTTGCAAGAAATAACCAACCTAATAGATCTCAAAAAAAACAAAAAAACCCTAAACTGCTGCATCCCACCCTCCCACCTGAAAACAGAAGTCTCTTTTTTTTTTTTTTTTTTTGTATTTTTTAATCGCATCAGTAACATGGAAAAGCAAAAGCCTGACACTTTGCTCCGCAGCTGTTCCTGTCTCACACATCCTTTTGCCTTATGTTGGATACAGCCTCCAAGGCTTCCAGTCTATAAGGGTAATAAACAAAAACAAAAGATTTCATGCCATAGTCAAACAGGTGGCTAAGATCAGGTAACATCAACATGTATTAATTCACATGCATGAATATGCAAAAAATAATTATAGATAAAAATACCTTTTCAGATTTCCAAATAGATACTACAGTGAAAAGAGGTATTGCT